>NW_022103958.1:29305096-29384019 GCF_000313985.2 Echinops telfairi
CTCCGAGACCCCTGAGCTGCGGGCGATGTGTGTCTGCCTGTGTCTGTACCAGCTGTTCAAAGAAGGTGCTCCCTGAACTCGCTGATCGCCCTGGCCTTGACAGGATATAGCATATTGATCAATGCTTCCTTCCCCCTTAGCATTTCTGTCTCACGTTGTTAATTAACAAGAGCGAGTTTGTAAGGGGTAGACAGGTTTAACAAAAATAAGGGACGCCGATTAAGTTTGAATTGTAAGTAAAAGAGGACTACTTGTTTAACGTTTATCTCGTGAAATATTTGAAACATACTTGTAAAAGTATCCGTTGTTAGTCTGAAATTTAAATTTAATCCGGCTTGTTAGACACATTTTCTTTAGCTTCTTTTATTAACAGGATCTGTACATCCATCCGTACTTCTTCCTGGCAATAGAGAACTAGTTCATCTAAAAGTCTCATTTCATCCCTGTCCAGCTAAAAATAAAAGGACGAAAAAGATTTTTAGGGAAGTGCGTTTTAGGGAAGTGCGTTGTGGCTCTTTTAGCCCTTTGTGATGATGATGATGTTCAGGGTCAGCTAGTGGGTTCAGAAGCGTAGCCACCCTTCTATGCACAACAGAAGGAAACAGCCCAGCCCTGCCCCATCCTCAATCGTTCTCATGCTCAGTGGAGCTCCTGGTTGCAGCGGCCGTATCCATGCATCTTGTTCAGGCCCTTTTTGCTGCCCCTCCACATTACAGAGCATGATGTCTTCCAGGTATTGGTCTCTCCAGAGAACGTGTTCAAAGTACGTGAGACAATGCCTCGCCAACATGGAGTTGATAAAGTTTGCTTTGTTGTCGCTGCTTGGTTTTACAGTTTAAACCACTGTTCCGCCTGCATTTATTGAAACACACACACACACAAACACACACACACCACCACCCCACCACCACCACCACCACCCGGAGCCTGGTGGCATACTGTTATACATGTAAGGTCCCTATTTCAAGCCCATCAATTACTCCCTGGGAGAAAGATGAGACTTTCTATTCTTGAAGAGGTTCTGGTTCCAGAAAGCCAAACGCAGTTTTCCTCTGCCCCTACTGGGTCCCAGTGAGTCAGACTTGATCCCTTGGCAGTGACCTTGCTTCTGTTTGTCTTTGCCACGCCCCTCTGGCATTGTCCGCTTTCTCTTCTTGGAAAACTGTTTGGGTCACTTTCTCTAGGAAGGTTTTTGAGACCATTCTAAATAAAATAAATCTGCCCTTCCCCACTGCTATACAGCATATTAATCATCCCATTCTTGATCTGATCTGCCCTATTCTGTATAGGCACTTCCCCAAAGCATTTACCCTCCCTTGACAAACATACTCACTTGATTATATCTGTCTGTGGAGTCTCATTTGGAATGCAATTCCCATAGGGGTGGATACAGTTATCCGTATTTGTTGCTTTTGTTTTCTCCTGTCTGCTCAGCTCCTAGAAAAATTTCTGAGTTCTCATAGGTGCTCATTAAAATATGTTGCCAGTTCGTGATTAGATGTAGGTTTGGGGTGTGGATGATGAGGGGATTAAGTCCCAGCCCCCTAAGAGAATGCTTTCTGTCTTATGCCTTTAAAGATTGTATATACTATGTACTATAGGAAAATAATATTGCTTCCCAATTTGGAATACTAGCCCTCAAAATTTTACTCAAATCCTTCCCAGTCTGTATAATGAAACTAGTCCAATTCATTTTCGAGTCTTTCCTGAAAACAATAGTCTTTAACTTTTTATTGTTAAAGGTTTGTTTCTTTGTTTTATTCTTCTGTCTAGTTTGTAATCTGTTTTTTAAAGAATGGATTTTATTGGTCAACTGTTTTTTTCATATCCTACTGTTATAAACAGTAGCATTGTTAGGATATTTTGGATCTGTACTAAATATCTTTGTAAACCCTTGAACTATCTATAAAACATAACTATAGTGTTCATCCATGATGATGTTTGATTTTCTTCAAAAACATCTTTGTTCCACATTTTCCTTAGGAAGAGAAAAGAGCAAAACTCGCAGAAGCTGCAGAGAGAAGACAGAGGGAGGTAAGAGTAAAAACAGCGTTTTGCCAAGTTAGATCATTGCTTTTTTTTTTAATTCCTTTCCAGTTACTATTTCTTGCATATTAGAAGCATTTTCCATGTTATTATAAATCACATTGTTATATTTACATAATCTAGAGTACAAAAATATATAGTTTTTGTTTGTTAGTTTTTTAAGATGATATGCCCCATTACTAACATTCTCGCTTGGGATAAAGTGACTATATAGTGTTTCCACTGATATATGTTAAGTAAGTTTAGGGGGAAATTTTGTATGGTTGCAGAATTCCCAATGAAGAAATGACCATATATTTTGTGTTTTATGTAAGGCTATTACAGATCTATTTCAATTACCCCAAACAGGTCCCAAACAACAAGAAGCAAAAATAAAAAACATCTTTTCCAGATTTCCCAGGTGGACAATATGACCTCCTAGCGGGCATTGGAAGGATCCCGGGGTGGGGGGCAGGGGGAGGGCTGCAGAGATTGCACTTTGTCCTGGGTTATGGGCTCTGGTACACACGTTTTCTTTGCATTGAGGCGCTGAATAATTTTAAAAGGGGCCATGAGCCAAATAAGTTTGGGAACTTATGTTTTGGACACGTGATTGTTGCTTGTTTTAATGTTCCTTACACCATTTTAAAGGCTGCTTCTCGGGGGATTTTGGATGTTCACTCTGTAGAAGAAAAGAGAAGGAAAAAGGAGAAACTAGAAAAACAAACCGCTTCCGCTGGGCCCCAAACAGAAGGTGGACTTAGAGTAAGTACTTAGGGTATAATTGGCATCTTTAAAAATCCATCCATTAATTCATTTTAAAATAAATTCTCCACAAATTTCAAATCAATTTTGGAAGACAGATACTATAGATGGGAAGGAATGCTCATGTAGTTTTAATATTTGTTTTAACAAATTTCCCTTTTTCGTCCCCCAAAAGTACAAACATCGATTTTTCTGATCATCCTAAGACTTGAGAAGCAAATTCAAACAATAAGAAAATGCCTAAAGAAGAAATTCAAAAGCACCCCAAATGCAGTGCCATTATGACTGGTGCCATTTCTACTTTCCATCTATCAGTCTTACTAAATGGGATTCCTTGTGAATTCTCCTTTCATAACCTAAGTTTTTTCACTCAAGGGTTTGCAATCTTTGACCTTCCACTGTTGCTCATTATCAGAGTCCAGTCAGCTCTGATAAGGACAGTAGTGTGCACAGATGTGCTGCTCTGGGAGCAGCCACCTCATGTGGCACTGTGGACGGAAGTTCAAGCAGGTTAAGTACAGCTCTGCTGACGGGCAAGTGAGGGGCGAGCAGGGCTGCAATGGCTTCATGGGACCTGGTAAATCTCAGGAACGTAATCATTCAGATGTTAAGAAATTCAGATATAATCAATTTAAGATAATATGAAAATTGGGGTGATATATGTTTAAAGGAAATATATTTCCTAAAATACTTTTGAAAGGTAAAATAGATTTTGCTTTGGTCATGTATAATTAACATGACAGTATCTGATTTAGCAGTGTTTTTTAACCTGCTACACTGTTTTCCCAACAGCTTTGTGTTTTCTGTTCAAAGTAAAATTTATTTTCTATTTCTATAGCTCATCAAATTAACAAATTCTATTTTGCAGACCCCAAACCAAACCCACTACTGTGGAGTGGATTTCCATTCATAGTGACCCTAAGGAAAGACAGTCCAACAGCCTGCAGCATTTCCATGGCTGTAAATCTTTATGGAAGCAGACTGCCACATCTTTCTCCTTATAAAGAAAAGGACGCATACATGGTTTAATTCTTAATTTTTCAAACCAAATTTATATGTTTAAATTACAAGCCAATTATTTTCAGGTTGACACCAACTGTTGGTGCCCCCTGGTGTGTGAGAACAATTTTCCAGAAATAGATAGCCAGACCTTTCTTCTGTGGTGCATTTAAGTAGACTTGAACCTCTAACCTTTGACTTAACAACCGAGCATATTCACCATTTAAACTGTGCAGAGACTTCAAATTGTACATAGATGTAGCTTATCCCTTAGATGTATTTGAAAAGCAGTCCTTGAGAGACTGTGAAATGTATTCTGTCCTAATGGTCTTCCACAACCTGCTATCACAATTATAATAAACATGGCCACACGGAACGGCAAAGGGAACATGTCTCAACTCCAGGCTATGTTACCATTTTCCATTCTGTTTGCCTCAAATGGCAATCCATGGCTTTTGTTTGGTGGTTTTATTGCTGTTCTGGTCTTTTCTGGTGGTAGGGAGGGAACTCCCAGTTACTGCTTCATTGTTTCCACTTTACTGGTTACCCATCAATCACCTCAGGTCTTAGCTCCATTCCCCTTCACTTTGAAGCCTTCATGTATTTTACTGCAGACTTTCGGCTGTAACCGAGATCAGCTTTCACTTGAATAATTTTTTATTTCTCTTACTCTGTGTTCTTCTTTTGTTTGTACATTGGAAAAGTGTTATATGACACTGAATAAAACAGATTTTCTTTGTATGTTTTCATATCTTCTAGTGGACTGTCTCATAAAGCTAACCGGAATGGAGGAGTCAACTACCAATGACGCTGATATCTTCAATCAAGTGGATCTTGTTAATTTCTTCTCTTTGAATAAATGAAGATTACGTGTCTATAACATTAGTGCCCTTAATGCAGTACTAAGTCTATATAAAAACTATTGCAAATACTTGTGAGCTTGAAACTAAGGAAATGAACAGGACTTTCATTAAGTGCTACTTTCCCTGCGTCTGCTCGTCTGCACAGGCACTAAGGAGATAGGTTGCCACTTTTCAGCAGTTAAAGCGTGAAGCTGAGTAGGAAGTATATCTGCATCTGCATGTAAAAATTCTCCATATGTCCTTGATAATACCATTTGAAATTGTGTTCCCCACCCAAATAACCTAGTTCTTTATAACTCCGCTGCTTAGCCTGATTCCTGTTTTGATTTTGTTATTCAGCCATCCTCTGGTTGTGAAAGCCTGATTTGTAGACAACTACCTGCCATTAAATGCTTTACAAATCGTCCCTCACTTAGACAATCCTGAACCAGCCAGATCCGCAACAACCTTTCTTTGAAGTCACCTTCTCTGGGGCCAGGGGAAGCGCTTCAGCCATTGAGCAGGCTTTGAGCATTTTCTGATACTAAAGTTAGGCTAAATATAAGAGCTGTCTATTCCTATGTTGACTTACAAATTCTACTTGAAGACACGGAACGGATCTCCTCCAAAACCCAGGGACTGCCTCTATTTAAAGATTCTTGCTTAAACTTGGAATTTTGTGCCTTTCAACTGAACAGTGGGGAAAATTTTGAAAACTCATTTTAAGGGCTTATATGAAGGAACACTGTAAATTTGTAAAACTTACTAAGGAATGAATATTTGTAAACATTAAATGTCTTCTAATTAAGTTTTTTATCTATAGCTTATTAAATCAACACATTGTATTTTACATTATAGTAATTTAAACCAAATCCGCTCCTGTTGAGTCGATTCCAACTCGTGGCACTCTAGGGACAAAGTAGACCTCTACTCCATCTGGTTTCCAAGGTTGTACATTTCTTTGGAAGCAGACTGCCACATCTGTTTCTCTCAGAATGGCTCGTGGGTGCGTTGAACCACCAACCTAGCAATTCGCAGCTAAGCATTTAACCATTGTGCTACCAGGACATCTCATGACACTAAAGTGTTTTTGTTTTGTTTCTGAGGATTTTTTCTTTTTATGAATTTAAAATTGTTTGTTAGTAGTACCATCAGAAGGAACTGTGGCTGTACAATGATTAAGCACTCAGCTCCTAACCAAAAGGTCTGTGTACAACCGCCCCCCCCCCCTCACACGCCCTCTGTGAAGGAAAGATGTGCCAGCCTGTTACATAAAGATTATAGTCTTGGAAATCCACTCTGACCCAGAGAGTGGAAATGACCCGCTAGCACTGTGCTTGACTTGGCTTTTGTTTGGGAGTGCCAACAGAGGGCAATGATGCACTATTGGTTGTATAACAACAGATTCAGTTTTATTAAAGTATTGCTTATAATTGAGTAAGTTGGACTGTGATTTGGGGTGGTTTATTAATTATTGTGAATATATTCATCCTAACTTTATAAGCATTTTTATTCTTTTGTATTTATTAAGGAACGATCATAGGATTTATACACATGTGAAATTGACAAGGGAAATACAAGCATATGAGAGAAAGGTCTATTTTCAACATAAAAATGTAACAAGGTAGTTCTGTATGCTGTATTATTTATAAACTTTGAAGATTTTTATTCATTCGAGATGTAAGTTTTATAGTATTGTTGTGTGACATTTAAGATGTCTATATATAGATAATAAGCCAATATAATGCTTGCTATTTCTTTTGACTACTATGCTTGCTAACTCTTGGGAATGGCAAGACCACATACTGCATCTTAAATTAGTGTAGGCATATTCTAAAAAGGCGAGTAAATTCAACAGATCGGTTAATTTGCAGAAAGGAAACCGAGACATAATCTTACCATCCTGCCCATGAGACATGTTATATTACAGTATGTTTATATTGTATATGTTCATTTTAGAGCATTAGTCTTATCTCCCTATGAAAACAATACTTTTTCTATTATGGCATGAAATATTCTATAACTCTCCATGCCAGACGGGCTCAGTTTTCTTCATCCTGTTAGAAGAACAGTGGTATTGTTGTTCATAAGAATACTGAAATCGTAGTTTGAAACAAACATTTTTAACTTTGAAGTGGGCTACTTTTCCAAGGATGAAAGGACAGAGGAGCACCGACAATTGCTAACTGAGTTTAGAACCAGAGTGTTTCATCTCTGCACTCTGGTCGTAGAGTAACAGCTTCATCTTCATCCCAGCTCAGGCATTAGAACTTGGGTTGATGGTGCGGTAAGCCCCGGAAAGCACCGAGTTGTGAGGTGGCGCGGGACTGAGTGATGTTGGGTTCTGTCAAACAGGGTTGCTGTGAGTCAGAGCCACCTCGGGGGCACCTGACAACAACAATGGCCGATACCGTCTCTTTGGGATGAAGGAGAATAGAGGGACAAAAAGTTGTTATGTCCTTGAAAACACAGGCATGTTCTTTCTCCTAAAGGAAGAATGATACTATGAGTCTCCTGTTTTCTTAGAGAACAGTACTCAAAGTGTACACCCAGGGACTAACACTCAGCTCTAGCACAGTGTCCTCAACCACGTGCTTATCTGCAAGCGATGTGCCGGTTTGTGACTTTCTGGGGACTGAGATACGCAGCTCCACCTAACCCAGGGCTGCCTCCCTGAGGGTGACCAACTTCCCCAGAACCGTGGGGTGCATGGGCTAGGAGCTGGGTACGCGAATGTGTGTTAGGGGCACGTTTAGGCAGGGGAGGGAAAGGATGACATGATGCCTGGTAGGAAATGAGTAATTGCTACTAGAAGGAAAGAAAAAGTAAAAACTATACACACAGTCATTCCACTCAAGTTACTAATCTCTTATGAAAACACTGACCTGAGAGCCAATTTCCCCCAATTTAGATAGGGAAAAAAAATTTAATGTTTTGTATGTCAACCCAAATATCTGAATCAAATTATGAAAATAAAGCTGAAGTGTCAAAATGACTATATATATATATATATATATATATATACAGTTATATATAGTTATATATATATATAGTTATGATACAAAAATAGTTTTCTAATTCTAATCATTAAGTGATTAATATGGCTAAAACAGGACAGAAGTGGTATGTGAATACATAACCCCTTTGTTCTCAAATGGCATGGTTTTTAAAACAACTATATGTAATGTTCTACCTATTGTGTTTGATATGTAGCTCAATATTTTTCCCCACATAATTTTGTGATAAATCTGTATTATCTTTTGTGAGTATGAATATACACTTTTCTGTGTAGAAATTGGCTTTGGCCATTTCTTTTTAACAAGAAAAATCATCTGTTACATGTGCTAACTCGGGAATTGACAGAAGCTTGTAATGTTTCTTTTCATATATGGTTTAGCTTTTCCCACCTGTAAAAATGATGCTGTACTCTTAGGATAAAAAGTAAATCTTGACACTTTGCTATTTGAATAAGATGGTTTTACATAATCAGTAAGAGATACATAAAATATGCCTGTCTATCTGTGTTGAGATTAAAATGTGTTCCTTTAACTTCCAAGCAGGAATCTCAGGTCCCCTTAACTACTAGATGTGCTAGCAATGTCTTCTCTGGAACGTTGTTTTTTTCTGAAACCCATTGTTGACCACATGGCATTTGTATGTGCAAGAGACTTTGGGGCGTGGTTTGACATAGAAGAATTTGCGTCTCCACAAGTCTAATGTTTTAGGCTGTTTATATGACAAGGCTTTGTATTATCCCCTTTCCCATTTCTACACGTGTCATCTCACGAGGGTCACTTGTGATTCCGATCATTATGGTCTAAAATTTGGATATTTCCAAAACCCCTGGATCTGGATACTTTTATGGTCCTTTGAAGTTTATTGAAAATTTTTACAGCATCATAGTTGACTTCCCAGCGAAACAACTTTTGAGTTAATTCCCTCTAGTCATAGAAGTAGACTCGAGCCATCATCAATGCCTACTGTTAGTTTTGTGCACAAACTGGCTATATTTAGGCTGTTTCTGAAAGCTTCCTAGTCACATAAATGATAAAATGTCCTAGGTAAAACCTGGATAAGAGTTGTGAGTAGGCATTTCTCCAAAGAAATTATAAGACAGGTTAGCTATCACATGAAAAGTGCTTAGCATCATAAGGAAAATTCAAATTAAAACAGAAAAGATAAACAGATACCAGCTCTTCTCCTCCAGACACCCTCAAACCCTACCCTGCTCCCCAGAGCTACAGCCAAAAAGACTGATAATACAAGTTGTTGGCAAAGATAACGGAGAGTATGGGAATCTCAAATATGATGCAACTAATGTGGAAAACAGTATGACAATTTAGGTGAACAAGTTTTCTGTGTGACTCCAAAATGCTACTAGTTTCTAACCCAAAGATTTACTTATGAGTGTTTGGGGGAGCATAAGTAATAACAGCCCCAAATTATAAGCAATCCAAATGACTATCACCTAATTAATGAATGGATACACCAAAGGAATACTCTTGATTAATACAATAGTCTGATCCTTTCTGAAAGAGTGATGAGCCTCAAAAGCATGCTAAGTGAAGGAACTGAAACACGAAGACCCTATTGCTGTGAGTCCATTTAAGTCTCCACAGTGACAGACGCATAGCTCGGGCTGCTTCGGGCTGCAGGTGAGCACCCAGACCCATGCAAACAGGCGCAGCGACCTGGATTGTAGTGCTAGCTGCGCAACACTAGAATTTATTTTTAAAATCATTGAATTGTAAAATTGATGTATTTTATGGTATGGAAAATATAAATAAAGCTATTAAAACTTTAAAAATCAAATATTTGTTATCTGTTACTTTATGAAATCCAAAATTGGGACTTACAGCCGAGGCCTGTGAGGATTTAAAGAAGGACCTCAAATGTGGGATCCAAAATGAAGTCTCCCCGTTCTCACTGAAACCTCATCTTGTGAATCACCATGCCAACGCATCTGCTTCCTTTGTCTCATTCTCTTTAGCTTTCGTCTCATTCTAGCCTCAATTTCTGCTCTTCTGGCTGTCCGTCCAAGTAGCCCGTGTATCCAACTATATTCCAGTTTAACCCTGGTAATGTAAGCAGCTAACGGTTTTGTTTCCTCCATTTTAACAAGACATCTTTACATTTGTGGTGGACTATCTGTTTTTGTTTTGTTTTCCTTGTGATTTGTATTTTGTGGGAGGGGGCACAAAAACATGTTCTTTCTCTTGTAGGCCTTATTAATTTATGTCTCATACCGACTCCAGTTTGTCAAGAGTTTATTTTGTTTCTGAACTAGTGTTTGACATTTTTTTCCTTTCATAGAGGGTAAATCCGTTTTCTGAACACTATGCTATTCTGACATAATCATATTTGAAACATGGTTAAGATAAGCATTCATGAATAAAGGATCTGCTCCCTGCCCAGGTGTTCGAGTCAACGCTGACCGAGCCTGCTCCAGAGTAGGAACTGCGCCCTCAGGGTTCCAAGGCTGTAGGGCTTTACGGGAACATAAGACCTCCTCCTCCTCCCACAGAAAATAACCTCCTAACATGTACTGATTCGTCCTATTGGTGCTCTCATGATCAATTTCCATTTTAATCAAATACTTAACCCTTTTAGATCAATCAGTTGCCTGTTCCAGTACTGCATTTATCATAGGTAATGTAATGTATATATTATGCATTTATCATACATAACACTATATAATATTTATAACATATATAGCATGTAATATATAACATCTATAGATAATATCTATAACATATCTATAACACAGATAATATGCATTTATCATAGATAGTAGCACTGTAATGTGTGTTAATATCTGGTATTGTAGTTACAGCTTTCTTCTTTTGAAAATTTGCAAGCTCTTTGTTTACCTTTCTTCCTATTAGAGCTTAGTGCAGGTATTTGCTATGTAATTCTGAATATATTTACATCAGAGTGGGTGCCTATTCCAGGAAGAAGTGGAGAAATAATCGTTACATTTTATAAAAGAAAAAGCATAGAGAATAAAACAAAGTAGGAGTGATATACAAATCAATGCATTTAGGATGTCATATCTGAGGGTTACAAAGAATTCAGCTTTGTATCTGATCCTAAAAGAAGAGTAGAAACAAATTCCTAACAAAAGCACATCGGATTCATCTACCTCAAATCAAACCTGGTTTTCTAAAGCAGAATTCCAGTTCATTGGTTTAAATGAGAAATAGGTCTGCCAGAGGCAGAACTCGTATATGAGTCTAACCTATACTTCCTCTGCACATGTGGTAGGTGGAAATCTAAGAACACTAACACCCGCTTCACCCGGGGAAAACCGACTAGACTATAACTAGTGCTGGCTTGACCACCTGAAATGTATGGACTGTGTAGAGTTATGCACCTACCTACACCTGGAGACACTGGATGAAAAAGGTTGCATTGAGTCTCTCGACAATTCCAAAATCAACATCTGCTCAGTGGGTCCAGTGGTCTCTTGGTGAACATCTACTGTTTACTTATTTGGATGTATGTTTGTGGATGTTTCCTCTTATCAACCATGTTTCAAAGAACCTACTTAAATTTTAACCCTCCATAACTTTAGAATAAAAACCCTTTCTCCTTTCTCCTTACTTGGATCTTATTTCTAGCTGAGAATAAGTAGACAGTATCTAACTCTCAGCTACTGCCTGGCCAGTTTACCCTCAGACACTAAGGCATTATTGAGTAAAATCTCTCAACATTTGTTAGTTTCTGAGTAGAAATATAATCTCCTTTTTCCATATTTCCCTTCAGCGCTAACAATCTGGAAGCTATACTTAATATCCACTCTGACCACCTATTTAGAGACTTGTAAGAGACCACAATGCATTTGTTTGAAAGAGTAAATCTCCAACAAAATATACATATCCTAGTCTCAGGAACTTGTGAAAATGTTACCTTCCATAGGAAAAGGGCCTTTGAAATGATGCTTCATAACCTTGAAATGGGAGCGAGCTCCTGGGTTATCCAGATGGATACAATTCAATCACACAGATCCTTAAAAACAGAGTGTCTTGGACAGTTGTAATCAGAAAAATAAATATAAAGGCCAAAGAGACGCTGTGCTGCTGGCTTTGGGGATGGAGGAAGAGGACCAGGACCCAAAGGTGGAAAAGGGAAGGCAGTTGACTCTCCCCCCTCTCTTCAGTACAGAATACAGCCTGCTGACACCTTGACTTCCCCCAGTGAGACCTGTATTGGACTCTACTCCCCAGAAGTATAAAGTTATACATTTTGTTTTTTAGCCTTCACGTGGGAATTTGTTAAGGGAAAGATAGATGAAAAGATTGATGTTTTCACTAGAGCTAGACTCATGTCTTTGAATTAAATGAATAAAGTACATATTAAAAACAAATTTATGAGGAACTTTTAAGCATAGTGAAAAAGTTCATGAAATATCAGGGTCATTGTACAAAGAAACTCAAGGTTAAAGTTAGTTAGGTAATATAAAGCCCAAATCATTCAGTGTATTTTAAAAGCCATCACAATTTTCCATGAGTCCAAGATACATGAATTTCCAACAAAGATCCAAGTTTTATTTTCTTGGGAGTTTTTACAGATAATTCCTTTTTTTCAAAATAATTTCCACTGCCAGTTACATAATTTCTGTGGGTAAGCATGTTGTTTACAAAGCTTCTCCAGTCTGAGGAAGTGTTAGTTAGATCAGCCAGTGACAAGCTGACAATATCTCCCTTAATTTCGTGAGCAAGAAAAGTAGATTCTGCTGTTTAAACACGAGGAGAGGCCCTGCCGTGGCATGGTGTCTAAAACGCCTGGCTGCTCCCCACCAGCCGCCCAGCAGAAGAAAGATGGTGGCAATCTGTTTTTGTAAACATATCCCACCCTGGGGACCTCAGGGAGCCAGTTCTAGTCTGTTTGTCAGGTGGCCAAGTCAGAACTGACCTGAGCAGTGGGGTTGGTTTGGGTAGGTGCTTTTTTTGATTTGGGATCGACTCGGCAGTAAGAAAAATTTGGTTGGTGCTTCTATAAAGAGTTACAGTCGGGACCTTCCCGAGGGTTGCCATGAGTTGGTCTCAACTCCATCACGGGGGGTGGGTTTTAGTGTCACTTTAGGTACTATTTATGATAAAATCAAGAACCTCTACTCGGGAAAATAGGACAGTGCCCCCACTCACCTGCTCGAAGTGAAGAGCAACTAGTGACCACACGAGGGTAAGTCAAGGACTCAGCTACTAAGCAGATTCCCGGACTTGAGTGCACAGGTGCGCCTGCTGCACTACATCTCGGCGAGCAGGGACACGTTCTCTCCGGAACAGGCTTGTCTTAGTTTTGTTTTGGTGACTTAAAAAAATTCACTTTTGAAGGCATCTCCAGACTCAGTGAAATTCGACGTAGCGAGGTTAGCCCGGAAGCCTCTGGAGACTCTTAAAATTATTATTATTCAAAAAGGTAATGTTGATAGATTTTCTCAAAGGACTCGGGGAGTTCTGATGAAGGGCTTCTTATTAGAGGCATTTATATGAAGTTTTAAAAAAAACTGAAGATTGCATCAGAAGAGTTAGTCAAGTTGAGCTGAGGAGTTATAAACTGTATCACAGCAATGCACTTACTTATCTTTGAGAATATTGTTAAGGAACAGAACCTCACCTGTTCTACAGCCCTGATCTTGGCCCTTTGAGCATCTTTAAAACTCAACATGTCCAAAGAGCACAGCGTGATTCCCTGGAGGATGCTAAACCACGCTGCTTTGCGGTGTGGTGTGAATTGCACAGCACAGACTTTTTCAGGGAAGGGACAGAAGGAGGCAAACACTTCCTTCAGCCATGTCGACCTGGCTGGAGGATATGGTAAACAACAACAGTTTCACATTTTGAAATTTTGTTTCATAAAGGTTCTATGGAGTTGTTGTTGCTGTCAGAGCCACCACAACAGAATGAAAAATGGCCCTGTCCTGAGTCCTCCTCACTATTTCCCTGTGCTTGAGCTCATTGTTGCAGCCGCTGCTTCGATCCACCTCCTGGAGGGTCTTCCTCCCTCTCAGGAGCCCCCACTTTCCACGCATGAGGTCCTTCCCCAGCGATGTTAAATTACCCTCCTAATTTGATTTGCGCAATCACTTTCCAGGAAAGTTACCATTTGAAAATTAACTTTATTTCAGAAGAAAATTAAATGTCTTGATGCCAAGTGGATATCAATCAATTAAATCAGTGATACAGAAACACTTATTTTACAGATACAGATACAAATTTTTTAATTTAGCTTTTTAATTCTTACATCAGTGAGGACAATATTCTGCTGTTTATTGGCACAAACCAGCCCTTCCCCGGGTATACAAGGGGATACATATGTCCATAACCACGTTAGCTACAGCGAGCCGGCTTTACCAGATAGCATAGCAAAGTAGGATTAACTACAGATATACTTTATTAAGAACAAGCTTTCAAATAACATGAAGTCAATGAACATTTGACTGTACAATTTATTCCATCAAAATATAAATGGAGGGCAGCTTATATGTGTGAATTACACTAAATGAATCGAAACACTTCCAAGTGCTTAAGAATGTGTGAGCACTCGCACAAGTGATTCTCTAAGGGGGTGTACCGAAAACTTCCCAAAATACCCCAGATATTTGGTCTTAGGTAAGAGATAATCTTTAAGGCAATCTTCCAAGTAAATGCAAACTTTTCTGAAGTGGCCTTCTCAGTAAAAATTATTGTTGTGCATTCTCAGTACTCTTGGGTACATTTAGTAACACATTGTTACACTAATTGTCACTTCTAATTTTTGTTTGTTAATTCAGCAATTATAAAAGTGGGATGATTTTTGCTCTGTAGACATAAAGCAGGCACTTTCTGTTGACTTATCTGTATGTACTAAATATTTCCTTCTAATAATTTTTACCTTTAGCTAGAATGGTATTCCTAATATTGTTTACATTCTAAACATTGCCTTCCCATGTGGAGAAGAAATAATTTGCCTATAATTTATCTAATTTAAATCTCAGTTCAGAATTTCTTTTAATAGGTCTACAGAAGCATTAAAAATAAATAGTTCTACTCTTTGAACATCTTTCAATATGATGGAGCTTTTTGTAGTATGCCTTTTTCCCAAAGGGTTTTTCAGAGCACAAGAACTAAACTGACTAGTGGAGAAGTGGACACAGCCATTGTTGGAGCCCCTTTTAATGACCAGCTAATTTCATTTAGTCTCTTTCTTAGCCTTACAGTTGGCAGAGACCACCAGATAATTATCTGGGCTCATGTCCTTAAGGGTTGGAGATTTGCTTTGGATGGGGGACGTTTTGCCATCCACACGGGAGATCTGCAGCATCCGGCAGGGGTCATGTTTCAACAGATACCCTGCAAATGTTTCCCATCCTCCTCCAACACGGACCATAACATGTTTGTTGTGCAGCATCTAAAATGGAAAAAGAAGAGAGGTGTTAAAACCTGGACCTTCTTACAACATCTTAAATCAACTTCCAATTCTAATAGAATGAGTCGTTTTTGTCTTGTTTTTCACGCCCCTTCTTTTTCTTCTTGGTGCTCAGTGTCTGAGCTGGCAAAAAGTTCATAAAAGAAACCTTGTTTTTCCTACGTAAGTGGATCACAGGGACACATTCTCTGGATCCCGCTTGTCTCTGTTATGGGGACCAAGGTCTGCAGATCAGCCCTGGTGCGCTGTGTGGAGGCTGCTCTGTAAGAGCAGGCGCTCCATCCCAGGCCTCCCAGGGCTCTCACTGCCTCCCACCAGCACTCCCTTCCACTGCATTATATGCTTGTGAACTGGAATTTATACAATGGTGGTAGTGTCTACTATTGTACAATGCTAATAATCACACAGTCCATGTAAGTTTAAATTGAAAATGCAGTCAGAAAAACGGAAGGAAGTCTTCCCCAATCATCATCTGAGCCTTCCAGGCAAGATGTTTTTGAACAGCCAAATAGTGATGCTTTCCATTACTCTTGTTCTTCCTAAATAATTACTCTACAACACATATTTCCAAAACTTACCTCCAGGCGCAGGAGCCATCTAGAAATCTAAGTTAACAAAGCTATCTACTGAAAAACCGGAGAATATATTGTTCTTTCTATCTAGTAAAAATGTCAGAGTTGCAGAGTTTGGCTTCTTCCAAATACCAGAAAATGTAGGATGTAGGGGAAATGTTTCTCCCTCATCAAAGGGCCGCCTCTCCCAAGATTACAGCTCCACAAGGACAGTGAAATGTCGGGATGCAGGAGCAGTGTGAGAGGGAATATGGGAAACTACTCTCATTGTAGAGCCCATATTTGAATTCGTCTCCTGTGTCAACTTGAGTGAGCCTTTTTAAAAAAAAAAATCTTTCTTTGGTACATTTTATTGTGAGTTGGATGAAGGGTCACAGGGCAAATGAGTTCTCCATTCAATAACCCATCTCTGTTTTGTTTTATGCCATTCATTGCAATTATCACAATGTACCATTATGAATCCCACTTCTCCCCAATTTCCCATTTCCATTCTGCCTTTGCTACTAACTTCCTGCCATCTGAACTTTGGGCTTGGACAGATGTACCCTCTGATCTCATATAGTTGGCTGTTCTAACAATGACATACCTCCCAGTGTTACTTTCATTTTACAGGCCTGTCTGTTCTTTGGCTGAAAATTGAGCCAGGGAGGAGAGACTTCGAGTCCAGCTCTGAGGGTGACTTAGGCTCCTAGTCTCAGTTCTAATGTCCAGGATGAGGTTGGTCTTTTTTTAATTTTTATCTTGAGTTTTGCTTCACATCTTTCTTCCAGTCTACCCAAGACCTTCTAATGTGATTCCTTTCAGAGTAGTTGGTAGTAGTAGCGGGCACCATCTAGCATCACTGGTTTCATGAAGGCTGAGGTTGGCATAATCCAATGGTTAGTGGGCTCATTAGGACCTGTGTTTTCAGTGTTCTTCATTCTTCTTTGATCCAGATAGTGAGAAGCCAATAATTGCACTTAGGGGGCTACTCACACATTGGAAGAGACCAGTCACTATTGAGTTAGCTTCTCGGATGCCCATGATGCAGGGGGCCAATTGCCCTCTAATTGTTTTCATTCAACTTTTGAGACTCTGATGAGAGACTCTGACCATCTTTTTATATGACCAGCCTGCAAAGTTTCACATGAGTCAAGTTTAGGTATTTCATAGACTCGCAGAAGTTCATTCACGGACTCACGCTAAGAAATGTTGATTTATGGTGATGGCATGAAATAGTCTTCAAAGTAAAATGTGCAAAGTAATAAAAATTATGCTGCATAACAATAATTAAGACTAGCTACTCCTCTTAAAACCCTAATAGGCGTACTCAGTCTTTGACATGCACAGAGTGCCGCATGTGGGAATAGGGGTTTAGACTTACAAGAATTCAATTGGCTATAACTCTGCTACTTGTTACATTCTCTGATAACACTAGACTTTTAAAAGGAAGAGATCTTGGGAAACAGCACCCAGGTGGAAGCCTTCACATTTATTTCAGCATCAGATTGCACTCAACAAATGAAACCTTAAGGGGAGGCCCTGACATATCAGACAGGTAAGAGCAGTCAGGACCTAATGTGTAACTGCGTTGCTTCCCCCAGCTCTTATCAATGGCATCCTGTATTCATTTTACAGATGAGAACAATGCAGCCCAGATATTTCATGTGACATGCTTAGAGTAGGATCAAATATTCTGACTCCGACTATAGTGTTGTCGGCTTTGTTTGTTTGATTTTATTTTTTCCCTGCCATAAGATTGTGTCTCCCTTTAAACTCATCAGTGTTTAGAGAAATTTCTTCTGAGTCCTCATTCCCACATGCTCCTGTGAATGCTCCAGGTGTGTGCTTCTAAAACTAAGGCTGCTCAGACGAGAAAACACACAGGTGAGTGTCACAGCAGCACTCTGACCCTCTTCCCGTTGTTCGGGAGACTGGCTTTTCCTGCTGTTGAAATGTCGACACTTCCGAGCCTTACGAAGTCATATTTCAGAATTGCCTCCAAATACATGAGCAGGCATGCGGCCGCCGGTGGAACGCATGAACTACGTCTGCTCAACACTGTCGGTACACAGGCTATTTTAACCAGAAAGAATTCCCCAGTCAACACAGTTTTTAATACCAAGTGAACTCTTGGGGGAGAGTCGGGGAGTGGGCGGTGGGGTGAAAAGCACCTTTCAGCCTGGAGCACATGGCTCCTGGAGACATATTCTGCTGGTAGAGGCCATGTGAAGTGACTCCACAGGAAACAAGAGCCAAACAGAAGGACAATAAGACAGGCAGGTTAAATCTCCGCCCACCTTTTCTTTGACACCAGCCCTACCACAAAGAGGGATGTAAACCTGAGTCTCTTACCAGAGTCAGCAGGGAAGGTTAAGCAGAAAATAATTTTGCAAAATACTTAGGTTTACTTTCACCAACACCATGGAGTCTCATTCTCTGAATAACAGAATTCCCCTGGAAGTCTGCTCCGTCTGTGACTCTAATCTTCAAGAGGCATAGACATGTTTGCTGAACTCTGACAGGTTTGTTGCTTGGGTCTGAGCCTGCACATGGATGTGCGTTTTAGGGTGGGTGTGGGTGGACAGAAGCTGTGGAGGAGACTCACCCCTGGGGACTCCCTGTGTCTAAGAGTGAAATTGAGCTCCCTAAGATGGACAATGGCCCATTTCGGGAGGTCATGGCCAGGCTTTCTGCTCAAAGGGCCTCTTGATGGACTCAAACCTCCAACCTTTGGGTTAGCAGGGGATTCCTTCCACTGCTTTTACCTGTTCCCCTAAGGATCTGGAAATTTTCTCATCTGGAAATCTGAATCTAGATTTCTCATGAAATCATCTAGATTTTTCCCTTTGACTATTTTCTTGGGAAATCACTGAAAAGGTGTCATTCTCCAGAAGTCTATGATAAGCATCTCTTATCAAAATTATTTCCATTTTAATAAACATAAAGTCAATTATCTAAAGATAAGCAGTTTGCCTAAAAAAAGCATGGCAAATCAGTGGCCTACTGAGTAAAGGATCCTTCTCCCTCTCCCCCTACTTATGATACCACACCCATTTGTTCTATAACATGGAGTTTTCATATTAGGTCACTGGTTCTCAACCTGTGGGTTGTGACCCCTTTGGGGGTCAAATGACCCTTTTACACGGGTCGCCCAATTCATAACAGTGGCAAAATGACAGTGATGGAGTAGCAACAAAAATAATGTTATGGTTCGGGGGGTCACCACAACATGAGGAGCTGTATGAAGGAGTTAGGGAATTAGGAAGGTTGAGAGCCACTGCCTTAGATAACTACTAGTGATAAATTTGTACAGGCAAGAATTATATCCAAACTAGTACTGAGTAACTTGAAGCAGATAAACTGTCTGCACTGAAGGGAGGATGGTGGGATGGGTTGGGGGGGTGGGGGGTGGAGGGCGGTCAACAATAACATATAAAAGAAGGTAGAAAAAGTCTCAAAGCCCTTCCTGATGTGATTGAACTACTGACCTGTAGGATGTGTTACATGCAGCTCAATAAAAGATAGTGGTTTATAGTCTGGTGTCCTCCATCACCGCTAAATAAATATGCATCTTCATATCAGAAGCTTAGCCTCTAGTGGTCCAAGTTATTTCAGAAATTAACATGAGGCAAACGCAGGTAATAAGACAGAATACACTCTAAGCCCGATATCTCTTGCTGTATGAAGGACGGGGAGGGGGCTTTGATGGTGTGTTCCATGCATATCTTCCTGCTCTTTGATTTCAAGGTTGAACAATGTGGGGTCCTTCACAGGATAAGTAAGTGTGGTATCATGAGGCCGCAAAAGGCAGCCCCACTTATCTGGTGGCACTAATATATCGCCTATAGCAATTCAGTATTTCATGTTGTTTTCCTTGTCGTTGTTCTATGTATTCGTAAGTAAAGAAAGACTATTTAGAAGTGTGACAAATGTCCCCCAAACCGGGTGTCACCCCAGAGAAGTTGTTGCGTAGTAGGTCCGATTCTGGCTATGGCCATTTTTTGACAATTAGGCTCATCCCTCTACAAAATCTCATCAGAACAGTGGGGACACTACTGATCTAGGCGACATTACTCAGTGCTAAAAGAAAACAAAATAAAAACTGCAATCTTGTCTCAATATTTCTCTCAATGATCTTAATGAAATTCTAGAAGCAGCTTCAGGCCGCGGCATGTATTGCCAATGCCTGTCTGAGGTCTATGAACAGCATGTTCCTTGTCCACAGAAAAGACTCAGCATGTCGCAAAATTTTGTTGATGGCTTTGTTCTAGAAAGATGCGCAATCATATTTAGTTTCCTTAGGAAAGTTCTCCATATATGCCAGCAAAAAAGAATATCAGCATTAGGTAACAGAGAGCCCAATGTATTACAGGCCCTACTCTGGGTCAAGTAATCTACAAAAGCATTACATTGCAACTAAGAGAATTAAAAAGATCCAATGGGGCCATTGACAGGACTCTCACTCCACAGACGTATGAACAGCGAGAACGTAACACAGGTGGTTTGTTCACCAGAGTCAGGCGAGACATCGCATACCCTTTGTTCACAATCTAAACAGTAGCCGTGCAACTTGAAAAGCTGCATGATTTTAAACATGCTTATTCTTAAATGAACTGTTTAATAGAGTGGCTCAGCAGTGCCTTATAATCTGCTGTCAAATAAGCCCCTCTTTTCATTTGACTGAACGCAGTACACCTTTTAGAAAGACTCCACTCTGTTGACCACGTGCCTTCATTTTAGCACCACCTTTTACATCATACTTTCTAATAGTATAAAATGGCAAGCGATTCTGTAAAAAAAAAAACTTGAAAAAAGATTTAGTTCTGTAGCTCACATAGATACTTAAATGGGGAAATGAGTTGAAAGTCAATTTTCTTGGTCAGTTTAGATGTAACATACTGGACAAATCTTAAGATCAGTGTGGTCTCAGGGTCCTGTGTGATATGGCTCTATGGCATATGCTTGCTTGGTGCGTATGTAACATAGCTATGCAATGCCTGATCCCCTTGAAAAACAAGTACAAGTATTTCAGAGAGATGTCTCCCCTCTCTAATTATGTCTTGTTTTACACAGGATCATTAATCAACCTGATGTCAACAGTACAACAACGTAATGACCACAAGTGGATAGCCCAGCGAGACAGAGTGGAGTCACCCTAGGTATAAAGAGCTCAGAGCAAAGGGGAGATGTCTCTTCTCCTTCTCAGAGACATTTCAAATTAGTTTTTAAAAACTGAGACACATAAACTCACCTGTCATCAACAAGAAAGAGAGACTGTGTATATGTAGATCACACACAAAAAGTAAGTTTTTCTAAGTGAATTTTTTTTTCAAAGTGGGGAGGGGGTTGGATCCTGGAAAAAATTATGAGTGTTGTACTTGTTTCTCAAGGGGATCAGGCATTGCATAGCTATGTTACATAAGCAGCAAACAAGCAAAAGCCCCAACAGGTAACAAGGAATAGGATTTTTAAAATGAATTTAGAGTCAAAGGCTTTATGTTCATGGTTCTTAGCTTTATTTAATGAACACCCTGGCATGGACCTGCTTCAACACCCACAGTGGGCTGAAACCATTGCTCCTATGAAATGCTTCAGGCATCATTACCATCTCAGGGCACCGCTGACAAATATGCTTCTGACTCAGAATCCTGAGTTGGTGTTGGTGCCCTTGAGACCTGCCAAGTGCTCTGAACACCAGTGTCATGAGGCCCCAAGAAAGTGAAAGCTTTGCAGTAGGATGCCTTCATCAGCTCTCACGCTTCACTAGTCCACCCTCGAATCAAACACCAGGAGGAGGCTTCTAGAAGGCAAATCCGACTATGCTACACAGACTTGCCTGAATAGCCTGAGCAATTATTGTTTTTAGTGATTCTCAGTCATTTTTTGGTTCCAAGAAGACTATAATCCATTTGTATTAGTACAGTAAACCAGTGTTGCAAAGACTCTGGAAAAGCAAACTTGTATGTTTGTGTGTGGGGGGTGGGGTGGGGGTTATTTAGGGAGGGAGGAAGCAAAATCAGCATTTCCCATGTGGACAGAAGTGTCCACGGGTATAATTTGGAGAAATAATTCTCCAGTGACTGTGGCATCAGTCTATTTCTATCCCTCTTTTCCCTGAAACCGAGAGAAGCAACCCTGACACCAAACGCACAGTATATTCCCTCCTCCCCACCATCTTCTATACTCTGCTGGGGCTATCGTGTGCGGTTGTGCAGATAGTGTAGCGCACAACTGCCAAGTTCTCCTGTGGTCTTCTTCTGCGTCCCTACTTGCCCACATTCAGCTTACATATCAGCACTGCAGATATGCTGAACTCCGTAGGCTGCCCCGAAAGTTTTTATACATGTTTCTACATGCAAGAAATTCCTCTACATGTCTCCTGGGAACCAAAGTGGATTCTTTCTTTCAACCATTCACCAAATACTTATTGAGTACAAGGCCAGGTTATTTCTTAATAAATATCACATCTGAAATGGCCAGCACAGTCCCTGACATGGAGTGGGAACTCAGTAAATGCTCTTCAACATGTCACTCTGACCCACGGGAGGTCATTTTCAGTCCTCTCCGATGCATGTGACAGTTGGGTGATGAATGAGGAACATCACAAAAGAGAAGATGCATTTACAGCGTTGGCAAAAACTAGAGGAGGTACTATGGATTTTCAGAGAACAAACAAATGTGTGCAGTAGAAGTACAGCCCAAATGCTCCGAAGGGAGACTGTAAGATTTCATCTCACGTACTTTGGACACAAGAACAGGAGAGATCAGACCCAGGAAAAGCATATCAGGCTTGGGGAAGTAGAGGGAGAGTAAAAAAGACACAGTGGCTATGTCAATGGGCTCCAAGATAAAAATAATTAAGTGGATGGCAAAGATGCGGGCAGGGTTTTGATCATTTGTCATAGGGTTTCAAGGAGTTGGACCAGACCCCATGACTCCTAACAACACCAGCAAGGACACGTAAATCTTGAAGGTCAAGTGGACGAATGCCTGGCTCCCATCTCACTAGCTTTAGGCAAGTGTCTGTACTTTCTGACCTGAGGCAACCTCCTTCCACTTTCAGATTTCTGTTCGTAGACCTCAGGCAGAGTGCTGGGATCAAGGCAACAGTTAAATGATTCGTGTCCTTCTCCTGAAGAAAGCATCTGAATAACCAGGAAGAGGATTATAGGACACATCCGTCTTTGCTTAGAGGGTTTGTTTGAGAAAAAAGAGAGCTTTGGGGGTAAGAAAGAAACAAACAGCAGAATACATGAGAAAGAGGGAGATGCTATTGAGAATTAGGAGAGAAATAGGCAAAGAAAAAAAAAATGAAGAAGAGATACAGAAGATACCATGAATGAATACTAATCTTCTCTTCATAATCTTCCTTTGCAAATTCTCATTACTTCTGGATTGCATGCTTGAAAGTAAAAAACAAAACACCTTCCTCTCAGAAGGAAAACATTACTTCATACAAATGTCACCCTCTCTCATGCTCACCTTAATGGCTACGTGCTGTGACTCGCTCTGAAGCAGCCCCTCCCCACTGCATTGACCACAGAAGCTCACATTTCAGCCAGGCCTCTTCACTCCACTCCCCTAGAGCCATCCTTTGAAGAGGCAGCCCCCCTTGCCTCTGACACTGCCTGCCTAAAGGAGGCAGCTCACCTACATTTAGATCCGTTCAGCCTCCTGGGATATCATATGCTCCCTGACACCTCCTTGTCAACCCATTCACTGTGTGTTTTTACAAGCCATCATAACTTGAGTGAAAATATTGTTTTTAGAATACAGTCATCTGTTCTCCAGAGGAAGGGTGTTAAATTAATTTATAGGACAACAGATTCTGTCATTGTCTAATATGATTGTGAAATGGCATATGCTCAGAATTGGGCCATGGGGAATTCAGCTATCTGCCTAAGGTATTCCCTGACACATGGAGGAGCGAGACAGCAGGTGTTCCAGCGATAGCTTGCTCTTTGGAAAGCCTGGCACTTTCAAAATAAGTGATAAGATCATCCATTCACAGGGCTGAGGTTCGGTAACAGCAACCATTTGGAAGTGCCTTTGTCAAAGGTTGGGAAATCCTCTCAAAGTTTATAGCTATAGGGAGTTATATGGGGTTCATCACTGCCCTGTCCTAAAACGTGTGGTAGTCATCTATTGACACCTATTCTAGTGTCAATTTAAGGATTAAGAGTGTAGGGGTAGAATCTAGGCTGTCAATCTGGAGATAGACAATGAAACATCTGTGTGGGCATGGCCTCCTGAGAATTCTGGAAAATCTGGCACTTTCCTCCTCGGAAGCAGGAGAGTTTTCTCTTTGCCACACCCTGGCAGACATAGCAGCTGACAAAACACGTGGACCCACCCTGATGCAGAGACCCCTGCCAGTGCTGATGTGCTTCCAGTGCCACTGGATCCAAAGACTTTCTACCCACTGACCTGTGATCTTCTACATTCGGCATCATTGCATGTGTTTCATGAGTCTGAAGAGGACTTTATAGATTGTCATCGGACATATGGGCTAATATCAGATTTATGGACTTAATCTGGACTGGGTTGGGATGTTTTCCCAATGTTCAATTGCTCTTGTATATAAATCTCTTTCTTATGCACATGTGTGTGTGTCCATGGATTTGTTTCTCTAGTCTACCCAGCTTCTGGAATGAGCACTTCATTGTTTACAATACACTTTTTTTGTTTTATATTTCTTAGTTCACTTTTTCTTCCTAATAAAGCTTAAAGCATATCATACCCATCTCAGAGATAAGGTTTCAGAAAAATGAGAGAAAGGGGACCGTGATGGCATAGCAGTTACTTGTTGGGCTACGAACCACAAAGTCAGCAGTTTGAAACCACCAGCTGCTCCATAGAAGAAAGACGAGGCTTTCTGCTCTCAGCCATAATTACGGTCTTGGAAACCCACAGAACAGTCCTATAAGGGACACTGTAAGTTAGAATCAACTCAATGACCGTCCGTTTCTTTAGTTTAATCAGCTACCCTACTCTAAGAAATGAATGTAATCTCTCAGGGCCTCAATTGGAAAATGGAGACTATAATAGTTCCTTCCTGAGTTGTTAACAGAAAGATATTAATATATGTGACCCTTGCAGAAAGTATCTGCTTCCAGGACACCCCCACACACACACACCCCCACCCCCCACACCCCCCACACCCCGCCCAGGGGCACGTTCACGATCTCCTTACAAAGTGGTGGGGCCTGAGACTGGAGGCACCAGAGATGGTGCAGGCAGGCTGTGGGGCAGGCCAGAGGAGCAGCCTGGAGCCTGTGCACCTGTGAGGGAGAGTAACAGGTGGGCTCCAGGCCCTGGGGGCACAGGCCAGAGGACCACATGGCCAGGGGGTTGAGGTCTAGAGAGGCCTCGGTTGCTGGCTGAGGAGAGGAGAGGTGTTATTGTGGACCACGACTATCCTTACTGTTAACTGATCCTGACTGTGGTATCCTGTAAACTCCCTCACTATCCCTCTGAACCACAAGGAAAAAGAAAAGAAGATCGTATCTGGTGCATACTTCCTTAGTATCATTGCTATAAAAATAATATAGTTGTGTTAATGATGATAGGCTCCTTACAGACTTTATTTCATTAAATCCTTGGAACTGCTCTCAGAAACGTGCCTGGTTATTAACATTTAATGAGAAGAGAGAGGACCAGTCGCTGCCAGAGAGATTGAGTGCATTGTCCACCGTCACCTAATTAGCAAGTGGCAACATGAAGGTGGTCTGAGTCCTTATCCAGACTCTTCCATGGGCTATGCCAGTTTCTGTTGTGTTACATACTAACATTTTAAGATGCCCGCCCCCACTTTATAGCTGCCCTTGGTGATCACATTGCCCAGCTCGAAATGCACCCCAGACCTAGAATTAAGGAGGGGCTTAACACACATTTGGAAGAATTGACTTAAATGTGTACCTGTTTCATGTATACCAAACTGTGGGAGTTAGGTGCCTTGCCTGGACTTCACATTCCCCAAGGAAACTCTATTAAGACAGCCCCTGACACTCTCCAGAAGACTCTATCCCTCTATTGGTTGCGACAAGTCTTCAGAGGTGAGGCAGGCAGGTATTGTTCTGACTTAATAGATGCACCAATAGAGCCTCTGCAGGGTTAAATGTGTGACTCAAGGATACAGCATGATGTCATTCATTGTCTTCAATCACACATCCTCCACTAGAAGGCACCGCATCCTTAAACTCATCTACGAAGGGGGAACTACTGCAGTGCCCTCGACAGAGATCAACCCCCAACATGAAGGGATCTTGAGTCAGAGATGGTCTAGCTATTGGATGTGGCCAGAAGATATCCCTGGCCCTACTGTTGTTACAGACGGGTGGTGGTGGTGGAGAGGGGTGGGGGTGGGGGGATCGTGTACTAAGGATCCTCAGGAGCTTCCTTCTGGAGGCAAACAGAAGAGCAGATGACGTGTGATGATGGACTTGTCAAAAGTGTGATTGACATCTGCTCAGAAATCCGTCAGAGATCAACACCGACTGCCTGTCAGTCCGCATAGTGTTGTTATGTAAGCGTTCCACTTTTCCCACCTCCGCACCAAATGAAATGGAGAAGGCTTCACTGAAATCTAATTACCAGTCGACGCCACCATTCCAGACAGGAAAGAAAAAGTTCTAATAAATATTTTAAGGCACACTCCGCCAGGCGAAAGTAATGTGGTGGAGAGTGTGGGGTTGCCGAGAGAAGTGGGGCCTCAGTAAAAGGTTTGAAGCTGAGACCGAGCAAAGGAAGACCACGTCCCTAATAACGTCCCTAATAACACCCATCCCTAAGCTCTCCGTGGCCAATCGCTCTTGCCAGTAACCCCCGTTGCCTCCAAAACAGTCACACAGGTCCTTCTGCTCTGACTCTGCGTTTCTCTGACCCTGCGTTTCTCAAGCATCTTAAAGTGAAGGCGAAGTCTTTTAAGAGTTCACTGGTCAGATCGTCTTTTATACTATTTAGAGTCCGGGAGCACAGAGGAACTTTCTAACCCAATCCTCATTATGGAGCTTTATGGGAGAAGTATTTCTAGGGGGTTGCTTTTCATTCTTTGTTTGATGCTTCCCACAGCCCTGGTCTCTGTAGCATCTTTTAAATAGTTTCCCCTGTTTAGAATTCCATTTTTTCCCTTGTACTGAAAATTCTAATTCCTCCATTCATTTTCCAATCTGAGTAGGTGGCGTTTGGAACCCACTTCCCAATTGTTCAGTCTTCTTCAAGATGAAGTCCAGAAGAAACAAACAATTCATCACGGGTCGTGCCTGTTCCTCTTTGCAGCAGAGGCTGGTACACAAGCCGACTTCTAAATGAGCCTATTGTTCCCTGGAGCCCAGAGAGATCCCCTGGGAGAGGATGACACAAGCCCCGGTGAGAGGAGCCACACACACACACGGATGCACTCAGAAACACCACGCGTGCCTGCCCGCTCACACGCACCTCGTTCTCAGACAGGACCTCCCAAAGCTTCCTTCAATGTCCTTCATGCCCTTATTGACTTTCTCCTCCCCCAAGACTAGTATTTTCCTTTGAAAGTTTAAAAACTTTCAGCAGCTGAGCTTAAATTTCATATTCTGTATAACTCCAGACTTCTACTTTCTTACTTCTATCATTTTTGCTCCTTGTTGTATGTGTGTGCCCAGCTGGGCTATATTCACATATGCTGTTGAAGAATTCATTTAAGTGTATCTCCTAATTTGCATAGTGGTTACACACAGGAGTGCTAACTGCACGGTTCCCCATCATTCAGAACCCCCCTGTCCACAGGACAGAGACAGAGCTTTCTACTTCAGTAGAGTGACAGTCTGAGAAGCCCTGGGGCAGTTCCACTCCATCCAGTGAGATCACAATGGGTTCGCATTAAGTCAGTGGCAGTGAGTCTGGGTTTTAGATCCTTATTTCCAGGTTTGGGGGTTATTGTTGTTGTTTTTCCTCCTTTAGTTACAGTGGTGACAACGGAATTAAGCCTAATTCGAACTCTGGGGCAACTAACTAACCTTCTCCCTCAGATGAGAGAGTCTTACTTTAGAGGAAACCCACAGAACAAACCCTCAGTCGCGTGTGTCCCTGGGCTACTTCCTTTTTCTGCCCACAATCCACTGCTTGAGCTGATGCTGCCCTGTGTCCTGTTTGTACAAAGTACACATTTCAGGAGCATATCGATAGCTTTGCATATCAATGAGACCATGTTATTGGGTGGTGTGTGTGTGTGTGTGTGTGTGTTTTCCTGTTGTTTTGGTAAATGCCTTCCTTTACCCCTTTGTCCCTTTGGAAGAAGCCCTGAGGGCAGAGTGACCACTAGGTCAGCAGTTTGCCCCACCGGCTACTGTATGGAAGAAACACGAGGAGGCTCTCTGCTCTAGTCAAGATTTGAACCCCAAAGGAGCAGGTCTAGCCTGTCCTATAGAGTCACTGAGCTGGGATTGACTCAATGACACTGGGTTTGGTGTTTCGGTTTATCCCTTTTAGCCTAAGTAAGTGAAACCATGGGCACAAATAAACAAACAAAAACCCAAACCCACGACCATGAAGTCCACCTTATATATTACTTCTGAGGCTGTAAATCTTTATGGGAGCTTCTGGCCACATTGTTCTCCCAGGAGCAGGCTGGTAAGTTAGAACCACCAACCTTTCCTATAGCCATCAGCGCTTACCTGACAGCACCAGGGGTACTCATGTGGAAAGAGCACCTATATTTATTTCCACTGAAAAGTCTATATTTTCCTAATAATGTGTTGCCAATTTAGCTGAATAATGTTCTCTGTGTTTTACCCCATACAAAGACTCTGCCGCAGTCTTGCTAATAGAAGTGCACCACTGTTGGCATGTTGCCTCCCCTTGACTGACGTCTAGGAAAACAAACTGGTAATGGTGTGGGTCTCACAGATCCAGCGACCTTTTGTTGGTCTTGAATGTCTTCTTTGGTTCTAAATTTTTTGAAACCACCTAAAGCTCATTTCTGCCATGTTTCTGATTCATGCTCTCTAACATCCTAACTAGTTTAAATAACAAGGTCAAGACCAGTATCTTAATGTTCACATTTTAAGGTCCTTTTTCTTTATTCACCCATTTCTTACTGACTGACATGGTTAAATCCGAAAGCTCAGATCGTTATGTGAAAATGGAGCACGATCAGATAGATCACACAATGAAGGATGACTACATGATTCCACAGCTGCAAATTACATCACTGCCTCAGTACCACGTCACTGAGACTCAGGTCCCAGGTAACTATATGGAACAAACCTTATCCATCAATTAAGCTCCTGGTGAATCTCCGTTGACCATGGACCAGGCATCTGAAAAGCCTTGCTATCATGCAACATGCATTGGAGAGTGGATTGCAGCAGATGCTGTGAAGTTCAAATTTAGCACCCTATCATTTAATCTACCTTATGATCCATTTAAGTTTGCTCCAGTTTTTAAGATTTTCTGCTTTCTTTTCAATTGAAGTCTCTATGTGTTTTACTTTGTTAATTTGTTAGATTTTGGTTTTTGTTTTAATATTTCTCAGTATATGAATTCCAGGATAGATAAATCTATAGAGACAGTAACTGAATTAATGGTTCCTTTGGGGTATAGCTGGGGAGGTTGGGGGAAATGGGGAGCTAATAACAATGAGTTTAAGAATGAAGAAAATGTTCTAAAACTGATTGTGGTGATGTATGCACAACTCTTCTTGATGTGATTGAACTATTGAATTATATGATATGTGAACTATATGCCAATAAAACTCAATCATGCCAATCTCTGACTTACCATTCATTGGCACATCAAAAAAAAAAATCCTTGGGGACCCTCCCTAACTCATGTGCAATAGTAAAGCATTCAGAGTCACTCTGTACACTTGCACTGTTCTAGTTTATATCCATCAAAGCCAGCCTTCTTCTTGCCTCCCACATTGGCGTTTATTCCTGCCAGACATATGTAATTATTAGGAAACACGTTGGGAGGAGGGTTTTTCTTTTTTTACTCTATTAGGACTGTGAAATGTTGGATTGCGTAGTAGCTGATAAGAGGACTAGGTATGATATGATTAATAGGTTTCATTTGGTGAAAATCCACTGCCACTGAGTCCATTCAGACTCATAGCGACCTTGTAGGACCCCACAGCACAGGGGACACAGAAACGCCGTGGGCTCCCCAGACTGTAAGCCTTTCCAGGAGTAGAAAGCGTCGTCTTCCTCTCTTTGCTTCTAAGAGCAGTTGTCAAAAGAATGACTGCTGAGGCCTCCGAGCCAAGGAGCACCGATCTGTACACATCGGTCCGCAGTCTCCACACTGAAACATATCGACTTAGGACGCTTCCCCTCCCTTCTCTGTCCACGCGCCCAGAGAGAACGCCTCCTCCCCTCTATGCGCTTTAGCCTTTCATGAGACAGTCCACTATCTAAGTCTCTCCGCACTGCCAAATTCATTATTGAATCTCAAACCCATCACCCGTTCTTCTTTGCCTCGCCTGTGCCCAAGATTTCTTACAATGGGGATTTCATCTTGATCCTTCTTTCATTTTCTTAACATATTGCTCTATTATTAACTCTCTAATAGCAATGTTTTGTTAGCGAATAATGTCTCCACTCCAGCAGGATTTTTTTCTCTACCATTAGTTGTTTTTTCCTTCTTCTTTTTCTTCTTTCTTGAATATACATTTTTGAAGACCCTGACTGCTATTATAATATCTTAAATGTTACTTTATCCTAATATAATTTTACCTACCCCCACCCCTACCCTTCACTTTCTGGAATATGTCCAGTGAAAGTGTTCAAAGTTTGTTACAAAAGCACACCAGACACGCCTTCAGCCTAGTCTTCGAGCGGGGAGGGTTTGTGAATATTTGGGGGGGGGGATTGAACTTAAGGCCCCAAAATAGGATTTGACTGAATGAAGAATGGAGAGATCATATGTGTAGACAGGGAATGCTGAGCTGCCCGGTCTGTGTAGCTAAACCGTGTGTAGCTCACTCTTTCTACAGCGAAAATGTGAGCAAGATGGAAGAGATCGTCAGTAGATACGGCTGGAGAGGTAAGCAGCGGGTGTGTAAAGTGCTTTCCTGGCGCATATGGGGTACGGAGGGTCGCCAAAGAGTTCTTTTCTTTCTTTGTACCGATGAATGTTAAGCAAGGATGGGCATGATTATGTTTCAGTGACACAAGAGCCCTTCCGGAAGACCCACAGAGAAGTCAAGTTGTGGAGCAAGAAAGAGTAAGTCAGAGCTTCCACACACCCTAAGGAGCTTCCTGTTGCACTCTCAGCTCACGATGGCTGCGCAGAGGGTTCGTTCTGTCCCCACTCCAGAGCTTTTCTTTTGCTTAAGAGAGGACACCCGAAAAGTTCCAGCCCTATGTTCCAACTCTTGATCCTGAACTATCTTCTACCCAAATAGGGCAACTACCCAGGATTATTATCAGATCCCAGGATTCATTCTTAGGAACGATCTACAAAGACTCTCGGTCCACAAGAAAGGATGGTTTGAGGAGTATCACAGAATTTACAGCTTTGGGCTGAGAAAGGACCAACTCAAACAAGATCCATAAGCCTAAAAGCCTGCCTCCCATGAAGACTTTGGCAAGCCTCAAGGACTCTCCACCTAATTCCACATCCCTTTCCCGGTGACCCATTACCCTGGCTCTCTTTCTCAACCAGTTCCAGTTTATCCAATTAATCTTCCAGGGCCATAGTTCACACTGCTGCAAGGTTGAACTCACCCTTTACGGAGAAACTTGGATTCTAGTCCCTTGAAAGCATGGTCCAAATCTAACTCCCAAACCCCATAGACAGCCACACACTGAGGCATTTATCACTTATTCTTTCCTCACTACCCAATTCATTTCTTCACCTGACACCCTTGACTCGTGCGTGCTGTCCTTTGCTTTGACTAGACTCTGCTCTCCCTGAGGATAGCTAAAGAATCCTCTTCATGGATTCTTTCATCCTGCCTGTCTCCAATTAAGGAGGACTGGTAGCTTAGTCAGTTAAGCAGTGGACTGCTAACTCTAAAGTCAGCAGTTCAAGTCTAACAGTTGATCCAAAGGAGAAAGGTGAGACTTTGTACCCCCAGAGATATTTCAGTCTTAAAAACACAGAGGGCAGTTCTACTCTGTCCTATAGGGTAGCTGTGAGTTGGAATTGAGTTCATGGCATTGGGTCGGTGTGAGTACCTCCAACTAGGTGGTGTTTTATCTCTCTCTTAAGCAATTCTGTAATCTTTGGAATCTTTCTTTATACACGACGAATTTTTATGCACTTGCATGATAGTCTATAAAAATAAAAGGGGCGGGGGTGACTAAATGCTTTTTGTGAATGAGGAGTCTTTCTTACCCTGCATGTTAACCTCTCCAGAGTCAATACTAGCTCTTTGTACTCTGTTCATTCTCTCAACAACAAAAAGGACTTACTAAGCAACTCCTATGCTGTAGATAACCTACTAAACACTGGGGACACAATATCGGAGAAGCCTATCATGTTCTTACCCTCATGGGGTTATAGTCAATCAAGGAAACCAACACTGACCGAGTAAACACAAATGGCACCAGGACTATAAAGCACAGTCCAGGGGCCCAAGGCATCAAAAGTGATTTGAAGGTCAATTTGGATTTACTGGCTCAGCAGTCATTCCCAGTCATCTCTACTCTGCTGGTATTGTACGCCAACAAAGCAATTCCAGCTCTCAGGGACCTGCTAGTAGGTTTGAACCATGGATGTGTCTTGGTTAACAATTGAGTGCTTCATCATTGACCTCACCTGCAGAGGCTGGAACATCTAAGTACTTGTTGATTTAGTTTTTTAAAATTTTTTTTGCAGCTCAGGTGGACCCTAAGGGTCAATCCGGGTAAAGAGATGGGTGAAAAAGCAGCCAGGGCTGGCACCATTCCTTTCCACTCTCAGCCCGTCTGAAACCCAAGCAGATGTTTCCAGCTTGGCACACCTATCTTACCACTACGAGGGGGTATAAAGAACACGGAAGCTAATCCACTAATGGCAACAGAGTTGAAGTCAGAAAGCCCCCGTCCCTCATGGCATCACTGTGTATTCGAACAGCATCAGCAACAGCCAACTTCTGAACGTCTCATCATGTCAACGTTTAGTCACGCTTGGCCTCGTGTTCTGTTAGGCCGCCAAGTGCAAGTCAAATAGGTGGGTCGAAAGGAACAATAACCGTGCAGAGAAGTCCAAGAAGACTGCCTGGAAGACAAAGCTTCTGTGCTAACCTTGAAGGGTATGGACGTGTTAATCAGACAAAGGGTGACCGGGGCAGCAGCAAGCAAAGAAAACCATTGTAGACAAGGAATGGGGCTGTGCTAAGACCTTGGTGTGGCAGCACTCTTAATTTCCTGCCGACAGAAGAACATGTATGTGGTGAGGCAATGGAAACAGTGTCATCAGATGAGCTAGGAGTGTCAAGCATGAGCCCTGGAGGGTCATTGATGTAGTTTCTGTGTCCCTCAAATAGTCATAAAATAATGGTAATGTCTACACTCATATCACGAAGTAGCTATAACTGCTATTTCTATTTAAAAGTTGAAGAAAACAAGACTTAGAAAAGCTCAGTGGTACATGCAGTCACAGACTGTAGTTGGTGGCAGAGTGCGGGCAGACACAGATCTGCCTCTATGAAAGGGCAAATGGATGCACGGGCTGCTAGATGTGGCTGCGGTTCACACGGCATCAGCCATGCTGTGTCTCCAAGCAGTATAACTCACCCTACGTGGCGAGTTTTAAAAGCATAAAAATCACTTGTTTATATGTCATTAGTATAATCTGTTTCATCATCGGTGGGTCTCAAATCTCAGTGACGATGGTGATTTCTGCCTATCTTATTGGAAGGAGGAGGCTGCACTGGCATCTCGTGAGTGGAAGCCAGAGAACCCGCAAACCCCGGCAACACACAGGACAGCACGCGGTAGGGAATCATCCTGTTAAGTATGCCGATGGTGCGGAAGATGATCAACCTTCCTCTGTTTTATAAGACTGTGTATGCCAATAAGTCAAACCGTATTAAAACCTCCGCTGTAAAACAAAACACATTTTAGTGACTTTCAAATTCAAACTCAAGTCTCTTGATTTGTCCGACGTCTGGGCCGTTAGACCATCAGGAAAGCACTATTGAAGGAGCCCAGGTGGCAATGTAGGAAAGTGGGGGACTGCTAAGAGCAAAGTTGAAGGTGTAAACCCACCAGCCACTCCTTTGAAGACAGAAGAGGTTTGGTAAAAACGAAGAGCCTTGGAAACACTCTCTAGGGTCACTCTGCGTTGGAAATAACTTGGTGGCAGTGGGCTCTGCTCTCCTGAGATGATCAAAATGCAAAACTCACAAAACCGTATTCTACTACAGGAATGAGTAGGTGATCAAAAGAGTGGGAGGTGACAGCTATGTCTGTTTTCCTGTGAAACGCCAGTGTCACACGGAAGGGCAGCCTGGAAGAGGAAATACACACCATTTCAACTTACAGAGACACTGACACCTCAGAGAAAGAGCAGCGAGCGGGCAGCAGGAAGTCAGTCATTACTCCATACTCTGAGAGGGAACAAACACATTCCACAGACATCCTACAGTGGTTGAACATGTGTTACAAAATTACAAACAAGGTACCAAGCTGTTTGCCAACTTTTAATTCCAGTGACGTGTGTAGCAATACTGCAGTTACCAACTCTCAGCACGCGGGGGCAGCAGCACACAGTGTGTGGGTTTAGGTCCTGTATAAACATGTAGCACTGCCTGCTTTTACTTTGCCTGGCACAAGGAAGTCAGCATGTTTCTTTCCCCAACAGTTCTCTCCGTTGTTGGTTTTGTTTTCAAAATAAATCTATTTTCTACTCCAGGATATTTGTTTCTCTGTCAGAAAATAATAATGATCCCTGGTGGCACTCTCAGGTAAATGCTGAACTGCTAAACTCAAGGACAGTGGTTCAAATCCACTAACCTTTCTGCATGAAAAAGAGGAGGGTGTCTGCTCCCATAAAGATTCCCAAAGCCTCAGAGACCATCCCTAGGGTCTCTGAGTCAGAATCCATCTGATGGTAGTGGATTGTTGGTCACACACACACACACACAGTGTATGGATATCATTTATCACAATAATAATGGTGAATGCAATACAATTACACATTAATAGGGCCTTTCTCTCAGCGCTTTCCCTCACCTATAATTTTAATAGAAAAGATTAGCTTTCTCCCTTTGCATCTCAATTGCCAAGGATCAGAGAGAATGAGCAAATTGGCCAGGGTCACTGAGCATGATGCCCTGAAGACCCGAGACTCGTGCTGTACATTTCTGAGGTTGTAGGACAGTAAACTTCTTTGATGGTAAGATCAGAGGTCTTACTGATTTCTTGTTCCTGCACACTGCACATGCTTGGTCAAGGAAAAGGTCAGTAAAAGCAAGGACAGCTGTCAAGGTGATGGATTGACACGGTGACTGCCACAGTGGGATCACACATCGCAATTGGGATGATGGCCCAGGACCAGGCGATGCTTCAGTTCATTGTGCACAGGGTCGCTGTGAGTTGGAACCAACTTGATGGCACCTAACGATAACCAGAAACCCCGTAGTGTAGTAGTTACCTCTTGGGTTACTAACCTAAAGGTCAGCAGTTCAGAAGCCACCTGTTGCTCATGTAAAGAGGGACAGTCTCAGAAAGCCACAAGGGCACTTACCCTACGAGTTGGAATTGACTGTACAACAGTGATGTTGTTTTAAACAACACACATCAATGCCCAGCATAATTATAAAGATGACTCATTTCCATTTTATAGAGGGGGGGAGGGATGCATCAAATGGGGACGTGAAGATGATTACTAGAATGCTTTTAAGATGTAGACCACCCGGCCTTTGCCCCAGGTCAACTACATCAGAATTGCTGATGCAGGAAAACGTCAAGTTCTTCAGGTGTTTCTAATAAGTAACTATCCTTGAGAGCCTGCAGAGGCATGACTATGAGAGTTAACTATTGAGCGTGGAAGAAATCTTTCCTACCTCTTTTTTGCCTTTGATAAGTCCTTCCAGAGAGAACTGAAATATTAAGTCATTCTGGAGATGAGACAGATGCTTTGATTTCTAAGGAGATACAAGTTTTCACCTTGTCGGTCCTAATAATGACCCATCATTATGTGAGCAATATCATGACTTCAATGAGAGAGGCAGGAGGCGATGTCCTATTTCAATGAACAATATCTCTGTGCAATATCAACATTCATAGACATTCATGGTAGACAGACGTAGAGTCATTTCTGCCCTGTATTACTGATGATCTTTTATGATATCAGCAAATGTTGGAGATGTGTCTTGTGATGTCAGTTATTATGAATATACTAACATTGCTATTATTGAACAGAGATCCTACCACATAATGGGCAAATGATAAGCCTTTACTACACGACTTAGGGGTGAAATGCGTATGTATCCACAAATAAGTGGGTGAGTGACTAGGTATAGAGTGACTTGTGAAGTGATGAGACAAATGGAGGATCTTATTGGCTCAGCTTCCAAACCCCACTTGAAGGCATCCTTAATGATCTCTACTGGCGTTTCTAGCTGGCCAATGGTTTACAAACACAGACAGACAAGGACAGCTGAGATAAAGTGCCTTTTTACGTTAAACAAAATGTAACTGCGTGCAGATCTGTTTTCAGACATGAAACTCCTGCAAGCTTTGCATTTGTCTGAACAGATCTACGCCACCCAGAGAGGTCTGTCACAGAAACAGAGCTATTGGTTAGAGAATTAGAACAATAAGAGGTTAGTGTTTCCTTGTGTCTCAAAGACAAAACTTTGGTCCCAAGAAACCTGCCTTGGGGGCACTCCCTGCTCCTTGAGGGGCAGAGGCTGTGTGGGACCGCTATTTCTGATGCAGAATCAGTGGGACCATGAGCATCCTTGGACCTGTCCCCATGTTGCTCTCTTTCTGAATTTGAATGCAGGTTCCGTAGGGGTGAGAGTAAAGCTTTCCATGGTAAGAGGCTTTTGTTTGTCTATTGCCCTTTATATTCCTGTGGACTCAGAGCCAGAAGAGGGGCATCCTGATAGTCAAGTGGAGAAAGGTCATCCAGATAGTTGGGTGGGAAAAAGGTCATCATTCAGTACTTTCCGAGGCAGACAGCAGAGTTCAAGAGCTGCAGATGGGGTGCCCAAAATGAAGGTAGAGACACGCTCAGCGACGTCTCCAAAGATGCCTGCTACACACACAGATGGTCACAGCACAGCTGTGGGGGTGACAATGTGACTCCCCTGACTTCCCAGACCTCAACAGGGCCCTTTAATCCACCCGCACATTGTTCTGTGTACAGTGCGGCTTTGGAACAATCAGGAGTGAGTGATTCAGCCCCATCTGGCACGTTCTGATGAAACACAGCTCTCATACGGTAAGACATGTCAGGTGTAAGGAAACCAGGCAGCTTCCAAATGAGAACAATGTGTCAGAGGGAATCGCAGGGGCTAGGTGAGAACTGGAGCCAGGATGGAATATATTCAGCCAGGAAGGAGAGAAAGGGAGGCGGCGGTAAGGGAACAAATGCTTTAGCCCGCTGACCTTCTTTATCTGTGCAGGCGGCAAGGATGTGGTTACTGAGCGCCGTGTGTGTGTGTGTGTGTGTGTGTGTGTGTGTGTGTGTGTGTGTGTGCGCGCGCGCGCTCTTCCCTCCTCAGGGTGTTGGTGGGAAGTGTGGGTCTGTGGGCTCGACCCACAGAGAAGGTTCGCCTCGAATGGCAAGCAGCTATGATTCACAGAGACCACTTTCAGTCCTCCAGGATGAAGACAGAATTGCCATTCAGCCACAGGCTTCTGTCTGTATTACAATTGTTTATCAGCTTGACTAGAGCTTTCTGGGGCCACGACAGAAACATCAGTGTTGATGGACGTTGGGCCTGAACTCAAGTACTCCCGCAATGCAAGAACACTTTGTTGTATTAAATTGGCATTCCATGATGCTCACCTTCTGGACACGGTCACTGAAGACAAAATGAGTGTATAAGCAACTGTGGTGAAGAAAGCTGATGGAGCCCGGCTGTCAAAAGATATAGAGTCTGGGGTCTTAAAGGCTTGAAGGTAAACAAGTGGTCATCTAGCTCAGCAGCAACAAAGCCCACATGGAAGAAGCACACCAGCCTGTGTGACCACAAGGTTTCAAAGGGATCAGGCATCAAAGAACAAAAATCAAATCATTTTGAATGAGGGTGAGTGCAGATTGGGGACACAAGACCCATCTGTAGGCCACTGGACATCCCCTTACAGAAGGGTCACAGGGAGGAGACAAGCCAGTCAGGGTGCGATATAGCAATGATGAAACAAACAACTTTCCTCTAGTTCCTAAATGCTTCCTCTCCCTCCACCCCCACCCCAACACATACACACTATCATGATCCCAATTCTACCGTACAAATCTGGCTAGACCAGAGGATGTACACTGGTACAGATAGGAACTGGAAACATAGGGTATGCAGGACAGATGAACCCCTACAGGACCAGTGGTGAGAGTGATGATACCGGGAGGGTGGAGGGAAGGTGGGGTAGAAAGGGGGAACCAGTCACAAAGATCTACATATAACCACCTCCCTGGGGGACGGACAATAGAAAAGTGGGTGAAGGGAGATGTTGGACAGTGTAAGACACGACAAAATAATGCTTTATAAATTATCAAGGGTTCAAGAGGGAGGGGGGAGCAGGTAGAGGGGGAAAATGAGGAGCTGATACCAAGGGCTCAAGTAGAAAGCAAATGTTTTGAGAAAATGATGATGGCAACAAATGTACAAATATACTTGACACAATGGATGGATGTATGGATTGTGATAAGAGTTGTACGAGCCCCCAATACAATAACTAAAAAAAAAGAAAGCAACACCAGTGTTGTGTGCATGAGTCTGTGTTGCGGCTCCAGAGGCAACCATGGGTTGAGAACCGGGTAGAAAGAGTGAAGGTTAGATGTCATTACCTGTGATGAGGAAATAGAAAATACACAAAAATCTACCCCACTTAGGAGAGCACATGCTTTGGATGCCTGGGCATAGTGGTTATGCTTTGAGCTGCGGTCCACATGGTCAATGGTTTGAAAACCACCAGCAGTTTCTCGGGGGAAAGACTGGACTTTCTCCTCCTGTAAACACTTACAGTGTCGGAAACCCACAGAGGCTCACTATTGACTCCATGGCAGTGGGTTTGGCTTGGTTTGGTTTAGTTATACCAGAGCAAGGGCATAGGCAATACAGGGACACTCAGAGAGCATGGCCACCATGACGCATACCAAGCACACCTTGATTGTGGAGAAGGGCTGAGCGAACTCCTGAGATTGCTCAGAGACCATTATCCACCACGAAAAACTACCTGCCAACGGGTTGATTCTGACCCCTAGGATTCTATCTCTATGGGGTTCCTGAGACTATAGATCTTCATGGGAACAGATAATCTTCCCGTTGCTTAGGAAATGTCTGCTCTGTCCGGATCTTTATGTGGAATGTCCTGCAGGGCAGACACATGTATACCCATTTCCCAGATAAGGGAATGTAAGCGCATAGATCCGCGTGTCACCCAACAGAACCGTCGGTGTGTGACACAGCTGGGGAGGAGAAGACGCCGTGGGCGGTGAGGAATTCACTGCCTGCCCCATAAATTGTCATAGAGGGTTCCTTTCACAGACTGGGGGTGGCAGGGAGCCCTTTCCTGCTATGGTGACTGTCAGGCCTGGCTCTATAATAGAGACTACGACCCCAGATCGCCTGAGTCTATATTTTGTTGAACACATAAACAGTACTGCTAAAGTAGTTCAAAGGTAAGAAATCCTTTTCAAGTCCAAGTTCTGAAAAAAAAGAAAAGAAAAAGAAGTTTTTCTTTTGAAGATGAAGATGATCATCCTATTTATGAAGAGACTATTCTATGCCAGGTAGTGGGTGACAGGTCTTCTTTAGTTTTTACAGAAAATCTATCAAACATCTTATTACTTGTTTTCCAAGAGCTTAGGGAATTTACTCTTCCAGTGGTTGGAAACATATTCCAGGGGACATAACTGGACATGTCTCTATCTGACATTTTACTCCCAAATCTGAACCTTGTTATGTATCATGGTGTAGAAAAGTCTGCCTACAGTACACTAGAAAACAGCCCACTCCAAATTTAATGACTCGAAACACGCATGTTTACTATAAAAGCATCAACTGATTGCTTTGATATTTATTCTACTAATTAGATATCAACTTGGAGAGCCTGTACCTCCTTGTCACAGGTACAGATGCCTCTTTGATTTCTGAGCTACTGAAATTAGTCTGACCTCATTTCTTCAAGCACAATACCTGACACTTAGCTGTCCCCAGGTGAGAACTACTCTTATGTTATGATTAGGAGAATTAGCATATATTACACTGGGGTAAGACAGGAAACCTTGGGCATTTACTCAGCTCTGGCTAAAATCAGAAACCAACCTGACAACCAACAATTAAAGTTTGCCTTCCATTAAGGTTCCCAGTACATGTCTATGAGTTGTTAAAAAAAAAAAAAAAAGGTTACTGGCCTTTTCCTATAGAAATAAAGGTACTGAACACATGCAGGCGGTATTGAGCACCATGCTGTTCTCTGAAAGAAAGAAAGAAAAAAACCACACACACAAAAGGGAAATGATAGATGGTGCTTGCTGGAAATTTTAATTAAACCTCTGCGTGGAGAACCTGAGTCAGGCCGAAAGCAGCTGCACTCATTCGTGATGGGCCACAATAGCAGAATCTAAGGCACGTGGCAGAGAATAGCTATCCCGTGAGAACGGCCACAATCTCCTTGAATTTCGTTTAATCTAGCTCTCCACAAGGCCTGCTTCTGAAGGACCTCCCAGACCGCCACACCGCGAATGGCGAAATACAAAGCACTCTACTCCTGGTTGCTTAGTGACACTTACGTGTGGACCAGTACACGTCGTGTGTGTGTGTGTGTGTGTGTGTGTGTGTGTGTGTGTGTGTGTTTATATTCATGAGCTTGTCAACCTGCTGTCCTTGTTTGTTGAAGAAAGGACAGCATGCCTTGTGACTCCATATTTCTGGCGTGGCTGTGGAAATGGAGTCCTTAAAATCTCTGATCCTGGAAGCTTCCTTAAGAAAGTTCTCTTGTACAGTTAAGATGACCAGCTTTCTATACAGATCTATAGCTCTGGCTGTCGGTGTCACTGAGTCCGTTGCGACCCATCACGACCGTGTGTATAACAGAGCAGTGCACTGCCCACTGCTGCGCCTCCTCACATCGTTCGTATGCTTGAGCCCATCGGTGTAGGCTCTGGGCCAAAGCATCTTGTTGAGGGTCTTCCTCTTTTCACTGTCCCTTGACTTTACCAGCCATGTTGTCCTTCTCCAGGGCTGGTGTCTCCCAACAGCATGTGGAATGAAGTCTCGCCAGGCTGGCCTCTGAGGAGGGTTCTAGTTATACTTCGATCAACACGGATTTGTTTGTTCTTCAGGCAGTCCGCGGTACTTTCAATGTTCTTCACCAGCACCATCATTCAGATGCATCAACTCTGTTTGGCCTTCCTAATTCAATATGCTTATGAAGCATTGAAAACAATATAGCTTGACTGAGGTGCACCATGGTCCTCAGAGTAACTTTCCTGCTTCCACACTCTGAAGAGGTCTCACGCAGCAGAGTGACCCAATGCAATGCATTGTTGGATCTCTTGACTGCTGCTTCCATGAGCCTCGATTGCAAATCCAAGCGAGAGGAAATCCTTGACAATTTCAATCTTCCCTCCACTTATCTTGATGTTACCTATTGGTTCAGTTGTAAGGATTTTGGTCTGCTTTACATTGAGTTGTAATTCAGATCCAGGCTGCAACCCTGGATCTTCATCAGCAAGTGCTTCAAGTCCTCCTCACTTCCAGCAAGCAAAGCTGTGTCATCTGCACATCGCAGGTTGTGACTAAGCCTTTCTGCAAGCCCGATGCCACCTCCTTCTTCATGTACTCCAGCTTCTCAGATTATCTGCTCTGCAGACAGAATGTATATGTTTTGTGAAAGGATACCACTCAGACACACACCTTTCCTAATTTTAAGCAATGTGGTTCTATTCACACAACTGCCTCTTGATCCACATACACATTCCGCGTGAGCCCAAGGAAGTGTTCTGAAATCCCTTGTCTTCTCAAGGCTGCCCATACCTTGTTATTCTCCACACAGCTGGATGTGAAAAGCAAGAGGTTGAGTGAGGTTTACCCAAGGGCACCTTGGAAGAAAGACCTGGTGACCTACTTGCAAAATATCAGCCACAGAAAGCCCAAGGATGCACAGTTCTACTCGGGCATGTAGGGGGTCATCGTGAATTGGAATCTTTTGGGTGACAAATGGTCATAGAGCAACTTGCAAAGTCTGGCTTCTCCCTACTGCCTGCTTCTCCAGAAGTATTCAGACCTCCATATATTCTCTCCTCAGCCTTCCCAAGGCCTCTGAGAACAGGACGCTCTGGGTTTCATGTGTCATAAACACAACTCAGTCATGACCTCACCACCTTTAAGTTGTCTGATTCTGGCCAGGTCTGTTACTTTATCAGGGTCTCATTTATAAATCTATCTTGCTTTCGGGGCTTGGATAGGTCAAAGGTGATCGTATAATTCAAAGTGCTTTGTGAACAGTCAGGCACTTTTTAAAGTATCGACTGGCCATGACTCATTTTCTCCTTTAATTTTTCGCCTAACTGTTCTCTCCTTTTCTAAACTGTTTTTGAAAGCTACAGACTTAGGTATATGATTAAATGAGGTGCAGGAAGAAGTGCCAAGTAATAGGTTCAAGGAACTTATGGGGAGCATGTGCTGTACCCTTTCTTTTCTTCCCTCCCTCTTTCTGTCGGGGTCATGCCGCCACCTTGGGGCATGCGTCTGAGACCCACTCTCAGCAATGGAGAGTGGAGGGCTGGAAGACCACTCTGCCCCAAAGACTTTGTGGAACAGAAGCCTCAAAGCAGCTGTAGAATGTCATGATGGAGAAATGAACTACGTTCTTGAAGTCACTGCTACTTCACGTTGGTTGTTTTCGGCCATATATAATGAATCCTAGTCCTAAATAATGAATTACTTTTCCACATGTGTACTTTAAGCATTCCTCATCTTCCAAAAGTTATCTGTCTCAGTAATTGCCTCTTTTGCCAAGCTTAATCCATGACACATAGTTATTAAGCCATCCTCATATGGTAGGCAATGCCTGGAGAGGCCATTGGCAGACCAGGGAGCAACTCCAACGTATGTTCTATCCTTGCCATGGTTAAGGGAGGAAGAACACTCGCCAGAAAGTATTTCCAATAATCTGCGTATTTTAAAGGAGAGGAGTTTGCCATCAGTATTCCCTAACAGGGAAGCTAATCTCACAGGCGCCAACATGGAAGGGCATCGTTGAAGGACAAGGCTTTAGAAAGAATGACTAATACTAACACATGCGTTAGTTAGGCAAAAGTCAGAGAGAGAAATGCATTCCAGATAGCTGAACCAGTATGCCCAAGGCCCTCTCTCAGGAAACAGAAGGTGTTGAGAGAAGAGAAATACAAGAGGCTGCAATAGAGCAAGAAGCCAGGCAGACAGACCAGAGGTAGACACGGTCCTCAGATGGGCTCTCCGTTCTCTCTGCTCCTCCATCACCCGCAAAACAGAGATGGACGACTACACGGGGATTCTTACTAAGGGGGACATTCTCAGGCTTGATCTTCCTAATTTTCTGGGTGAGAAGATGGATTTTAAACCAACAACACAGCAACAAAATAGTCCCTGAATCTAGTTTTGGGTTTTATCTTCACTCCACCCTCCGCCCCAAAAGAAAAGCGCTGACATTTAAAAGATACCGCTTAATGGGATCATTGTTTGGCCCTGGTTTATGTAAGAATGAACAAAGCAGAGGAAAACTTGCAAGTCATCTCCCTCAACAGAGCACTTCTTGTTCCCGTCTGTTTCCTATCCTTTCCAGTTTTAAAGAAAGCAAGGAAAAAAGGCTCTCCGCCTCTTTAACAGGTGCCGGCTTCTCCATACCTGTTGCTGTTGGTCTGTTCACTACAGAAATAAAAATTAGCAGTGAACACATGTGCACAGACTTTAGCATCAGCCCCAATACTGAGAAGAGTCGGAAAAATCCCTTCACGGTCTTGTTTGTTGTCATTGCGTTGATTCTCAGCTCAGAGCTACAGTTTTCAAAGTCAGCCTGAGCATTTTTTAACCACTGCCTTGCCAGGCCTCCTTGCCATGCCCCCAGCCCCATTGTGGCAACAGGGCTTTGCATCATTTTGAGGCTATCGGGCAGAGCAGAAGAGCCCTGTGGGCTTTTCAAGGCAGTCGTCCTACAGAACCAGTCTGCCCCGCTTTTCCTCCACAGAGTGGCTGATGGGCACGAACAGCGAATCTTTAGGTAAGGAGAGGAGTGTTTCACCCACTGCACCCCCTGGGCTCCTTGAAACTTACCCATCAGATGAAATATTCCATGGAGGACCTCAGAGGTCATGCATTCCTTTCGAGTCTGCTGTAATTTCCACTCACAGACTGATAATCGAATATCACTGTTCCAGGGGTACAAGACTACAGGGTCTCCATTTTGCAGGACTGTTCAATCAGAAGATAATACTTCCCCTACACGGCTCCTCAGCTAAGCTGTGTTGAACTTGATTTTCCTGCCACCTTTATCGTATCTGCCTTTCCTGCCCTTCTCAAGGCTGGCTCCTCTCGCCCCTTAGGTTTGCCTTCAGCTGCTGCCTCCTGGCAGATGCCCTCCCTTACGGGTCCACCTCCACAGCCTGTCCCGAGTCCTCTCATTGCACATGGCATCAAGCTATTTCCTTCTGGCCTTTAGGAATCCAGACTGAGCTGGTGAGTTCATGTGTCTGAAAAGAATCTGTCTCTCCTGGAAGGTATAAAGGAAGGGATCTATTTACCGCTGTGTTCTTGGGAGCTAGAAAAGGATTTCTGGTACATCTGCCGCATGAATGAAAAACCGGCCCTCTGTGTGAGCACCTCAGATCAGAGGCACTTGGTGTGTGTGCAGGGAGCAGTCAGCTCCACTTTGAAGTCTTGGCAGAAGTCTAGGATCTTTGTTGAATCTCAAAGTGAACTTTCCTAACAACACTCTCCCTGACTTTGATACTCACCTAAAATAGACCCTACAGAAGAAAGACCTTTTTCCCCGGAGGCCCGCCCGGCAGGTGCAGGCTATCAGAGTGTACTTCCAGGTGGTCTCTCCTCCCTGGTCAAGCATATGCAAGAAGGGATAGCTTAGGCCCAAAGGGTTCTGGATGCACAGCTGTACTGATAAATCTTGACATTGAGCCCAGAAAAGGCAGTACTGGCAAAGCAATTTTAGCAGTAGGCTCCCAGAAAGCCTGTCCTGCCATTGTCCTGTGACTGTTCTGTAACAAACAGAAGAGGGGGTACACTTATAATTAGGGAACCTAGCCAATCATATAATCCCACATAAATGTTCTTCCCCGCCCTTTGATATCACGCTTTTGACTGCTCTGGTTGACTTTCAACCACTCATGAATTTAACTTTATTTCCTGCCCAACTGTGCTAGACTGCTGACTGAATCCTGGTCCAGTGGCATATTCAGGGTCATCCTGTGAATCTGGAAGTCTTCCTGGCCCAGATCTTCCCTGGAAATTCAATCAACCTCTTAATTTAACTTTTACAGAGTGCATGTTTTCACTCTACAACACCTATGAAATGAGTCTATTATAATTCACATTGCAGATGAGTCACAGAAACGCTCAATAACAGGACCAAGGTATGCGACAAGTCAATGGCAGCATCACTTGACCTTGGAAGCTCCTTTACGCCATAGACATTTCTTCTCAACTTGATTTTTTTACAGATAAGGGAAAGTAATTTATATTAAGATATTCATGTTCAAAATTCTGGTTCTTTTTGTCTTTCCCACTAGCTCATTATTCCACTCAAACCTACCCTCAAAAGATGATTCACATTATCCACCTTTTTTCTTTCCACACTCTCAACCACATTTTTGTTAATGCTTTTATCATATGAACAATTGCAATTGTCTCCTAACTGGCTGCTTTGGTAACTTTAGCCTCCCCCTGGTCCAGTCTACAGATCTACAGTTAAAACTCTGACAGACTGATATTTTACCATGCAATTTGAACATGCTAATTTGCTACACAAGCAGCTTCAATTGTTGACTACTGCCTCTGTTTAAAAGGCCAGTTTGAAGCTCTCTATAAGTGCCCCCCACTTACCTTAAGCACAGTAACCCTTACTGAATTTCTTGACATAAACAGCCAAACTAGCCCACTCACTGTTCCAACATTCCTTGGCTTATTCCTAGTCTTCTGCTTAGCTTACTCTATCCACTGTGTTCTCTCTCTCAATTAAATAAGAAATGTTGCTAACACCTGGTGACCTTTTAACTTCTTTTGGAAAGATTTCCTGAAAAATCTACTGCCCATTGATTTCACCTTTCTGTGAATCTGCCAAGGCCTACAGTGTTGCCCAGTTTGTAATCGGTACTCGGCAAACCTCTGTCGAATGAATGACAGGAACAGCAGTCTCTAGGCCATGTTCTATGTTCTAGCCCCTGTCATTTGGTCTTATTTGGCCACTTGATATGTGTTATTACTGTTACTAACTCTCCGATCTTTCCAAATGGATTCTTTGGGGTCAAGACCTCTATTCTTAGGCCTTTTACACACAGGAGGTCGTAACTGTCATCTGGCAGATAATCCCCCATACTTTGACCAACTGAATCACACTCACATATTATTATTATCAATGGTCTTTTAATCTCTGTTAGGTTGTACATCTCCGGGTCCAATCACAGCTACACATAGTGCAATGATCCCTAAGTATCTTATCAGATAGACCACTTGATATACAGACATACAGACCACTTTGTACATACAGCCAAGTGTTGCTATGCACTGATGTGTTATGAAAGTAAATTATCAGTATGTGTCACTTTTTTAACTGTGTTTTTTAAAAAACACACAAACTTTTCTGGTTCTTATGAAATCATAATCCCTTAATTCTAGTTTGCTAATTACATTAACACACACATACCCATCCCCACTACTGCAGCTGAGTGGACTTTGACCCTAAGACCCCATGAGAGTAGAACTGTGTGGCGAAGGGTTTTCAATGGCTGTTTCTACAGAAATCAATGATCAGGGCTTTCTTCTGAAGTTCCTATGTGTAGACCTGAATTTTTAACCCTTTGCCTTCTCAGCTGAGCCTATTCGCCGTTTGCCACTCAGGGACTCTGTCAACAACAAAAGAATCACACACTAGACACTTAGGACAGAGACTAGTGTCTACCGCCATCCACGCCCTTGATGTACTCAAAAGTCATACTAATCCATGTAAATTTTCTCAGTACCAGATTACTTATCAATGTAATGGGATTCTAAGACAGAATGAATATGAAAACCGGGGAATTATGAGTTGGAATTGATTTTAGAGCAACAGATTTGGATTTGGAGTGGAGCATTGAGAGACGCTATGGAGGAGTCTCTTCAGCAGCAGTTCAACAAATGTTGAGTTTCATCATGTCAGAACTGAGCTTCTTGGCCCCTGCCTTATCAAACTTGTAATCTATAACTTAACTTTTATAGCTTTACAGACATTTTGAAAAGAAAAAGAAATAGACTATATTGACAATTTGCTCTTTAATCACATCGATACTGATTTAACCCACTCCTGAAGAAGCCTTTCCCAGCTTTCTACACTCAAAGCAACCACCCCAGACCCTCTCTCCCACAGAATGTACTGTTCTTCCCAGCTCCTATGAGTCTTTGAGCTGAGCTTATTCAACGGTCTATTGCAGAGATCCGCAAACTGCAACCCACAGAACTAATGTAGCCCCCTGGCTGTTGCTGTAAAGAACAGTTCTATTGGAAGACCACTGTAATCATTCAGACATATTGTCTATGGCTACTTCCTTTCTGAAATGACGGAGTAAGTTATGACACAGATGCTATAGCCTAAAATGCCCATGCCAGTTATTATCTGGTGCTTTACTCCTTAACCTTTGGCCTATGTGTTTATCCTTTGTCTCCCCATTCTCAAAATAGAAAAAGAGTAAGACCCTTTTGTGAATATGTATCTTCAAAACCAGTATCTAGGATAAAGAAAGAAAGAAAGAAAGAAAGAAAAAATCTCACTGCCACGGAATCTATTTCAACTCCTAACAACCATAAAGGACAGGATAGAACTGCCCCTTTGGACTTCTAAGGCCTTCAGACTCTGCAGGAATAGACAGTTACACTTTCCTCTCATGCATATAGTAGGTGCTTGATGGCTGCTCCTGACTCCCCTGGCAGATTGACTTAAAAAAGTTAAACTAGTATATAACTTGTTCCCAAAGAGCTACACATCTGGTCTCATTGCTTTTGGGGTAAATATGTAATAGATGCAGGCAAAGAAATGTAGCAAATGGCCAAAGAATGCTCTGGAGAGGCCCTTTGCTCAATGAGCAGTTTCATTATAAAATGCCTTGGTCTCACTGATGGGCTTACATGGGACCAAACATTATATTTTTTATAGCCCTGTTATATGAAACGAAGTATGTACTAAATCATCAGGCAGGATTGGAACTGAGAAGTTATGTCACATCTGGAGAATAAAAGCTCAAGGTAACACTTTTTTAAAAAGATGTTGATAGGGGCACTAGCTTGTACCTTTTTTGTAAAATTTATTTGAGTCTGGTTGATTGAGATTACCCAGAGGTTTAAAAAACATTTAACTACTATAGTCATAAAATATAAAAATACCATTCCCCACCTTTCTTTTTTGGTTCCGTTACTAGTCTATACTTTTATTCGATGTAAAATGTTCACCAGAGAAGTCCCTATTAACAAGTGGAAATTCTGACCTATTGAAGCCAAGCCACCCCCTGTGCCAGGCAGATGTGTCAGAACAAGCCAAAATCAACATGCTGCTTTCCAGTTTTTCTGCTTAAGGAACAGAGATGAATTGAACAGGGTTTCAATGTTATGTAACCTATACACCAAGACAAACTGCCTACATAGTGAAAGCAGTTAATAGTCTGTTTGCTAACTGACCATGAAAGGGTCTTGACCACCAAGTGGGGCTTTATAAAAAAATGTTTTAAAGCCTGGCCTTCTACTTCTGAAAAATCGGCCGCTGAAATCTCTATTTTGCACAGTTCCCCTCTGACACGTATGAGGTAACTATGGTGTCAGAATCAACCAAGAGAACCTCACCCAGGAGACCAGACCATGCAGTGCACTTGGATTCCCAACCAGTTAGGTCTCAAAGTTGAGCTGCACTGCCATGATCCCCACAACCTGCCCAACCAATGGGGTTGATGATTCCTTTCCTATTTGATACCTTCACTCCATTAACCATAATGCATTCAGAGTTCTTTAAAATGTAAGATGTGCATCACTCTCTGCTTCACAACATTCTACCAAAGCATCGTGATATCTTCCAGCAAAATCCAAACTCTCTCTCTTATAATAGCAGACTCTTCACGTGCCTACAGGGTCTCCTGTCTCCTCTCATCACACCAGCCTCCCATCGCTCCCTCCGTCCTTTGTTTTCTGCTCTGGAGGTGGCCTTGTGCTTTGATTTTGTCGCACTCTATCCTCCACCTGCAAAATTCTCTTTCTCCCAGCCTTTGCGCATGCTACTTCATTTCTACTTCTAGCTAGAGTACATTACTATGTAAGAAGTCCTGGTAGCACAAGGGTTAAGCACTCAGCTGTTAAGTGCAAGGCCAGCAGTTGAAATCTACTAGCTAACTCCAGGAGAGAAGATGGGGCAGTGGCTTCTGTAAAGATTTTTGACCCCCAAGCCCTGGAGTCCTCCTACTTTCTGTAGGGCTCTTAAAGGTCATGATAGGGCCACTATACATCTGAATATACTCCCTGGTGACTGGTTACTCTTTGTTAAGCTAATGCTGGCTTGCTCATTCTTTGAGTCTAAACTCAGATTTCACTTTCTCCTAAAAAGCTTTCTTTTCCCCTGAAGTTCAGATTAACAGGGGGAAAATAATCGAGGCTGGTAAAAGCCATTGGGAATGAGACTAGACAGGGAAGCAAAGCAGAGACCTGACCCAGGCAGAGGCAGAAAAGTGGGTGGCGTATACCTCACCCCTGGGATTACGTTCACCTGAACCCCTTGCTTCCAAATACCGTCTAGTGCAAGGGTTCTCAACCCCTTTGGGGGTCAAATGACCCTTTCACAGGGGTTTGCGCGATTCATAACAGTAGCAAAATTACAGTTATGAAGTATCAACAAAAATAATTTTATGGTTGGGGGTCACCAAAACATGAGGAACCATATTAAAGGGTTGCAGCATTAGGAAGGTTGAGAACCACTGATCTAGTGGGACAGAGCACCAGTAATCTAAAGTCTCAAGAACATCAGCCTTGAGAGCACTTAACAGGCTGGGAAAGCGTCTGCCGGTAGGGAGCCAGTATCTGGAGCCCTGGAACTGACTCCTTCTTCCTAGAAGCCTCTCATGAAAGTCTCTAACCAGAGAATTGCTGTCTAAACCAGAGCAAGTCTCTCTGTGGTAAGGACAAGAGCCTAAGTGTGGTCACAGGCAATGTCACTCCCAAACCTACACAAAGAACTCTATCTCCAAAAGATTAGGAAAGACAGTGGTCGCGCTGAACCTGATGTGAGTCCACCTTTACAAACAATTCTATTTCATGGTGATCTCACTCTGTCCGGGAGGACCACATTGGATTGGGTTGTCCATGGTTGTAATGTTCGGGAAACACGTTTTCAGATCTTTTTCTGTCGTGCCTCTGGATGGACTCAAATGGCCAACCTTTCAGTTTGCAGTGGGACATTTAACTATTTGCTCCACCCATTTGCCAATTCAAAAATGTAGCATGTACAATTTAGCAACACTAATTATTTTGATTATGTTGTGCAATCATAAATAATATCTGTTGCCAACTTTCCCATCACCAAAACCAAAAACGTAATGTTTCTTAACCAATGCTTAAAATCAGTCCTACTTTGAGCACTCTACCAGGTAATTTGCCCATGGGCCTCATATGAATTTTCAAATGCTTTGCTACCAAAGAGTGGAAAAGGGAAGTAAAGGATGATTAAATGTTATTTGTCAAAACGATACATTAAACTCCTTTTAATCACAAATATGTCTTATTTTGAAAGCCTTTTCCTTTAAGGAAATGAGAGAGCAAGTCATTTGTGGTTCCCAAATTTAGCAATATGAAAAAACACTAGGTTGTTCAGGATAAACACCTACAGTCATATCAATCATTTTGAAAATCACATAAAATAAAAATGGAGCTATGATGTATTTTGCTGGGTGTTTCTAGTCAGCACACTTTGCGTGGAAGCATTTTAAGAACATCAACGCCTCTCTCACCAACTTCAGGTTAAAGTATGTCTGTCACTTTTTATAAGCTGCCATGGGAATGAGGCCCAGAGATGACATTGGGGGGTGGAAAGAGTTGATCTGTTTATGGCAAACAAAAGCAAACAGAAAAACTGACCCTTCTCCTTGTTTTCAAAAGAATAACTTTTATATGAAACAAGCCACGAGGAAAGTAATCCATTTCAGCTTGGTCCACAGCTGGTGGATCCAAAGGTGGCCTGCTAAGGAAGGGGATCAGGTTGAGGTTGAGACGTGCCACTGGCAGTAAGGAATGGCGAGCACTAGAACCTCCACCCCACTCATGGGTCACTGATTGAAATGAAGTGAGGAAAATTAGAACCTTGGCACAAACCCAAACTCGCTGTCATTAAGTCAATTCTGATTTTTAGAGCCCCTATAGGACAGGGGAGGTCTTTTTAGGTCATTTCTATTGATCTTTGGAAAGACATTTATGAGAAATTAAATTTTACTTTTTTTTTACAACTGTAAATTTTACTTTTAAGAGAAGCAAAGAAAAGTAATAATTTTCAGAGCATAGATACTCATAGTCTTTGAACAAAGAGTATCAGCTAAAAAACTTCTTGAACTTTATTTAAAGTGATCCCTGAATACTGCAAAGGGAAAGAAATTCCTAGTCAACAAGATTGCTCAACCATCTTTGGTGATGAATTGTGTCAATGCTATCATAGATTAGCTCCACGGACTTAATTTTCAAGTTCATTTAATAGTAACTTTCCAAACTCTGCCATTGAGTCAATTCTGACTCATAGCCACCCAATACAATAGGGCAGAACTATCCCCGTGGGTTCCCAAGATTGTAACTCTTTACAGGAGTAGAAACCATGTCTTTCTTTGCTTAACATATTGCAGTGTATATACACCAGATATAAGTTACTTTATATATGTGTAAAAATACATGTATATATCTACATGTTGCATATACATGTTATATTTACATGTTGCAGAAGGTAACAAGAAAAGTTATGTCTGCTATTTCTTTCATCCAACTTAATTGCATACTCTGATTCCTATAAGCTTTATATTTTTAGGTTTAGTGTGTAGATTTTAGAAGTTATTTTCAGGAACTTATTTCTCCCACTGCTTGTCAATTGTCAACATAGAAGACCAAATAAATGAATTTTAAACATCAAAATAATTACTAGTCTACAACTAACAAATTAAGCACTGTCTTTACAAAGAAACCAAGTTTACAGATAAACTGTATCCTTAACATTTCTAATAGTTCCTAGCACCTGGCAAAGACTCATATATTAGGTGAATGAAGCAATAAGTGACAGATGAATTAATGAATTTAGCAATCATTTTTAAGAAATAGAAATTAATTTTCATAGTTCAAAGACATCCATATTTTTAAAGCAGAATTTACAGTGGGGTTTTCTACGATTGAAATTTTTTATTCTTTATAGTGGACCCAATTTACCTAAGATTTCCTTTCCAGACCGTAATTCATATTTAAAACTAAAGAATGAGCTAATCCTCCTGTGCATTTAGGCAACCTCAGAATCTCCAATTCAAATACTGTCTCATTCGTCCCCTCCTTAAGCTATGCTGTAGTGAAACAAGAAATCACACGTGGTAGCTCAGGCACTGCTGACACATCTGGAAGTACAGATATGATGTCAGGAGAAAACATTTGGCTAGGACCCATAAGATCCCATGTGTGTTAAAACACACAGGGCAATTTTTGTAATGGGAATAGAATAGAAACACTCTGAGATTACATGCTGCTAGAGTCATATTCTGTAAATATATTATTTTAAATGCTTTAAAGCAAAGGCCAAGATGGTATTTCATGTAGAAGGTAAAACCAGACTTATACTTTTGACAAATTTTGTTAGGTTCAAGAATATTGTGCTAGGGTGAATATGGGAATGGTGTTAAGAAAAAATATATATTATATTACTATTATTCCCTACCCACAAAAATCCACAGATTGTCATTTTTTTAAAGCACTTTGGAGAAAGTCCAAGGCGAAACAATGCATTTGTACTTGTTGAAAACAAAACAAAAAAACAAGAAAAAATATTTACAATCGCCCCCTAGAGGGGTCACAGTGAAGGGCTGCGTCACCAGGGTGCAATAAAGCATCAAGGAAACACACAGCATTCCTCTGGTTCCTTGAAGCTTCTTCACCCCCACCTACCCTGACCCCCAGGCGGCTTCTCAATTCAGACTAGACCAGAACATGTACACAGGTATAGAAAGGAACAGACACACAGAATCCAGGAACAGGAGTGGGAATAGTGAGACCCGAAGGGTAGGGGGAAGAGTGGGGGAGGAAAGGAGAAAGGGGGACCGATCGCAATGATCCACACATAACTACACAGCCCTCTGCAGGGGGAGGAGAAACAGAAAACATGGGGGAGGGAGACAGCGGCCAGTGTGAGAGATGCAAATATTAACAATGTACAATCTATCAGGGGCTTATGAGGGGTGGGGGGAGCTGATACCAAGGGCTCAGTCGAAAGTAAATGTCTAGAAAAGAATGAGGGCAACATATGCACAAACGTGCCTGATTCAATTGATGTATGAATTGTGATAAGAATTGTACGAGCCCCAATAAAATGATAAAAAACAAACAACGAAATCTTAACAGACAAAAAAAAAAAAATCACTTCTAGTGCCCGCCTTCCCTCATTTGATCGGAGGCCAAGACTCCACAGAGAAAGCAAAGTGGAGAGGTTTTCCCCTTAATTCTTCCAGTAATTACCTTAAACGTCTGCTTTGCTTTGGCTGTGGACACATAGGCACAGCCGCGAAGACCCTACTGAAACGAGAAGATACGAGGTTCATGAACCGCTCGCTCGCCGTCGTCATTCCACAAAGACACATGCGCATCACCTAAACACGCAAACTGTGATCATTTGTGACAAAATGAGAGAAGACATTAAAAACATAACAAAATATCTACAATGAGAATGGCAATGCCTCCGTGCCGCCACATTCTACAGTGAATGGGGCCTTTTCATGCACGCTAAACGGTACTAAGTGGCCAAGGAGACGCAGGGTCTGAGGACTGTCGACCGAGCAGTTCGCATTTCAAAACACAAACATTAAGGGTTATCTCTCTTCTTGGGTCCCTTGGTCTGTTCCGTATTCAGTTCTTAGTGTAAAAATAAGAGATGAATGTAAAGAAAGAATGTTGCCAGTTAAAGAAACATCAAGTCTGTCTCTCAATTCCTCCTGGGAGACTCTAGAGAACATGGGATTCAGTCCTGGGGAAAACTGTAGCGTAAGTGAAGTTTTCCTTTTCAGTGTAGAACGACTTTGTTGGGCAGCTGGCATGGGGTGGTGGTAGGGAATGGTAATCTTGTTCTCTCTTCCCTGGTACTCAGCTCACTCAGGTTGTGCACTTCCTTTCATATATACATATATATATGATATATATATATGTGGGGATATATATATCTCCCCACAAACAAGCACGTGTGATCGGAGGTGCACATCTGGTTCTGCTGTGGTTTCAAGAATGAGTTTATACTGTGCTTGAATCTCTCAAGGGCCACAATCGCACAGAAGGCAGAGCACTTATCCCAAAGGCAATTTGTTGACGGACAATCAGTCAGAATCAAAGGAAATAAACCACATGCTCTGCCTAAGTAGGAGGCTCCCAAAGTAAAATAACTCCCTCCCCATAGAAAATACGATTATGGCTGTAATTGATCTATTTATTGTCATTGATCTATTTATCCTTAGAAGATAACCTTCTCCTTTAGTCTAGTTGGTATTATGAGTTATCCATCAGCTATATTGACACTGTTTATGAGCAAAGATCTCTCTCGGATGCTTTGTCCCAAGATGCCAATTAAAACTTGGGTTCCTTTGGAATTCTTTCCGTGCTCCTCGGAGAAGTCCATTTTTGTTAGATGGCATTGAGAAAACACAGACGGCAAGGGGAAATCTCCCAGATTAGGGAAGAGCAGCAGTCCAAGTTCTGCTCCTATGAAGGGTCTTAGACACTTGTCACATTCCCTGTACATTGTTTGGGGAAATGGTAGAAGGCAGAAGGGTGTTTTGTAAACAGCACCGTGAGACAGTTTTTGCAGCATATGTAGCACAATCGAAAAGCCTTCTTAGGCAAGGCAGAAGCAGGCCTTTGCCTTAGTTCTATGGATGGGCAGGCTTTGTGACATCAATAAAACTCCTGATTGTTTGCCATATGAGTTTTCATAATTTTTCTATTAACCCAGGACTTGTAAGGTTACTGATTATCAGAAGAAAAGAGCATCCTGGAGTGAGTAACATTTTAATGGCTAACGCATTGATCCCATCACCTCCCGCCATCGAATCAATTTCAACTGATAAAGGACCCTATGAGACAGAATAGAACTGCCCGTTGGGGTTTCCAAGACTTTCAGTCTTAACTCCTGCATCTTTCTTCCACAGAAGGGGTGATGGGTGTGATCTGCTGACATTGCAGTTAGGAGCTCAACGCACAGCCCATATGCCACATCGGTAGATGACGATAAACAAATGTGTTACTCTTTGTCTGATGCGACAGTTTTCGAAAGGCATCTTGGAGACCTCACACCTAATCCCAAAGTGAGAGCAGAGAAATGCAATCAGGCTTGCCCTTTACCCGCTTTCAAATAAGGCTTTCATTAGAGACTATCCAGTTGTCTCTGACCCACTTACACTATGAGGTTGGATATCAGGAAATATATGACCCAAACCCCTTTCAGAATGAATACTGAAGACTTAAGCAAGGTGTCAGGTTCCAGGAACAGGAATAAATTCAGCACTGGATAAACTGGGGAGGGGAGAGTTTTATACTATACGAGGATGTCCCAAATAATTTTCAATCTTTCTCATGGAGGATCTTGTCCACTAGAACTCATCCACATGGCTTCTAGGTTGCATGGGTTCTAGGATGCACAGAAAGCATTTCTCCATATTTGGGGAGTGTGTTAGACAAGATGCAAGTGGGGTGTTGGATGATAAGCACTCAGCAAGAGAAGCTGTTGTGTAAACTCTATGGTGATGGATTAAAAAGATGTAATTGGGAAATGAGCTGTGACTCGCTGCAATGGTTTCTTGTTGGTATTCTTTTCTGGGAAACAGAGAAAATTTCACTGAATAACTTGCTATCTCTGCTCGCCCTGACCACAATAACAGCAAGATTTTCATTATAATGCAAAGACCTGCATCCTATATTCCAAAGCGATATTCAACTCAAACTTGTCTACCTTATTCCTCCTCATTTCTACACAGAGCGTTCCTCCAGGGTGGCATGTGCTTCCAGACCTGGCTGAACAACATGGCAGGAAATAATAGACTCTATTGTAAAAAACTATATAGGGAACCAAGCTTAAATTGACAATCATAATAATAATTGGAACACATAATTCTGGTAAATTGAAATTTAATGTGAATCAGTTGGGAAGGTTTGGTAGTTTAGCCACAAAAGCATCAGCTGAGGTTAGGACTGAGAGGCTATGTTTTCCTGAGGATCAGAAATTGATAATGCACAGTATTAAAAAGTGAAATGCAAAGCAAGGTCTAAAATGATCAAGGCATGCAGAAATGTAACTCATTAATTTTAATTTATGCAAGAGATTAACACTAAATAAAGGAGTCATAGTGTACTATAGTAAATGTTAAAAATGTCACCGGGCTTGATTACATTCGATGCAAATTCAAGATGGCCACATTTGCAAAATATGCTTTCTAATGAGCTGGGCTTCATCTTGTTATGCAACTTAACCCCTTGGGAGAACTACATGCAATTTATAATGATGGATATTTCACAGGTTTATGCTTTCGCTGCTAGAAGATTCATCAATAATTCAAGGACATAACACATTATGTATATTTGTCTCATTTCCTCACTTTTTGCCCCCACTGCACATTTATATCATTAAAAATCATTCACATTTATAGTAGTATACCACACAAAAACCAAAAGTAGTTTTATTGGATGAAGAAGTGAAAAGAAAAATCTTTGAAACTTTTCAATTTCACATTGCTACACCATGTCTATTTTGCTAGTCAAGCCAAATAATCCCTAAATCAAAAGCATAGTGAACACTGCCTTCATTTATGCTACTTAACAAATAAAGCCTCAGAGAGAAATCCTATTGTGCGATTTTAGAAATAGATAGAATCAACGATCACAAATACAACTTCCCTCTAGTTCCTAAATGCTTCCTCCCCGCCCCTACTATCATGATCCAAATTCTACCTGGCAAGTCTGGCTAGACCAGAGGATGTACACTGGTCAGATAGGAACTGCAAACACAGGGAATCCAGGGCAGATGATCCCTTCAGGACCAGTGGTGTGAGTGGCGATACTGGGAGGGTAGAGGGAGAGTGGGTTGGAAAGAGGGAACCAATTACAAGGAATTATATGTGACCTCCTCCCTGGGGGAAGGGCAACAGAAAAATAGGTGAAGGGAGATGTCAGACAGGGCAAGAAATGACAAAATAATAATTTATAAATTATCAAGGGCTCATGAGGAAGCAGGGAGCGGGGAGGGAGGTGAAAAATGAGGACCTAATGCTGGGGGCTTAAGTGGAGAGGAAATGCATTGAGAATGATGAGGGCAATGAATGTACAAATGCACTTACATAATTGATGTATGCACCGATTGTGATAAGAGTTGTATGACCCCCTAATAAAATGATTTTTTAAAATTATCATAATTTAGTGTAGTCCTGGTTTGGCCACTTAATACAATATAATTTAAATAAATTTTCTAATTCTCTATTACTTTCTTTTTCATAGCCATTAAGATAAATAAATTAACCATTTCAACAATGATGATAAAATGAGATCACATATATGTAAATGTGCTTTTAAAAACATATAAAGTAAGATGGATGACAGGTACCAATTAACAAAATTAAAACAACTCATTTAAAAATTATTTGAATATGACATCAAATCCAAATTTAGCTAACTTGATTTCAACAGCATCCGTTTCTTGCTGTGGCAAAAATTTTCAGTGTGCACCTTTTCATAAATCTAAGACCTTGAATAAACATATGCAAAGATAGAAAATATCTTTAGTCCAGAAATATGTTTATACACGAGTCATTTTAAATAGAAAATTATCACTGTAGCTAGTGAAGAACATTCTTTAATTTATTTCATTCCTAGAACCAAAATCATCTCTGAAAGATTTTGAAAGTGGTCAATATATTGAAAAGGCCATCTATCATTGTGTTGAACAATATGAAAACCCTTCTGGTTGGGTTTCTGACTCCTGAAGAGGAGATTGTTGTTGCTTAGTAAGAGTCCTTTTTTTATTTTTGAGAGTCCTGCATACTCTTCTTCTGACTCTCCAACAGAGTGGCTATTAAATTCCAAGTTTTAATGAAGGACACAGGCAGAGAAACAAGAAAATGAGGAGTGAATTTCTAGACCTTGAAAGGTTATGCAACAGTACTCCAAAATGCCACACCGAAAACCTCGTCCCAGTGGGTCTAAAATAGAACAAAGAGCAGGACTGAGTTAGTCTTGTGGACTCTGCAGTGCGGTCTGTGGGGTCAGGTGAAGGCTGCTGTGCTTGCTAGCTCCGAGTGTTAGCTTCTCGGAACCTTGGCGACCATCACGGGGCCTACTTCTCTACTTCCCAACGATGTGCGGCTCAGTAACAGAACCCGAGGACAGCACTTTGAACTGCACTTGACACGCAGTAAGCGAACATTAACTAGTATATGAAGCAATAGAAGCAAAAGGGAAGGGTTAATTTTCTCAAATAATAATTGACTAAAAAAATCAAATTGAGATTTCTCTCAAAATCAGTTAAAATGAAAAACAAGTAAATTCATTCAACTTTGCTATGTGTCTTTTCATGCATACCCTTTGAAATTGAAATTGAAAATTCATGCATATATAAATAAATATGCATACACACAAATATACACACATGAGGTTTATAGAAGTTCAGAAAATCCATGGGGAAAAAAAGATACCAGAATTTTTTACCAACTTTTTGAAGCCATCTCATACAAATGCATATATTTATACCCACTCATGTATGTATATATGTGTTCGTGTGTATAAAGGCCTCACTATAGAAGACATGTATATATCTGTGTGTGTGCAGTGATACATTTAGGGATACATTTCTATCAAAAGCATGAAGTATAACCACACATCCCTTACACAAAACAAGTTTATCTTAATGGCAGGAACATTAAAGAAATACAGAAACTGGCTATGTAGATGTTGGAACTACGCATTTTCTCAATAAGGCCATGGGCTTTTTAAGTATGCCTCCTTAAGTTTAAATAATTTTGAATTGTAGCTAGTCAAAGAAAGTCAATTTATTCTGCATGCAGAATAAAGACCTTGCACACACACAAACACATACACATACACACATACTTGCACACACACACAAGATTGGAGCTGTAACAGAGTCACATGTGAGATGCAGCAACTGAAAGCAGAGGAGAGCATGCTGCTCCAGGCAGAGCAGCCTCAGAATGCCAAGCAGCTCAGGTGGAAGGGAGAGGACTGGGTTTTCTTCACTGTAGCTGCCATGCTCAGTGAGAGGAGTTAAGAGGCACAGTTAGCATGTGCACAGTCCTTTGAGAGACGTGTTACCTAAGAGTAAATCACATCCATGTATCAGGACAGCCTCGGTGAACAAGAATAAATTACAAACAAATGTGAGTTTTTCATGCAGCAAAAATACTACAAAAACAGAATTTTATCATTGGAATGAAAGCAAAGTGTTGAATATATTTCAAATGTTGCTACTTGTTTTGGTTGAATTAGTGCAGTTTTGAGGTAGCTGGGGAAAGAAGGGGACCCTGTCTAAAATGTTTCACTTGCTAAGAACAGCCCTGGACCACTGGAAACAGGGTTGGAGAGTTTACATACATCGGAAATGATGATTTTTTTTTTTACTGGAGAGAAATATGAACAATGACACAAAATAGCTTTGGAATTATAATTGCTGCTCTAATAAATTGCTAAATTCCATGAGGGTTTTATATATCAAGCCCATTTTTAAAAACACTCATTCTTTCAGCCAACTGCTCAGCAATGGCTGCTTCGGCCATGTTTCCTCTAAGGTAAAGGGAGGTTTTAATCTCCATGCTACCTGTATCAAACTCCTATGCATTTTTTACACAGCAGCCTATTTTTCATTACCAAGAAGGGTATGCAATTTGAAACATGCTACTTTTTGCTCACAGTAAATCAATATGTGTCATAAGAGCAGAAAAGAAAGTAATATCGTTCACTATCCTTGCAACTTCCCTTAGAGCAAGTCCCAGAAGACATTGCTAGGTTGCGTTGCTATAGCAACAGAGCCTTAGTGCCTCTCTTAGTAGGATTGTTACAGTGAGTTGATTTTTACCCCACAGGTATAATCCTGAAAGAATTTTTATGGAACGGAAGAAATTATGCAGAATCTGTAACAGTGTGTGTGACCTTTCTATTGATCTGTGATGATTTAATTCCAAAGCAATACAGAGGAGGAGTTTCCATAGTACTTTAAATCCTTTTGTGATTTCCAATTAAATTATTCATTGTCTGTTTTGGGCACTGAGGAATCGCCTGTCTTAAACTATGACAAATACCATTGAACTATTAGACCATTAGCACCGAATCTCGTGTGATTTAGCCCAAGTGTGAAGGTCTGCCACAGAGTGCCTTAAAATAATACCTAGCCACTTTTAAAAATTAAATTGAAAAATGTTGACCACAAATTCCTGGCAATAAGAATGATTTCCTGACCTCTATTAAAAATTCATCAGAAATGACAACAATATATCTTAAAATGTTTAAAGAAAAATAACTCTTATACGTCACTTTGATGGGTTTGGCATGCAGTAAGTGCATAGGAAACATTTTTATTTTTATTCACTATCATAGTGCCAGGTAAATACTATGAACATAGACACTGTTTTTATAGCTGGCATCATTGATTACCTAATTGTCTTTTCTTTTTGTATTTTGTGTTTTTAAAGTAAAAAAGGTCAAAGGAATGCTACACCTGTGCATTAAATCTAAGAGCAGCAGATCCTTTTAAGAGCACTAGCCTTTTAAATAAAATATGTGCACTTAATGGCCATGCTACAGGGGAAGCTGCTTGGAAAAGAATATACTATGGGATGGGGAGACTTGAATTTTGGCTATTATAAACTACCCAGTCACCTTAGTTGGTCTGAGACCTGCAGGGCCCAGAGTTCAAACCTGCTGACCATGAGCAGAAGAGATCTGGTAGCCTAGTAGGTGAGTGATGCATTGGGCGGTGAAGCACAAGGTCAAAAGTTTGAAACCACCAGGCACTTCATAGTGAAGCACTCTCCTTCATGAAAGAGTTAGAGAAGCCTGCATCCGATCCTGCAAGGGAGCTATGTGTCAGAATGGGCTCGATGCTAATGAGTCCATTACTTTTTTGTATTCACTAGACGGTACTTTTGAGTAAGTTCTTCAACCTCTGTGCTTTCCCTTCCTTGTCTGTACAATGGGATAGAACATCGTATTCACTAAAGTGGGATGAGATGTTAAAATGCAGCAACATATGCCACTGTTTACACAGAGCCAAGCAGACGCAAGCACCAATAGCGATAGTTACTAAACCTCATTTAAACTCTTCAAAGTGTTAACGCTTTCTTACAAACATTATCTCTGAACAAGAGCTGGCATTATTCTTTGGATCACACTTTAGTAATCCTAGCTGGGTAATAACAAATTCTAATGAAGTAAACAAATACTTATCATATCAAGTGAGCGCCCAAAGCAAGTAGTTAAAAAAGTCAGTCAGCTCCCCGTCATCATGCCGCTGTCCTCTGGCCCCAAGTCTGATCACCAGAACATCCGAGCACCTTTGTTCGGGGTCAAGGTCACACCCTCATGGATATTGCAACTCCTTGGGGTCCTTTATGTCTCCTATCAGATCATTCCCATGTCACTAAAGAGTGAGTCCAGTCCTAGTGGACTGGGACACTAAAAGGTTATGCTTTAATGATCCATAAGGGGGCGTCTGAGAGGACATGACTCACTGCTGGGATCTGCAAAGAAAAGGGATATGATCCTCTTGATCAGTGGTTCTCAACCTTCCTCCTGCCACGACCCTTCCATGCAGTTCCTCAGGTGGTGGTGACCCCCGACCATAAAACTATTGTCGTTGCTATTTCATCACTGTCATTTTGCTACTGTGATGAATCGGGTGACCCCTGTGAAAGGGTCCTTCGACCGACCCCCAGAGGGGTCACGACCCACAGGTTGAGAACCGCTGCTCTAGATCATGTAGGTTCATGTTTGCCTGTTTGCATGTCCACACAGGAGGAGTAGAACCTAAACAAAATGAGAGCGTTCCCAAAAACAGATCAAATATTAAAGGAAGAGACGAAAAGGTGAACGCTTCATCCAAAGAAAACCATGCGAGCCATCCACTAGCAAGTCCGCAGGGCCAGAGGAGCACCAGGGCGCTAAACAACCTCCCTGCCCGTGTACAAAAGATCGAAGGCTTAGAAGAGTCCACTAATCCATCTGACAACTTGTAGAAGACCTTTTATTTCGTCTCCATTTTGCAAGTGTCTAGTTGCAGGCTTCTCCTTTTAAAGCAGGCATATATTTAAAATCGCATAAACACATGAGAACAGAAAAGCCAAATTTCTCAAGATGCTATGCCCTCAGCACACAAACAAAAAATCCAAAGCTATTTTCCATTACTCTTGTATTCTTTAAGCCGTAATCATAATTACATATGTATATCTTATACATCGATATTTTTACAGTATAAACATTTCAAAGTTTGTTTATTCCTTTTCACATTACTCCTTAAGCGTGGCCTCTCAGAAATGCATACACATTGTCATAATTATTATTTTTAGTATCGGAATGGTTATCTAGCATATAATGTTGATATCAATTTGTTGTACAGTAAATATCTTCCTACCCATAGTTAATTGTTTTTCTTTTATAGTGGGGGTTTTAAAAGTTTAGTACACATCACAATCAGTTGGAGGGCTTATTAAAACACAGCTGACTGGTTCCCTAAGCCTGGAGTTTCTAATTCAGTAGGACTGATTCATAAGGCAAAAGAATTTGCAAGTCTAGTAGGTTCTCAGCGGATGCTGATGCTGCTCATCTGGGGACCACATTTTAAACATGAATGTGGGATTATTTACATAGGATACAGCCATCAATTTGACATTGAAAAATCAAATACAGGGAGTCCTGGGTATGCAAGCAAGACCCATTCTTAAGTGTGTATTTAAGTCAAATTTGTAGATAAGTAGAAACAGGTGCACATGGTTGCGCCTTACTTTAGTGCAAGAAAGGTGCCCTGGTGGTGTAGTGGGTTGTGTCTTGTGCTGCTAACTACAAGGTCAACAGTTCAAATCCACCAGCCACCCATCGGGAGGAAGATGAGGTGTTATGTTCCTTTAAACATGAATAGCCTTGGAAATCCAAAGGGGCAGTGCTACTCTATTGCATAGCGTATGAATCAGAATTGACTTAAGGCCTGGGAACTTGGCATGGTGGTGGTGGATTGTTTTTCACTGGTAGAAAAGGCTGGTAGCTTTTTACAGAGTTTTAAACCATTCATTCTTGTGCTAAAAATTCACACAATACATATTTGTATACGTAAGAATCAACCGGTGATCTATAAGAATCACTTTGCATCCAAACCAAACTCACTACCATCAAATCACTTCTAATTCCAACACATATCGGCCTTGTGGGACAGGGGAGGACGATGCCTGAATTGTGAGGACGGGGTGGACCAGGCAGCATTTTGCTCTGTTGTTCATAGCATCACGATGAATCTGGACGGACGTGTACAGTCAGAGCACACAGTTCATTCACACCACCGCACTGTACAGGAGGAGAAAGCCTCATCCAGCTGCCTGGAAGTGGTTGGTGGTTTCAAGGGGCACAGTGTGAACTCAGCAGCCCCACTCATAACCACGAGGCCACCTGAACCACCTCGGGATCTTGCTACCATGGATTCTGATTCCATATAGCGGGGCCAGAAATGCCAATCTTCAGACGGCAGTGGGGAGAATCCAATGGAAGGATGCCATTTGAAGGCCTGGCAATTCACTGAATTGAAAGCAGCACCCGCAGCAAGTGAAGATGATGCTGATGAACAACTTGTTTTCTGTAGGAGGTGGTCAACTCTTTCAAGGTGAAGGCAAATGTTCATGACACTAAAGGGCAAGTATGTGTTGTCAATGAGTCGGGAGTGCGTAAGTCGAGGTTAGCAACTGGGAGCTGCCTGTGGTATAGTCATTTTGAAGACATGTAATCGAGTGTTCTCAAGGCCCTCCCTCAAAGCTTCTCTGGATGTGTAGCCCAAACTGATTTCCTGATACTTCAGCCCCAAACCAAACAAAACTCATTCCAATTGGCACCAAGTTGATCCTGCCTCACAATGTCGGAGTGTGTTTGAGCTGTAGGCTGTCCAACCCTATAACTCTTTACAGAAACAGATAGTCTCCTCTTCCTCCCTCAGAGGGCCGGGTGGATGTTAACCACCAGTTTTGGGGTTAGCAGTCCAATGTTTCACCCACTAAACCACCTGGGTTCCTTATAACCCCAAAAGGTACCCACTAACCCAATGCTCCTTTGAAACAAGGATGGTGAGACATGTTCTCCATACTTCGGGCACACTGTCAGGAGAGACCAGACCCTAGAGAAGGACATCGTGCTTCGTGAGGTGGAGGGGCAGCAACAACGAGTTCACACATCACAATTGTGAGGTTGGCACCAGACTGGGCAGTGTTTTGTTCGGTTGTACGAGTTGGAACCACTACGAGCCAGAACCGACTAGACAGCACTGAACAGCAACACCAATCAAATGGACAGAAGAACAATAGAAAAATGGATATCTCCTCTCTCAAGATCAAGACGAGTCCTGAGCTCCACTATTTATACGTTAAAGATATTTATACTTGTAACAGTAATAGCCGTATCTCTGTGATGGCAGAAACTGGCAACAAGTGTATCATAATAATCCAGATTCAATAAGCACTGAAAGCATAGATAAACTATGTATACCTTAGAGGAGGGTACATTTGTACATACACAACACAGATACATATTAGCCACAGTTAGCTTGCTGGTCAATAATTATGAAACGAATGAAGTATTTTTATAAATTAGAAACAAGAAAATTCTCATTTTTGCCAGAGATCATCACGATGTCTGCCTGCAAACCACAGTCATAAACCTCAGAGGTTTTCCTTCATACTCAATAATGATGTATGTTTTATGGAGATTAATTTGCCACCTGTAAATGGAGATATCTACACACATACACACACGTCTACACAAATGTACTGAAGCACCTTTGTACATCAAATTAGATAGCGATATATGGGAACTGTACATTTTGGTTTATAGAAATCTACAGAAACTCTATGCTTAACAAAGCAATTCTCAGCAGTAAATATCTCTGTGGCTCTTGTTCTGACATCTGCACACAGTCTTGTAGGTCTCATTCTTCTTTGTCCTTATTGTGCCCGTGGGAATTTATCTAGAGAACAGTGGCTTATGCGTGGGATTATAGCAAACCCATGCATGAGTGCAGGAAATACACCTCGGAAAGTGGTCAGCAGTGGCTTACCTGGAGAAGGTTCCATCAAGAGACAATGTGTGAATTATATACTTAATAAGAAATGTATACATCGATGACTTTTTATAGACCCTTGACATCTAAGTCAGTTTTGGATGGTGTGTCATCGTTAAGCAAGAGCAACAGCTTTACACGACCTTCAATCACTAGTTCAGAGTGTGTCAGTGGAGAAAGCCGTTCAGCACTAAACGATTGCCTGGCAATGATGGTTTGAACATAACCAGAGGCGTACCTGAAAACAGGCCTGACCATCTTCTTCTGAAGGCACACGGCCATGGAAGCACTGTGAAGTGCAACCCTCCTCTGCACAGACAGCGTTTCCATGAGTTGAGAGAGTCAATGGCAACTCGGAACAATTACAATAAATTGTTGTTTGCATTGAGCAAGTTCACTCTGCTATATGTGGTAGTTTTATAATCTGTTGTCAATTTGAGAGGATTATGAGTGAAGGGGTGGAATCTTGCCTGTCAATCAGGTCGCAGCTTGATGGCCTCATTTAGAGGCACTAGGAGATAAACAGCTTGCTGGAGGCAGGACACGCTCACTCCCTGGGAGACATTGCAGCTGACTAGACACAAGGAACGACCTAGTGCCCTGTGCTGGTGGAGCCACGTGGAGAACCCTGCCAGCGCTGAGATGCCTGCAACCCTACTGGATCCACAAGACTTCCCACCCACGGGTCTGTGATCTTCCTGAATTCAGTGTCATTTTGTACGTGAAGAGGACTTTATAGATTGGTATCAGACATATGGGCTAATATCAGACTGATGGACTTGACATGGACTAGGCTGGGAGGTTTCCTCAATTTTCAGTTGCTCTTGTATACACATACTCTTTCTTCTACACATGAGTGTCTGTGAATTTGTTTCTCTAGTCTACCCAGACTAACACATCATATGAAGACAGTATGTATATTTTATAGCATAATGCAAGCAAGTCAAGACCGCCTACATTTGGGAGCTTCAAGAAAGATATGCCACAGCTTAACATATGTTGATGTTATGCAAACTTATGAAACATATACAACTTTGACAAAAACACAATGAAGCAATTCTCCCTTTCCTGTGTTTGAAATCATGACAGCAGATGTTCATTCACTAAACTGGGTAACCCCCCCCCAAAATTAATTTAAAATATTACCAGGTACAACTGGATGACCATTTGAAAACTCAATACTGAGGGTTTTAGGTTTCATGTTTTCTTTTAATTAACAATTGCCAATTCCTTACAATGAGTTGAAACAGAATGACAGTCGATGAAATACAGTCCTTGCAACTGACTGAGAAAAAGTGCTAAGCAGAACGTGCACACATCACTGAGACATTTCAGGTCACCATTCAATGTAGAATGGAGGACATAAGGAAAATAGGTATGGTGCAAGACACGTGTGGCCCGCCTATGAAATGCTGATTCCTAAACACACAGAATGGCAGCATACAGGCCACCGAGAACACCAGAGACAGGAAGAGGGCCATTTTAGAATCATTTTTGCACCATCTGGATGAAGCTGGATACCTGAGCAGGTAGATGACAAGAGTTTCAAGAATATATTATGGATTCAATGATACATTAATGGATGTCGTCTTTTTTGACAGGTATTTTTGATTTCCAATTTAAGAGGTGATTAGAAAATAATTTCCTAATTAAAAGTTAATTTTAAAAATGTGTGTGAAATATTTTTGCAAATGAATATTATCAATATTATGTGGCCAGGGCAAATATTAAGAAAACAAAGTGAAGTTATTTAAAACTTATTGGTACAATCTGTGAATAACCCCACCACAGTTAACTCCCTTAGTGCAGGCTTACCTGGCATATCAGAAATATAAAACTGAGTTCACATGATATATTCAGATGCATTTACCGAAATTAAATTTTAATTCTATCACTGAGACATTTGATGATGATTTCTCCATAACTCAAAGCTCATTTCTATAAACAGCAACATACAAATCCAAACCTAACTCATTTCCATCAAGTCAATGCTGCCTCACAGCAATCCCCTGTGAGTTTCCAAGACCATAACTGTCGATGGAAGGAGAAAGCCAGCCTTTCTCCTGCAGAGCTGCAAGGTTTTCAAACTGCTAACCATGCAGATCACAGGCCACCGAGTAACCACCACACCACCAGGACTCCTAGTATATGAATAGGTTTCATGAAAGCAAAATCCATTTCCATTTAAAAAGAAACAAGATGCACCATATACGTTAAATACTACATGAATTTACATATGCATAAATGTAAGTATTAATTTATTTTGGTTTACAAGTGACTAAATACAGAAGACCAGAATACACATACACTCACACACACACACACCAGGGGGAGCTTCGAAAATTTGTGGGAAATTTAGATTTTCTTTTAATTCCATTTTTTCCACAAACTTTTTGGATTTCCCTTTTTTATGTATTTTGCCTAAAATATTAGGTAAACTGACTTTTAATTATGAATTCTAAGATATTAATCATGGGAGGTATTATATAAGGCATTCATTGTTCACATAAATAAACCTAGTTTTGATTCAAAGAGCTAATGTTCTAAAAGAAGTCAAGTCTCGATTGATAAAGTCAACATGGTAAAATCTAAAAATCTGTGGAGATGCTAAATCACTATTTAACGTGCAAAGTGAAAACTAGTAGCTTCATTAAAACAAAATGTACATTTTCCTTGCAATAAAAAAAAAACACAACAGAATAATGAGCCATAACTCAGGTATCTGTCTTTTCCTCATGAGCTCATTCACCCAAATTTGTTCTTAAACCCATAGTGATAAGTTATTACATTATAGTTAATATTCCTTTAGTTGTAATTTCAAAGCAGAATAGCAATTATTACCTGAAAATTAAAACAAAAAAAGTTAGTAACATTTGAATAAAATGACGTTAGAATACAAAATTGATATCATTACAAAGAATCATAATATTTTCTTCAGAAACACATTATAAAGCCTTATAAAAAAAGTTTACATGAATAAGATTCAATGAAAAAAATGAAACCAAGGAGACTTTACACTGACAACATTTCCACTGGATTACCATTAAGAGTTATATGAACTACTTGTACGAGTTGTACATGTTCAAGTTGTTCTTTTCTACAAAGTAACGAGCAAGATTTTCAAAAATCATAACCTCTGCCCTTTAGCAATTCACTAAGAAATAAGGCAGAAAACATTTATACTTAGTAACTGGAAACTTTAGGGAATCAAGTTTATGTTTTTAGTAAAGTGCTGTTTTCTCACTAAGAAAATAATAATTCCTGGTATTAGCAAAGCGCCAGAACCTGATTTTGAGAGACTGAGATCTCTGGATATTTAGCAAAGCAGATCACAAATGAAAGGCCTTCAATGTTAATCCACTGAGTCACCGATTACTGTCTACACCGGCTCACCAGATCGAGTCGGGGCAGAAATTAGGACCATTGGAAAGTGGACTGAGACTACCAAAAGTGTAGGTAGGTTACATTCGCTTACTCTAATTCAGACAGAAGTCAGGAGTTACAATTTTCATTTAAATTATTCTGTCTGAATTTTCATTCTCTATCCCTAAACCATAACCAGATTTCTTAGCAAAAAAAACACCCCACATTCAAGCAATTTCAATGGTACTCAACACTCCAAACCCACTGCCACTGAGTTGATGCTTATTCATAACAACCCTCAGGACAGGGTTGAACTACCCCTGTGGGTTTCTGTAACTCTTTCCAAGAGTAGGAAACTTTGTCTTTCTCTCCCAAGGAGTGATTGGTAGGGATTAACCACCTGGTGGTTAGCAGCCCAACAGGTAACCACTACTACACAACGGCTTCCAAAATAGTACTCAGGCATCAAGTGAATGATTTTTCCAAAACGGGAGTTATGGAAGTCTACCCACCAGTCACCCACTGCCATTGTGTCCATAGTCCAGAGTAGAGCAGAACTGCTCCATAGCACTCCCAAGAATCTAAATCTCGATGGATCTGATCACCTCATCTTGCTCCCTTGGAGTAGCTGCTGGTGGGTATGAACCACTGACCACATGGTTGACAGCCCAGTGCTTAACCCGTGGCATGGCACCACTGTGCTCTTTTGGCCACAGCACACAGTCCTTCTTTTCTCCACTGGAAGATTTTAGTTCCTTTCTTCTACCATGTTTCCCCTAAAGTAAGACACCCCCCGAAAATAAGACCTACTTACAGTTTTGCCTCTCACTGAAATATAAGGGATCCCAGAAAAAATAAGACCTCCCCAAACATAAGGCCTCCCCGATAATAAGGCCTCCCAAAGCTACCGTAACTCTGGACTCTGGACCATAGTGTTGCAGCTGGAGCAGACAGGAAGTGCAAGTAAATGTACCATAGATTATGAGTAAATGTACCATAGATTGTTGCACATGGAAATAATGGTAGTAACAAGAAATTCTTGATACTGTAGGATTCAGTTTGTCTGGTTATGCTGGTTTGTGATGACAACTACTACCATACCGTATACAGGTAATACATTTCCCTTTTCTTGGTTCAACAATAAATGTGTACCGTATTCTTTTTTATGGAAAAATAAGATATCCCCTGAAAATAAGACCTAGCACATCTTTGGGAGCAAAAATTAAGATAAGACACTGTCTTATTTTTGGGGAAATAGGATATTTGGCCCCCATGCTACCTTTGTGAGTTCATGTATCAATGAATATGGAAAAAGAGACTCTTTCGTTTACTTAGGCCTTTACCACAGATTGTACATATGATACTCTAAAGGAATATTCACATCTTGCACCTTTCATTCGATTGCAAGCCCCACAAGGGAAGATCCCGCTTACTTACCTGTCATATTTCCCTACAGCCCACATCTCAAGTCCTGAATATTCTCACGGCGAACAAGACATCAAGTGAAAAAGAAAACGTTTACCCTGATGAAGAGGATCTTTTCTCCCACTCGGTATCTTCCTTGGGAGAGCCGCTCAACACAGAACTTGTTTGGGCACTTGCAGGGCGGGTCTTCAGAAATTCGTTTCACCTGAAGTAGAAGAGGCATCAAGTTCACAAGTCTCATTTAAAGCAATTTTTTTTTTACTGGATTCAACATACCTTGTAGATGAGTAATGCTTTTAAATTTGTTCCATACTGGACTATGGGCAGAGATACAAACAAAGAAATATCATATTAAACAACGACTCAGTCAATGAAATGGTTTGCTCCATAATGGATTATGGGGTTAGCAGAAAACTAAGCAGCGTTTCATTGAGCTGTGCATGGGGTCGGGTAAATGCAACGAGCAACAACATAAAGGTCAATTCCTGAAGGTATTTTCTGAAGTCCAGTCATTGTCACTAAGGCCTAAGCTGGATGTTGAGGATGATGGTGATGCTGATGATGATGAAGAAATCAATGGACAGTCTGGGAATGATAAATTAGGCTCATTCATTTTTTAGGATGAAAGAGATCAGGTACATCAGTTTGCCACAATAACTGAAAACTAGAGTAGAATGTATGTTAAATATTTATAAAAGCTGAGTATGTTAACATAAGATTACATATTTCTAGAGTATAATTTTAATTGTATTAATTGACCCACTTTCTTTTTTTTAATAATCGTTTTATTATCACAATCCATACATACAGCATTGTGTAAAGCACATTTGTACATTCATTGCCCTCACCATTCTCAAAACATGCTCTCCACTTAAGCTCCTGGGCTTAGGTCCTCATTTTTTCCCCTCCTACCCTGCTCCCCACTCCCTTATGAACCCTTGATAATTTATAAATTATTATTTTGCCATATCTTGCCCTGTCCAACATCTCCCTTCACCCACTTTTCTGTTGTCCATCCCCCAGGGAGGAGGTCACATGTAGATCCTTGTAATCGGTGCCCCCTTTCCAACCCATTCTCCCTCTATGTTCTCAGTATCGCCACTCACACCACTGGTGCTGAAGGGATCATCCGCCCTGGATTCCCTGTATTTTCAGTTCCTATCTGTACCAGTGTACATCCTCTGGTCTAGCCAGACTTGCAAGGTAGAATTCGGATCATGATAGTGCGGGTGGGGAGGAAGCATTTAGGAGCTAGAGGAAAGTTATATTTTTCATCATTGCTACATCACATTCTGACTGGCTTGTCTCCTCCCCGAGACCCCTCTGCAAGGGGATCTCCAGTGGCCTACTAATGGGCTTTGGGTCTCCACTCCGCACTCCCCCCATCATTCACTATGGTAAGATTTTTTTGTTCTGATGATGCCTTATAGCTAATCCCTTCGACCCACTTTCAAGATAAATGAAAATTAAATAAATTGTTTCTTAAATGAGACTATTGTTTCATTTGGGTTTGATCTCTAAGTTTTCCTCAATGAAACCAGCTCTAATTCACCCAGACTCACCCATAAACTCAATTCTATTTCATCTATTTCAAGCTACCAAATGATACTTACAGGATCATATTTTTTGAATTCTATGTGAATTTTATGAACACCATGATGTATGTCAGATTTTTATCTATTATACATTATTTCCACTGTCTAAAAATTATATAAACTAGATGAGATGCTCACATTATTTATAAGTAGTTGTAATTACTAAAAGACAATGTATGACTCCCTGGTTTTAAGAATATATTTGATATTTATGTTGTTCTTGTTTGGGAACCTGCCTGTCTCAGACCTGCCCTTAATCCGATTAACCAAACAATTCAACACAATGAGTTCCTGTGTGGTGAGAAAAGGTTTCCTTGGAGGGTCAAGAAAGTTCTGATTAAAGTTCTACCTGCAACCAAGAGGCTGACAGCACAACATTTCAATTCTGAAGACCTTCACCTGAATTTTCTCATGTAAGTTCTCTCTTCTACAAAGTTATCATGGTGCTTGGGGTTCTGTCATCAACTCTCAGTCATTCTTTCAAATAATTAAATGCTTGCCTCTACCTTTCTACTAAGCAAACACTGTGACAGTTGCAAAACTCTCTGACACGTTAGTATAAATGAAGTAAAAACTTTGCTTTCTCTAGAGTAAGAAAAATATTCCAGGACATAGAAAATCCAGAGAGAGTAGAGAAATCGCGAAGCCCAATTTATTTTAATAAGAATAAAAATGTGCTTCGCTGAAGACCAATATAAAAGAAGCAGGCATATTTCTGATGAAGGGAATGAATCAACTTGAGAATACACCTTTCCATTAGTGCCGTCTGCCATTTCTAATTCTGCCAACATACCAGCAATGAAGCAAAGCCACTTCAATGGAGTGGCTTCTGATGCTGAGGGACCCCGCAGGACAGAGTAGAACTGCCCCTTGGGTGATAAGGGCCGCGATTCTGAGACTGTGAAGCTGCACAAGAGAAGACAGCTTCCCCTTTCTCCTGTAGAGCAGACGGTGGGTTGGAACTGCTGACCTCGAGGTGAGCCCCACATAGAAACCACTAAGCTTAAATGCTTGGTATATATTTTTGTCATAAGTTTTTATACCTCAGTTACTGCTTCACCTTCATGCTGCTTTGTTATACTGTGAGTTCCTTAATACTTTTGTGAGCTGTGGGACATACGGCGTCCACATCCCTTTTCAAGGTCTGGAGCTCAGTAGGAAGCTGTTCTCACACTCTCAGTTTGGGCTGCCATTTGGTAGAGGGCATTTGGTAGAGGGCAGGTGCATCTGTAGAAACCGCCCTTCTCCCACCAACCTGGGCACCAGAAACCCCCGTAACAAAAATGTATCACTAACTGTATTGTTCAAATCTTATTCAGAATGCCTTCCATCACGGAAAACATGTGATCTCCACAGAAGACGCAAAGCAGCAATTTGGTCTTCAAAGCATTAAGGACTGAAATGGAATTTAGTAACATTTTAAAATCCTTGAAATAGCGTCATGCCTTCATTGCATATACTATGTGTTGAACAAATACACATTAAACAAATAAATAGATGAACAAAACAAAATCAAGGTCCTAGACAGGCCACAGGAGGAAATGGATGGAACAAAATAAACACTGTGCAACGAACTGCAGAGACGCTTCCATGTAAGGGCAAGGCCATTGCTGACCATCATTAGGCTGGTGATTAGGCCCAGGACTCTGGGGTCAGAGGTTGGCCAGCTCATTATACATGCATCATAAGTACTAATGGGGATTTTTCCCGAGAGATTTTTTGAAGGGAATGGTTTTTAATAGAATGGTGACAATGAAAGAACAAGAGATGCCGTCGAAGAGGCTGTACAATAGAACAAGAAGTATAAAAGGTGAGTAATAGAAGCATCATTTCCTTCCATAAAGGAGAACCCCAATTGAGGGTAGAGGAATGGCATTTACAAGCTCAATGAGCATCTGTGGGCGCTGTTCTCAGTATTTCCCTCTGTGCACATCTCTTCCTATATAATTTTATAAAATGTGTATGTGACTAGATGACCATTTTATTCATCATTTCTCCACATAGTGTCATTTTCCTGACCACTGTAATGTGAGCTTTCCTAAGAACAACCCGGAGAGAAGACAAGAAGGGAGGGTTAGGGGGGACATAGTTCCTGAGATTGGGAAGAAAACCAGACAAGCAAAAGACCTGTTGAAGGACCACACTGGGCGCAGGTTGGCTGCCCTGCTGTAAGTGGGCTCTCCGTAAGAAACAAGTATATGTAGAAGGTAGTTCTTTCTCTCCGTGCTTTCAAGAGGAATGTGAAAATCGAGGGTCTTCTACAGTGTGTGAGAAATGGAGGCAGCAAGGGACGGGCGCAGACCACCCTGTGGGCAGTGGGAATCTATTGTGCAGCAAACACTGACCGAGGGCGACATGTGACTTCTCATATTACCCTGGGATAAGGCAGTCTGGCAGGTGTGCCGGCTTTCTACTTTTGTGCCCGGAACTCAGCCAGCTTTCTGCTGAAATGGGATTTCAAGGGGAGCCTGATTGCTCAGAATTACACTATCTCTCATCCCTCAGACTGAGGAAGTTGAGGCAGAAGAATAAAGTAAAGAATCATTTCTTAGAATTGTAATAAACTCATTGTGTGGGAACTAGCTCCCCGTGAGGGATGACAAACAGAGAGCTAAACCTGACCCCACAGTTGAATCACTGTATCAGGACATCTGGAGAATAAATTATTCTGAATAGTCTCCACTGTGGGCTTCTTGTGTGAGTGGGAGTGCATTTTGTGATATCTTGATTAAAGAAGGTGGGATACATTATTCACATAAAAGGTCACTTTTTGTCCCCTTATTTATTTACTTTTTTTTTTTTTTGCCATTCCCAAAAGTATCAAATACAGAAACGTGAGGAAACATTGGAGGCTTCAGAACTGACAGTTATTGTTGAAACCATTCACTGGGTCATGCTATCTTCACAGGGGTCTCTTGTGGCCTGCTCTTTTCTCGTTCACTTTTCTTGTCTTGTGTATTGTTCCTCCCCTCTTTCCGCTTTTATTTTTTTAAAGATAATCACTTGGTCAGAGGATAGATAGTATTATTGATAAGATTGAGAAAATTTTCATATAAGCTTTATTTTGTCTACCTATTTTAAAGCACATATTTGGGTGCATACATTTCCACTCCCATCCAGTATATGGGCCTCACATGCAGTGAAGCTTGTTGCCATAGGAACTACTTCTTTCTTCTGTTAGATATATGAATCTTTGATTTAAACCATTAGTGAGGCCCATGTTACTTTTCATTTTGCTCCACTGTTCCTGAAATAAAGCATTTCAGTGGGAAACGATCAATTAAACAATGCAAATATTTCAGGGTTTTCCACAAAGTAGAAAGGAGGGGGCTGGAAGAGATGTTAGTGGTCAAAGAAGTTTACAAAATTCCAGATTAAACAAGCTCTTAGGAAACCCTTCCTATTCCAGGGTGCCTTGCTGCACTCTAAGTTGGCGCTATAGCCAATTATATTCCTCAAGCAAAGCTAACCATAGAACCCTTTTCCTCGTGGAGTATTTGATTAAGCATCCTTTCAAAATGTGTTTAGAGAAACATAGGTTTCTAGCAGGAGATATATATCTCTCTCTATATATATATATCCTCTCTCTCTATATATATATATATATATATATTACATTCATTTAGGGAGCCTCGGAGGCACTCTTGGCTCAGCATTAAACTAGCCTTGTGGTTGGTGGTTCAAACTCACCAGCTATCTGTTCTCATAAAGATTCACACTCTCAGACTCTATATATAGGGTTACCACGGTTCAGAATTAATTTTTGTTTGTTTTCAACTACATTTTAGCTATAATATGCACAGATGTTTAAATTAGCAAACTTTGGTAAATGTTAGAGAAAGTTTCCAGCTTTTTTGAAATTGAATTTGACACCTTTCATTGTTGTCGGTGGAGAAACAACTTCGAGTGGGAGCAAGCACCTTTGGAGCGACTGTCTTGACATTTCATGGTCTCATTTCTTCCAACATGGAGCATTGGTAAAACTGCTGCATAATCCCTTCTGTGTTTGTTTCATCATCTCTTCTCCCCTTCCCGTTTCCTTCTCAAGAACGAGGGAAGACCAGGTCAGGTAAAGTCAGAGAGCCACTTCAGCTAGTGTGCCCAGGCTTATGCAAACGGCTTCCAGTGAGAGACATTTCCCTCTGCTGTAGTGGTTGTGTGTTGGGCTGTAATCAGGAAGGTCTGCAATGGAAAGCACCCGCTGCTCTTTGGAGAAAGATGGGGCTTTCTCCTCCCCTATAAAGAGTTACAGTCTAAAAGCCTCACAGGGATGGTTCCGCCCTGTCCTATAGACTTGCTATGAGTAGACAACGACTCAATTGCAGTGAATTTGGTTTGTTTGCTTTTCAGCACAGCAACTGGGAAAAAATAAGCACATGTGTTTCTCAGGCACATGCCTTCCTTCGATGAGTAGAAACAAGGGGAAAGATTTTTCAAGTTAATTACCCAGGCTGATTATTTATACAACCAACACAGTGCTAGTTCGATATCGATAAAATATGGTCCTGTCTTTGAGACCAAGTTCCCCCCCTCAAGGAAAACAGACATCTCATACAAAAGAGAAAGAACTCGTTCCTGATGAGAACATGTTCAAGAAAGTGAACGGATACGATAGTTGAGAAGAAAAGGAATAAAAACATATTGCAACAGCCAGAGAGAAATACACTCATTAGCGAAAGATATAAGGGACAGCTTTCCCTGAAGTCAGTCTACTCCGCAAAATGTAATTGTGAAAAAGAGTAAACTGTGCTCAGTCACGTACAGAGAATGCATCATGACCTCTTACTAGAATTTTCTGGCTGGTGGAAAAGGTTAGGGCCCGAGTCTGCTGGATGATCTGTCGGAGGTTTCAACCCCCCCAGAAGTCCCTCAGAAGAATGCCGCTTGATGTCTCTCAACCATCCACTGCTGCAAACCCTCCGGAGCACAGTTCTCCCGACACGCATTCAGAAGTGTGCGCGCCGCACGCTACTGCGATGCTTGTGTCAGCTCAATAGCAACTGGTATACTGGTTGGATCTACTATCAATACAACATAATCCTCAATTTCCTTACAAAATAAAATGATAATCAAAATGAGTTCATGATCCCGAAACAGTCAAATCCTCCCAGATGGCATCCGATTAAAATGCCCGGCCTAGTCTTTCCATTTTGCATGGACTGAACAGTTATCCAAACAAAAAACGAATTAAACTAAGCTACCTTGATAAAGTAAAGTTTAATTGTTTCTGTCCTTCACAGCTATCAGGGCTCTCAGTCAGGCAGCAAATAGAAATCCCTTCAGGCCATCTGAGCGATTAGAGCCAAGAACGGGCCGCTCTGCTCTGCCAGTGGGGCTGCTCTGAGTTGAAACTGGTCGATGGAGCCTAACAAGGCTGCCTTGTAGGTGAGAGAGTCATGTGGAGGACAGCAGAAAATGAGGGACTCCTCTCTCCATCCATCGATCAGCCATTTTCTAAGCAACTTTCAGCTCAAACTTGGCAGAAAGAAGCCCCTTTCAGACCACAGCTGGCCTTGTGGGCGGTGCCGACGTTGAAAGTATCGTGTCTGTGAGATATACTTCAATCTAGTGGCTCTGCTGTTGCCATTTTCTACAAAATTCATGTACAACTCTAACTCCATAAGTGAAAATATATACAACTAATATGCCAGTCACCCATGGCTTCCTCTTATATTATTGCTATTAGTAGTATTTATGCTTGTATTCAAAGGTAAATTGACATGTATGTGGTGTTTGAGAGAGTGTCAAAAATTCGTGGAAAAAAATCCCTTATCACTTAATTAAATTTTTCCCACAAACGGGTTGAAGCCCCTGGTAAACATGAAAAAAATCAAGTTTAACAACCAAGAACTCCTTAACAGACACAGAGAGAACCTGAGACCTGGGTGTTGGGGGAACCCCCAGCATTATTCCTAGTAAAACAGTGGTTATCAGTTTATATGTAAAATATTTCCTAATCTGTAAACTTCTGATTTAATGACTCTGCTGAACAGAGAGCCTGGGGGCTCGGAGAGTTGGATCCACGGGGTTGGAGGCTTACGTTCTTTCCCCCCATGCTTCCCCTCGGCAGGTAACTGACCTTCCAGACTTCAGGCCCCTTAGTAAGATACCAGTACTTGAAAAGTAATTATGCACCTGCCCATCGGGGCAGTGAGTAGAGGACCATTACCTTCTGTGCAAAATGCTTGCTTTCCTTCTCTGAGAGAAAGATCTTCTACCTCACACTTCTTATCAATGAAACGAGGAGCCTGGAACCAATATCAGCAAAGCTTAAATATTTTCAAATGCAATTGTCAGGAAGTCGCTTTGCTCACCTGAAAAATCAGATGCTACTAGGCATAATTAAATGATACTTGATTTAAAAACAAAATGATACAAGCAAACGTATTCATAGCAATGGGATTGATTCTGAATCATAGAAACCTTACAGGGCAGAGTAGAACTGCCCATGTGGGTCTCTGAGGCTATAAAGTTTTCTGGGAGTAGACAGCCTCACAGTTCTCCTGTGCAGTGGCTGGTGGTTTCGAACTGCTGACTTTGAAATTAGCAGCCCCACTTGTAACCTACTATGCTACCAAGGCTCTTTGTCGGGTTTACATCTCAAAATGCAAACTTGTGCTATCAAAGGGTTTAAAACTCAATTTTAGTAAAGTTAAAATAGATAAATGTTAGATAATGCAAGGATGGGCAGAATAAATTCTGTAGCTCAGAAATTAGTACTAATTGCTGATAAGGTGTCTGAGACATTTTACTTACGGCATCATCCAGTAAGTTTCCTGTACTCTTTTTCCCGGAAGATTTTGATGAAGGAGAGGGTGAAGGGGAAGGAGTGGAAAGTGTTTCTTCTTGTTCAATCTCTTTTTCCAATTTTATCAAACCAGGAGGCTCCACGCCATACCTTTGAAAACATACCAGATGAAAACCATATGTATTACATATAATGATGCAGAGACCATATGTTACATTTGATTATGAATATGCTGGAAGTAAAGTGCTCACCATTAAATAAATACTGACTTTTTCTGGCATTGAAACAGTATGCTATTACACAGGCAATCTTCTAAGCGGGGG
>NW_022103958.1:29384119-29399454 GCF_000313985.2 Echinops telfairi
GACTTGCTGTGTATGTATATGTGTACATATGTAATACAGTCACATCTAATAACATACTAAGATTAAATTAAAATAGTTGGGAGTAAACATGAAAGTCATATAAAATTAGTCTTTAGCATTCACATTTACCAACCTTAATGCTACTCATGCTGAACTGAAACTCCTCGTTTGAGCACAAATTTTGTAAATATAAAGATACAATCAGAGGACTAAGGTATTGGCTTGAAAACAAATACCTTCAAGCGATTTAATGGAGAATTTAGTTGTTAACTGCACTTAACACAGGTTCAGAAACAATGTACTATGGGTTACGAGTAGCATTTGTCACATTATTATAAATAACATAATTAATTACTTGTAGTATAACTTGGAGAAAAATTATCAGAAAGGATATACTTAAATAATATAAAATAATAAGGGGTAAGTTATGTATTATAAATTATAAATATCATAGAAGTTCACAACAAGAGAAAGAGGTAATTGTTATCAACAAATTATCAGCCAAAATTAAGTTTTAATTAGAATTAGGTTTGGGGTCCTAGATGTACGCATATATCCAGGGTAGTTCTGTAATTTGAGAGTTGGGTCCTGTGCAATCATCTACTTAGAGTCTACTTCATTTTTATAGATTAAAAATATAGATCCAAAGAAGACCTATAACTAGTAAGAAGTAGGATCCAGAGTTCAATGACGGTTTCTGTCTTCAGGGCTGATGCCAATTTCCACCGCTTTTCAATCAAATGATCTGCAAGTATCAGACTTGAGAGACAAGATGAGTTTTGGATAATCTACTAATAAAAGCACAGATAGGAAGCATATGTGTCAATTCTATGCCCTGGTAGCATAGTGGATGATGCCTTGGGAGGCTAACCTCCAGGCACCAGTTCAAAACGACCAGCCACCACTAGATAAGAATGAAGCTTCACAATCCTGTAAAGAGGTACAGTCTTGGAAACTCACAGGAGCAGTGCTCCCTCAATCTGGAGGCCCGATGGCAGTGAGTTGGGTTAAGGGCTGTAGATGGAACAAGGGCCCAGGGGCCTCTCTGTTGAGTCTCCCTTGAACTGTTCCCTGCGAGGCTGGGCGTTCTGATCTACCTGCCACTCTCCTCCAGTAGAGGTAGATGGCCTCAGAAACACTATATAGGCTGGTTATGAGGCAGAATCTACTTGATGCAGGGGAGGGTTTTTGTTCTGTTTTATTTTTGTTAGATTAAATAGTATATCCGTCTATCATTATATGTAAATGCTTAAATTAGTGCCATTTTCTAAAAATTTACCATTTTAACTGACCTCATCACGCAAGTGTCAGTACACATCTTTAAGAGAAAGCACGTTCTTTCTTTCTTGTAGAGGGTGCTGGATTCATTTTATTTCTTGGTCTCTTTCCTTCTGTAATCATTTCTATCTAGGGAAAATGAGGCAATTCCCCAAACTGGTTCATAAGAGAAAGGGTGTTTCCGTCGGTTCCCTCTTCCCCTGAGAGAGAGCTGCTCACAGGGCGGCCTCCCTGCAGACCCCTCCCTGATCTCTCTCTGCTGGATGGTTCTTGACTTGCTTCTGGAGGAATTTAAAATCACTTGCCAAAGGTTTCAACTTGACCTTTACAATAATAAAGGTGATGTTTGATATTTCCCTAACTATTCTTTTATTTTCTACTTCTTAAAAATTAATGGAAAGTAGCAGGAAGGACCCTAATGACATAATGGGTTGTGCATTAGACTGTTAACCACAAGGCCAGCAGTTCAAAACCACCAGTGGTTCTGTGAGGGAGAAAGATGAGGTTGTTTACTCCTACAAAGATTTACAGTCTGGGAAAGCCACAGGGGCTGTCCTATAGGGCCACCATGGGCTGGAATTGCCTTGATAGGAGTGAGTTAGGGGTTGAGCGACTAGGCAGGAGATTGTATACCAAATATTCTTTGAGAGCTGGAAGTCTTACAATTAAAATTCAGGTAACTTGGTAAAATTCATTTGGACGTTTGTTTTGAGAACTGCCCTCAGGGGCATGCGGTGGGTTCTGACTCATAGAGCCCTGTAGGGCTGCGTCAAATCACCAGTCTGGGTTTCTGAGATTTTAAATCTTTACAGGAATAGATAGACTCATTTTTTACCCAGGGAGCCCTGGGTGGATTTGAACTACTGAACTTGTATGTTTGAACTGCTGACCTTGTGGCTCAATTGAGAACAACAGTCAGTGTTCTTCAGGGAATATCAAGTCACAAAACAAGAAAAGTGCAGCACTAAGGTACTGATGCCAAAAATGTGTGCTCTTTTAAATATATTACTTTTAAACCAATCGAGATAATGTCACAACCTATAAAAACTATGCTGTTATGCAGACAAAAAGTACGATTATCATTACTATTGTTACAGCCTTTTGAAAAGAATTTACTATAGTCTTCCTTTAAACCCGATTTCCTTAAACTTGTGGAATATCAGAAAAATCTCAGGTTTGGAACTTAGCAGGCAAAGTGATAGAATCTGTTTTGCTTCTCATACATTAGGTGAGTTTGGATGGTCTTTTTAGCCTCTCTAGACCTCTTTGTATTTTTAATTCCAGCAAAATATAAACTTTGATTATGTTTGAGTTTTTTAAGAGAATAAAATAAACTTGACCAAAAGGCTAGAGAATTTAACATGCTAACAGGTAATTAATGTTCAATCATAAAAGAAAGTATATTTGAAAGCATAAATTAGGTCAACTGGAAAATATGATTTAATGTTGTCCATGGACTCAGGCCACCTTTAATGAAAAGGTTGTATAGTTTTCCAGGTATTTAAAATATGAACTAATAAGAAAGAAAACTCAAGTCATTAAAGTAGCAACAGGTTTTTCTCTAGGTCCAATACATGAAAAGGAGCCAGAGTTTGACTAAAATTGCATACAAAATTATACACAAAAAACACTTGCCCTGGAGATCCCCAGCCCCTGCCCCCCAAACCTGGGAGTGTTGGAAATTCCCTTTGCCACTGAATACTGAAAATCAACACTGAGCTCCAAATCTCTGCTTATATTGGCTGTGGGGGGCTTCAAGCTGACTACAGTAAGGCAGCCAAGCCCAAAATGCACACTTGAATACAATTCATTGACTTCCTGTCTGTCTGGAGATGTCAGCAGGCTGTAAATCACCAAATTCCCTTTGGGTTGCGGTCCACACCTGCAAACCAACTTAGTCACCAAGTAAGCCTGTTCTCTCCTTTCCAAAAGGCTGCTACTCTGGTTTCCATAAGTAACTGGATACGATTTCACATTTGTAGTTTATCTGTGGGGCTTTCACAAGTGCGCACTATTTTCGCTCCTGTCCAACTACAGAGTTTCAGAGTCTTAGAGGAGGAAGCTGTTGTTCTCAAATTCAAAGTCATTTGAACTAAAGATAGCAAGAAGGTTGACCCCACCAAATCCTCACTTGTGTACAACATGAAGGCATGAAGGGATAAGATGAGGACGCAAAGGAGATGCAGTTTTTTATGTCATTTTAAATGAAAATGTCAATTACTAGGGAAAGTTTTGGGTGATTAATGTTTTTATTGTAAATTTCTCAATTTTTTTCCCTGACACATAGCACAATTTTTGATATTGGTCTACATTAAATAATTGAGCTCCCAAAGTAGAAGTATTTAAAAGAAAGATATCTAGGATCCACTTTGCTAGGGATAGAAGGAGAGATTTTATAGTTAGATGAGAGAAATGCCCCCTCTTAATGCATATAGCAAGGTAATTTATAGATCCTTGCAAGATTTTCTGACCCATTATCTAGTGTTTTTTTTGTTTTTGTTTTTTTATCTAGTGCTTTAATGTAATTTAAATATCAACTTAAATGGAAGGGAATTTCACCCTTTTTGAAACTTGTAACATTTTTAGAAATCAGATTTAAGTACTTGAAGCTATTAAGTACTATTATTGGAGCCGATGAATCCTTAGGGAAGGATGTTTTGCTTTGTAATAGAATTGCCTTTCATTGTCCATGGATGGAAAGGAGTGCCTAAAGGAAATATATGTTTAATGTATTTATTAGGAATGGCCACACATTTTTGTTTAAAATCAAAGATGTACTCAAAGAAAAATATCTTCTAAAGGCTAAGTTTTTACTTTTATCATAAATAAGACATTACAACCTGCCAATGTATTGAATAGTAAGTTGCTTTTTGTCTTTATTTTTCCCCCAGCAGTTAAAGTCAAGGTACCATCATTATAAAGTTATCTGTGATTTTACTGAGCTGCTTTTTTTGTGTTTTACTTTTAAGAAAACAATATACATATTTCTGAAATCTATCAGAAGGACTTCACTATCCAGTGATGATAGTTCTATTCAGTTGAAAATAAGCAGCAATTTCACCCATGAGTATGGACGTCAGTGTCTCATTTTCCCGGCTAAGAGCTCAGAGGAGCCCACAGCCCCCCAGAGGCTTCCCCAGGTGATCCCAGACTGGAGAGCTTAGCAGAGACTCAAAAAGCATTCTGGGAATCATTTGTGACGTGATGCTGAGATGCCTGCAAGAGGATAATCATGTAATTTTGAGAAATAAATGTTTAAAAATCAAATATAAGCTAACAGTGAGGAAAACAGAGAACTTGTAAGATTGTATCAGGCACTTGGTTGAGGTCTGAAGTCAGTTGGTTTGTGTGCAGAGCAATGTTATTAATGTCTCATTGCAGCTCTTTAAACTCATTTCTGGTCTAGGAGAAGAACCCTGGTGGTGTAGTGGTTATGTGTAGGACTGTGATCTGCATGGTCTGCCATTCAAAACCACCAGCTTCTCCATGGAAGAAAGACTAGGGTTTCTATCCCCATCTAGGGGTGTCGCTATGAGTCAGTATTGACCCCATGATGGCTAGAATGAAAATGAGTCTAAGATAAAGCTATTTTACTTGTGGAATCTACCTTGGAGAGAGAGCTAGAATAGGGAAGGAGGGTGCACACCATTTAAGGGCCTAGAATCTAGATACACATTCGCCCTACCTGATGCAACGTTTAGGAGTGAAATAGGCTTTAGGGGATGACTTTCCATTTCCCATCAATGGCTGCTTCAAACAGTGGGAAAGATGGTATGGTTGGGGTGTATCAGGTTGCTGTTCTTACAGCGCAAACTCCCCATGAAGATCTTTAGAAATCTTCACATGGGGACAAAGGGAGAAACTTAAAGAGAACATTATTCTGGAATGTTGGTATTGGACTCTTTAACATCATGTTACACAGAACAGACAAAATTGCAGTATGAATAAGTGTTAGCATTGTGTCTCAGTATAAGTGTACAAGACGAACGGTACAAATTACAAACTGGGTACTATAATGTATGGGTTATTTTAATCCAGACATGACTCCTTTCTGACATCAATATTTTTTCAAATGGGAATAACAGCTTGCACAGTCATAAAGTATGATGAAAAATGGAGCCCCCCATTTAAACACAATATTAAATGTACATATATGTAGTACATATATGTAGTACTGTATGTAGTACATATATGTACATATATGTAGTACTGTATGTAGAAATTGATAGGACATTAGAATTCCCTTTCTTTCACTGAGATTATCTGTTTGTTTGGTTGTTTTTCTGTTTTTTCAGCCTAACTGCTTTTGGAATTGACTTCCTGGCAGTGAGTTTGTGTTTTTTAGTTTAAGGCAATGGGCAATTTAAGACAGGCCAAGGGCTGGAGGAAAATTCAGAAAGGAATGTCATTATCGATTCCTCTCTTTGATGCTTCAACTACAGTTAAAATGCTCAACTCAGCAAGATTCCTAACCAGGGGGTTCAGGTGATAAAAAAATAAATATAAAATAAAATCCAGAAAGCAGGCAAATAATCTCATCTAAATGGAAGGAAAATGTCCACTTCTGGCCGTGCTCCACATCATCCAACAAGGTTCTCTTGCCTTTTGTTCCACAGTTTTCAGAACTGTGGTGTTTATTTGATTCATATATTTAGACTTCTAAAACAACAGAGTGGAATCTGGCATCTTAGAATATTTTAAAGTTGTAATGAAAACAAATGACAGAAATTCTTCTGCCAAATCCTCAGCTTAATAGAAAACACTCCACATTCACGTTCCCTACTCTAGTGATCAGAGGTGGCAGCTCATTTATTCTTACTTCTATGTGTGACTTGCCTTCCCCTCCCGCCCACCTCTACGCCCCCACACCCATACTAGAGATGTAAATCTTTAGGTGGTAGAAATAGTGCCGTGCATCTGCTTACTGAAACATTAGATGTTTGACCTATGAGTATTAATTTACTTCTGAAAATCCAGTCACTAAAAAGTCTGTGGAAGACAACTCTAATTTGACACCCATGGGGTTTCCATGAGTTGGCATTAGTAACATGTAGTAGTATTGCTATGGTCATCACTCTTCAGGGTCCTTTTTATTCTAGGGGGCTATTCCTCCTGCAGACCAGTAGAAGTTTGGTGAGGAAGTGGGTCTGACAGAGGCCTGGGAGCAGCAGGCACCTTTGTCCTGATCCTTCACACAACCTATGGAGGCAGCAACACTGAGAGGGGAATGGAATCCTAAAAGGCATGCAGGAGCTATAAGTTTTTAAAGGCTCTTGAGGGCTAGAATTTTGTCTAAGGAAGATGAGGTTTTCCATCCCTTCAAGAGTTACAGTCTCCGGACAAGGCCACAGAAGAGGGGATCAAATAGGGGGCACCCTTCACAATAGCCAAACACAAATTGAGATATCTAGGGATATACCTGACTCAAAAAATAAAAGATCTGAACGAGGAAAACTTCAAAACACTATTAAAAGAAACCAAGGGTGAACTCAACAAATGGAAGGACCTCCCATGCTCATGAATTGGTAGACTCAATATGGTAAAGATGTCAATTCTACCAAAGGCACTATATAAGTTCAATACTATCCCAATCCAAATTGCAGCATCTTTCTTCAAAGAGTTGGAAAAAGAGATTACCAACTTCATATGGAGAGGGAAGAAACCGAGAATTAGCAGAGAACTCCTCAAGAAGAAGGACAATGTTGGAGGGCATGCTTTACCCGACTTTAGCACTTATTATACAGCCACAGTGGTCAAAACAGCGTGGTATTGGTATAATGATAGATATTCAGACCAATGGAAAAGGATTGAAAACCCAGAAATAAAATCATCAGCACACAGGCAATTGATCTTTGATAAGGGCCCTCAAAATATCAAATGGGAAGCAGATGCCCACTTCAATTCATGGTGCTGGAAAAAATGGATACGTAGCTGCAGAAAAATGAAGCAAGACCCTTACCTCACTCCATACACAAGAATAAACTCAAGGTGGTTCACAGAACTTGAGGTAAGACCCCAAACTATTAGGGCCATAAATGAGTGAATTGGGACAAACCTGAGAACCTTGGCACAGGAATTATATAGGCTATTGGAAATCTGGAAGGACACAAACACAGAGGAGGCACAAATTGACCAGTGGGATATACCAAAATAAAACACGTATATACATTGAAAGAATTCACCAAGAGAGTAATAAGAGAGACCACAGAATGGGAAAATATCTTTAGCAATGACATATCAGACAAAGGTCTTATTACTAAAATCTACAATACTCTGCTAACTTACAACAAGAAAAAAAACACAAAAACAATTGTCCACTCAGGAGATGAGCAAAGGACCTGAGCATGAGTTTCTCAAGGGCAGAAATCCAAATGGCCAATAAATATATGAGAAAATGTTCCAGATTTCTAGTCATAAGAGAAATGCAAAACTAAAACAACTATGAGATACCACCTAGCACCCTTAAAGATAGTCCAATTCAAGAAATCAGAAAGTAACAAGTGTTGGAGGGGATGCGGAGAGATAGAAACTCTTGTCCACTGCTGGGGACCTGTAGGTATGTACAACCATTATGGAAATTGATATGGTGATATCTAAAACCGTTGGAAATTGAGCTACCATATGATCCAGCAACCCCCCTACTGGGCATATACCCAGAAGAGACAAAAAACAAACCACGGCCAGACATCTGTGCCTCAATGTTCATCACGGCACAGTTCACAATTGCAAGGAGTTGGAAACAGCCCAAATTTCCACCAACAGACAAATGGATTAAAAAACTCATACATATATACAATGGAGTATTACACATCCCTAAAAAGCAGTGATGAACGCATGAAGCACGTTGCTGCATAGGAAGAACTGGAGGAAATATGCTAAGTGAAGTAAGACAAACACAAAAGGACAAGTACTACATGAGTCTGCTGAGGTAAGCTCAAAAAATTCAAAAGGAGCATAGGGAAGAAGCAACTTTATACATACGTCCCTGGGGTGAGGTCCAGGTAATATGGCAGGGGCCAGACTAATCTCAGGGATGCATATGGGATACATATGGTAGCCCAATAAAAAGGAAGGTGTGGGGGGGGGGGGCGGAACATGGGTAGCCGGGGGAACAGGGCATTAATCCTCACAGGGGGAGGGTGTTGATTGTGTCTCCACAGGGAAACAGGGACCAGACTTCAACCTGGTGCTCCAAGACAAAAATGCAACACACTCACATGAAGCAGGGAACTGATAGAGAGGCCTGAGGGGCTGGCCCCATTACCACTTCGTGGACAGCACCACCCTCCCCCTCAGAAGAATTCACTTCAGAGGACAGCACTGAAGCTACGGCTCAAGAAGAGGGACTTGTCTGATCAGAGCACACAGGAGCCAACGAAGGGGGAAGGGAGAAAAAAAAAAGAGTGAAGCACATCCTGGCTCACCAAGCCCTGAGGACAATGTTTCTGCTCAGAGCAGCAATGCACAGAGATGACCATAAGGGCCGGCCTCACCACGGGGCTCATTGACCCATAGCACCATTGGCAACAACACTATGGACACACGGCAGGAGTTTTGCCCACCCTGAGTCCACTAGGCTGAAGCGAGCCTCTGGGGGCATGCAGCAGAGCAGCAGGGGGAACCGAGCAATGAAGTCCCCAGGCATAGATGTGTGGCCAGGGCATGGCACCCAATCAGACTCAACTGGAAAACACTCATGAAGGATAACAAATAGACCCTGAAGTATTTATAGGGTTTTCTTTGTGTGTGTTGTTGTAGCTATTGTTTTACTTTCTATTGTTGCTTTGTTGTACTCAGTCTTGTGATGGTATATAGCATGTCGACCTGGAAGGTATAGGCAGGATAAACAAGCCAGAAGAGAGAACAATGGGATGACAGTTCCAGGGGGACATGGGAGAGGGGGAGGCAGGGGAAAGGAAGTGGGTGTTAACAAACTCAGGGACAAGGGAACAACAAGTGATCCAAAATCAATGGCAAAGAGGGTGTGAGGGGTCTGGCAGGGCTGGATCAAGGGCAGTGTAACCAAGAGGAGTTCCTGAAATCCAAGTGAAGGCTGAACATGATAGCAGGACAAGAGGAAAGTACAAAGAAATAGAGGAAAGAACTAGGAGGCAAAACGCAGTTATAGAGATCTGAATACAGGCATATACAGATGTAAATACATTAATATATGATGAGGAGGAAATAGATTTATTTACATATATTTATAGGTTTAGTATTAAGGAAAAAGATGGACAGTGGGCCCCTATTCAAGTACTCCCTCAACACAAGAACACTTTGTTCTAACAATTTGGCAGTCTGAGATGCTCACCTTCCTGGCATGATCGCTGATGACAACGGTTGCACAAGCAAATGTGGTGAAGAAAGGTGATGGTGCCCAGCTACCAAAAGATATAGCATCTGAGGTCTCAAAGGTCTGAAGATAAACAAGCAACCATGTAGCTGACAAACAACAAAACCCACATGGAAGAAGCACACCAGCCTGTCCCGACTCCATCACTGAGGACAAAGTGGGTGCATAAGCTAATGTGGTGAAGAAAGATGATGGTGCCCAGCTATCAAAAGATATAGCATCTGGGGTCTTAAAGATTTGAAGCTAAACAGGCGGCCATCTAGCTGAGAAACAACAAAGCCCACATGAAAGAAGCACACCAGCCTGTGAGATCACAAGGCATCTAAGGGATCAGGTATCAGGCATCAAAGACCAAAAAAACAAAAATCATAGCCTTGTGAATGAGGGGGAGTGCGGAGTGGGGACCCAGGACCCATCTGTGGGAAATTGGACATCCCCTTGCAGAAGGGCCACGGGGAGGAGAGAAGCCAGTCAGGGTGCAGTGTAGCAATGATGAAACCTACAACTTTCCTCTAGTTCTTGAATGCTTCCTCCGCCCCGCCCCGCACTATAATTATCCCAATTCTACCTTACAAATCTGGCTGGACTGGAGGATGTACCCTGGTACAGGTACGACCTGGAAACACAGGGAATCCAGGACAGATCAACCCCTCAGGACCAGTGGTGAGGGTGGCGATACTGGGAGGGTGGAGGGAAGGTGAGGGAGAAAGGGGAACCGTTTACAGGGATCTACAAATATCCTCCCCCTTGGGGGACGGACAGCAGAGAAGTGGGTGAAGGGAGATGTCGAATGGTGTAAGATATGACAAAATAATAATAATTTATAAATTATCAAGGGTTCATGGGGGGTGGGGGCGGGGAGGGAGGGGAAAATGAGGAACTGATGCCAAGGGCTCAAGTAGAAAGCAAATATTTTGAGAATGATGATGGCAACATATGTACAAATGTGCTTGACACAATGGATGGATGGATTGTGATAAGAGTTGTACGAGCCCCCAATAAAATGATTTTTTTTAAAAGCAAGACAAAATAAAAGTAGAATTCTGACCCCAAAAAAGAGGTACCGTCTCAGGAAGAAACCCACAGGAGCAGTTCTCCTCTGCCCTAGAGAGCTCCCCTGAGTTCGCCTTGACCAGTGGCAACGGGTTTGGTGTGCTGTTTTGAGTAGACTAGAGGGGATTTGAGTCTCTGGGTCCTCTCCGTGGGAGAATGGAGGAGAGCCCTAGAAGACCTCCAGATGTCTCAAAGTGGAGATTTCTTCATTTTGTTTGGTGGAGATTCAGTTCAATTTAATTGAGGGGAAAAGAAAAGTTCATAAAACAATCTCTCTACTACCCAATTATTGGACTAAACTGAAATTCATATGTAGTGCATAGTTAGTTAAAGTTACATGAACTACAGTGTTTTAAAGAATGTGAGCAACTTATTCTGAATACAAGTTAATTTTATGTGCACAATGTACTTTCTTTTTCTTAATTTTCTTTAGACATCCTCTATGAGAATTTGCACCCAGAGGTAATTCTCACTTACTTAGTTTATCAGATCTTGCCCAAACAAGGGTAGCCATAGCCAGATTAGAAAATATGTAATAATTAATCCTGGTTCCTGTGCTTTATCGAACCATCTGATTAATGGTGACATAATAAAAAAGGCATGAAGCCAAAACAAGTCTGCTTTGCTAATAAAATTCCTACATCTGATTCAGTGCTTATGGTCTCTGGAATTGCTTCTTTTTATTCAAAACAAAAATATAAAAAAATTATATAGATATATAATTATATATCTTTCTCTAATCATTAACATAGAAAATAATTTACATACCCCCACCCTGCTCAGAAATGAAAATTAAAACAGATCAGAGATGAAAAGCTGCATGGGGTTAAAATGAAAGACAAAAAAGTTTTCGTTTTTTTGGTTGCTTTTAATGGACAGAGGGAATGAGGGAGGAGAGAGGGAAAGAGGGAAGGGTGAAAGTACAGGAATGGACCATAGGCTCCCTAACTTATTGGGCCCACCATTCCCTTTTCCAAAAAAAAATTACTCAGCTCCCCTTTGGCAATTAAAATCTTTTGTACTATAGCCTATAATCCAGGCAGGATACAGTGTAGGCATGTGCTTTTTTCTGTCCCTGTCACTTCCAGAGCCACCCAGCAGGACAGTATTGCCCACTTTGGAAAACACTGGCAGACCTTCCACGGAAGAACTATTTGTTGAATAAAGCATCATGTCTAAGGTTTTCTCCATTTAAAAAGGGGCTGGAGATAAATTGTGTTTGATTAAAGGAGTCTTATAAAGTTCTTAGAATGACTTTGACAACAAAATCATGGTGCTAAGAATATCAGTAACATTTGAACATCAGCTCCCTAGATATTCAATGATAATCACATTGAAATGAGCTACTTCTCTGTTCATTAAAGCTAAGAATCAGCCTTCAAAGCCAGCAAGGTTCTGTGCTGCGTGGATGCTGAGGTGTGCTGTGCCTCCTTACCATGCATAGCAATACTTGGACCTACCTGGCTGCAATCCGGCCAAGCTCTAGCAAACAGAGGCATACTTCTCTGGGTTGCTTGTGAAGAACTGAAAGAGAAGACAGATGGAAGACTTTTGTAATATACAGGATTGTCATGCAGCTCAATCGTAAAGAGGCCTGTGGTTGCTGCCCATCCCTCATGCTCTCAGTGCAGGAACTACACGTTTCCAGCTTGACATTCACAGAAACCATCCCGTAACCACAGTGCCAGAGTGCCACAAAAGTCTTCAAGTACCTTCCGGACTCGTGTGCCCTGTCTTTCCCGAAACTGTTAGTCTAAGGATGTCTCACTCAAGGAAATGTTCACCCTGGAAAGGTTTTCTTCAATTAGTTCATAGTAGTAAGTCAATGTTGGGAACGCATGCAGCTCTCATTGTGATCCAAATAGTTGACAGGTATTTGAAAATACACAGCACACAAAGTCCAAAAAGAAAAGACAGGTTTTTAATCATCCTGGATCTACCTTTTCTAATGATTTTAGCAGTAATGATTCAACAAATATGAATAAGTGTTACATACATGTCTTTTCTTTTCCTCCATATAATTATATCAAATGAGTCCCTGAAACTTGATAACCTCTAATAGTCGAATCTAATTAAATGATACTTTAGAAAGAAAATAATCTTTGATTGAATGGATTTTGTCAATCTGTCACCAATCTATCTCAGTCAGCTTTGTCTATCAAATGAGAAAATTAGAAGACTGTGTGGTGCATTTATATTTCTAATGTAATTATATAAATATATCATTTTATAAATATGTTTTACTGATCGCTTTGAACATGATCATAATGCTGGCAAATCAGGCTGTGTGTTGAGTCTGTGAGTAGTACACACTGTTTATGCTACTCTTTTTGAAAAAAAAAGCGATGTTATTAGAAAAAATATCTAATACATGCAACAGATATTAGAAAGCATTACATTGAGAACAGTCTTTGCAAAAAAACCCACTGCCATTGAATCAAATCCAACTCACAGCTAACTTATATAGGGTTTTCAAGACTAAGTCCTCATAGGAACAGAGTCTCATCTTTCTCCCCTGGAACAGGTGGTGGGTTTGACCGGCCAACCTCGTGGTTAGCAGTCCAATGCTGACCTGACAGTGCCACATGATTAAGATCCTGATAAATGGAGATATACGCTTGTTGGTAAATTTAAAGAAACAATAGAAATAGTGCTTTGATTCTTAAACATATAATTTTAAAATGATTCAATTTTCCAAAATTGTACTATTCCATTAATTTAGACATTATATCCCACCTCTCTGCAGATTGTGGTAATCCCAATATTTAACCTACTTACACTACAATAGAATCCTTTGAGGATGTGTGGTAAATTGGCTTTTTACTTGGACCTTAAAAGTATGTGATTTTATTTGTTTTAAACAGATTTATAGTTTTATTATTTGGTTAAAATAAAAATTTTAAGTTTGGGTAATAAATAATAATCTCATCAGCCATGCTCATTAAAATTAAATTGACTATGAAAAGTTCCCTATTTCCATTCTTGGAAAGAAAAATGTTCATTTCATCTGATTTTCAGTGAATTGTCTCAAAACCCTGGTTTGGGGAGCTTCAAATTACTTCTAATGAAAGGAGCTTAAAATGAAGATACTGAACGACCTCCCATTTAAACTGTGCCATTGGTTGACACAGGACAACCTGGTGGTGCAGTAGTTAAGTGCTCCCTGCTAATCCCTACAACCCCATCAGAGCAAACTCTAGGAAAAGGAGCGGCCGTCTGCATCCGTAAAGATGGCAGCCTCAGAAACACCATAGGGCAGACTGACTGCTCTATTTTGTGGCTGTGAGGCACATTGGACTCCAGGGCACTTTGTTGTTCATTTATCTTACTTGTATTTTTTTTCCAGTTGTACAAACTTCACAACTTTTGATACATTAAGTCAGCTCAGTACAATGCAACATGCGGACGATCAAACCACACAAGGCATTCGTTTCAAGCAGAACAATACTAAATGAAACAAATAACGTACAATAAACACAAACAAAAGAATGAAAATCCAGTCTGGAAAATCAATTTCTTCTGATTTGGATTGTTATTTTTTTCCTATCCATGGTACAAAAATAACAAGCAAGAACTTTGGGAAGAGAAGTGACCACAGGTAATCCTAGGGCTATGTTACCGCCCAATTTATATCCTTATCTTAAAAGGAAAGTGGCCGGAGGCCAGTGGCTGAAGATCCAGCAGATTTGGATAAAATGTCATATATTTCTAGATGGAAATGGTATAAACACAAGAAAAATGTTCAGATATCGTGGATGTGCAATCAATAACCAACTATAAAAAGTAATATCTGATATGAATTTTTAAGCTTGTATTATCAAAAAATAATCTCATCAGCACTGTCATTAAAATAAAATGGACTCCAGAAAGTTCACTATTTCCATTCTTGGAAAGAAAAATTTTAATATCATCTGATTTTCAGTGAATTGTCTCAACTTTGACCAACTTCTTGTATATATTCTGAGGACCATATCACCCTTGGTATCTAAATACGTAAACTTGGCTCCCAAAAATGATAACTCAAATTTATTCTGAAGGAAGAAAATGATGGGAGGTGCTTCCTATGTTACCCACAACTGAATTTTCTATTTTCAGAAAACAGAAAAATCAGATGTGAGTAATAATAGGATAGATAATGTGATGTTCAGATTGAATCATGATTTCCGATTGATTTCATTTTCTCAAGTTAACAATCAGTTTAAAACAGCTTTTGTAATTCAAAATTTGAATGTGTTCTTTTACCTGGACTCAACTGAAAACTCATTTTTGAACATTAAAAGTTCACCGCATGATTCTATTCTGTTTAGAACCAACCTATAAGAGTGAAGCTGAATCAACTCTTCACGCCCCATATCAGCTCTTGGGGAATGCTATGGCAAAGACAATGACTGCCTTCTGGAAAACTTTAATTCCATATAAAGCAATAAAGTAACTTCAAGACAGATCAGTAACATTGCTTTGCATATGCTTTTAAATATTGCATATATCACATCTGGCACATAATGGCTGAGGTAGTTAGTTAATTGTGCCAACCTGGCCGATAAACACATGTGGGGTTAATTGAAGGGTGGAGAGCCTCGCCTTTCTAGTTCTCAGGTCTCTTGCTTTGTGATGGTCGGACCAGGGTGCAGCTGCCTTAGCCAGTTCCCTG
>NW_022103958.1:29399666-29426963 GCF_000313985.2 Echinops telfairi
GCACTGGGTTGGGACGTTTTCTTGATGTGCACTTAACCTTTATATAAAACTCTCTCTTATACATGAGTTTCTGTGGATTTGTTTCTCTAAAATACTCAGACTAACACAATGGCCAAAAAACTGTTTGATGACTAGTAAGAAATGAATGAAATAATGCTTAAAAGATGCATGGCTTTTCTAGAAAAACAAAGCAGTTGCTCAAAAAAATTCATATCTCAATGTCAAGAATGATGACAGCTATGCCATGGTGATACAAGGCATAATGAACAAATTGAATAAAGACTATAATTTCACCTAGCTCTCATTTTTAGGAGAAGCAAGAATTTAATTAAGAAATATTAATTTAATTACCAAAGCAAGCACTTCGACCTAATTTTTGCAAAATTTATTTTCTCTTTGCAAGTATCTCCATTATAGATGAGGTGGCCTTATTTGATTTTGTTGCACTAAAGTTTGTTCTAAACTAAATTTACATGAGGCAAGGGGTAGAGTGGTCCTGGACAGGAGCCAGAAATATCTAGGTGTAAATATCAACCCAGACACTTGCTACCTGGGTGATTTGAGGAGGTGCTTCTATAGAACTTCAGATTTCAGAGGGAATATATAGTGCTTATGTTCTAATATTGTGGGGATTAAATAATTAATACTGTTAATTTTAGCATAGTGCTTGGTACATAATAAATAATTTCCCAATAGTTCTTTATTGTTATTTTTGTCAATTATTTTCTTAAGTACTATATTCATTTGGCTTAGTCAGTTAACATTAATTACCTCTTTGCTTCAATAAGCACTTTTTGTGCATATATCCTGTGGCAGCCACTGTGCTAAGGGTAGATGGGACCTTGAAATAAGACCACTTCTGCTACTGAGAGTTGCGTGTAATTTAGAGTTGTCCTATTGTAAGGGGTGTATTTTGACTTTTTAAATTATTTGTGCTATATCACAGAGCATTCATTCTATGAATGTGGCCAATATATGTGGGCAGCTATAAACCAGGTGCCTTATAGACATTATGAGGGTGTGTTAATTTTAAAAACTTAAATAATGCATTAGAAAATAGATTCTTTTTTGGTTTTTGAAGCATAAAACAACTTGCGATTAATTCCCCTGCTTCTGAGAATAAAATAATTTACATGCTTCTATAGTTAATAAATTAGCTGAGTTGTGCCCTGGTGGCATAGTGGGTCTGTGTAATCGCAACATCATCAGTTCAGAACCCCTCAGTGGGAGAAAGTAAAGGCTTTCTACATCCCTAAGGAACTGCAGTCTCACATCCACAGCAGCAGGCAGCTCTACCTGGTCCTACAGGGCCGCTGTGAGTTGAAATCAACTTGATGTCAGTAAGTTGGATTTTGTTTTTTGAGATATTAAAAAGATGGATGTCGCAATGCATGTCTTTGTCAGTCTGATTTGAAAGCCAGCTTGTAGTGGATTAAATTCTAACAAAGCCTCTTTGAATTGAGTCACATCTACTACACATTTTAAATCCATGTATGATCCTTTTCTTTGGTGAATAAATAAAACTTCCACTTAGACTGAAGTTCAGAGCAGGAAACATTTTGCTTTGCCCCACATCATTAGAGCATCCGTATGGGCTTTCATTTTGAATTGAGATTGAAGAGGGGATTGTTATTGCTTTTTTCCCTCTGTCCAAATTGTTTCTAAAACAAATTAAAAGCTCACTAGTTGATGGTAATTGTTATGCAAAATGCTTTCTCATTGGAGACTTCTTTTCAAATAATCCAGACCATCTGAAAGAAGAGCATAATGCAGACCATCTCCAGGACAAAGCCCGGATCTCTATTCAAAAACCCACGCAAGGGACTCAATCTCATATCCGAGATTGTATAAAAACCTCACGGGCATCAAGTGTCAAATGCAATACTGCTAGTCCTCAGCATAGGAAATGAGACCTTCTGGTAAAACAATGGGCTGAGTTTCAATGTCACAAAATCTGCAGGGATGAACTGCAGTAGACCTTGAATGTAGACTTCAGCTAAATATATTAACAGGGCAATAGAATGAAAGCAGGGAACATTCTTATCATTGGTTTTTATACAGTTAGAAGCTACGTTATTCCTGCTAGCCTTCAAAAAAAACCTTTTTTTTCCTTTTGATTTAGGAAGAAAAGTGGAAAGATTATATTCCTCCAGCAAAATAATGCAAATATCATTCATGGCCTCTCATTTTTCCAGAAGCTAGAACAGGTTCTAGTATAGTAAGAAATAGACCATAAGGATGTCCTGACAGAGCTGTGGGTTAAGCATTGAACGGATGATCTCAAGATCAGTGGTTCAAACTAGCCAGCTTTTCTGTAAGAGAAAGGTGAGGCTATTCATTCTCCTGAAGATTTACAGCGTTAAAAACCCTAGGTAGACATTAATATGAGGCAAGATTGACTTGATGGGGGAGGTGGGGTGGTTTATACTAAACGACAAGTCACAAAGGTTGAGTTCTCACCCTTGCTGCCAAACCTGCCGATTGCTAAACTAAGTTTCGTTCCATCTATTTGCTCTTTCCTATGGGGTAATGTCATGGTGAAGAGTATTAGTTCTATAATAAAGATTCATTCCACGTTATACCTTTATAACTTAAAAGTGTGGTCTACAGACTAACAGGACCGGTGGCATCTGCTGAGAGCCTGTTCCACAGAGCTTGTTCTGAAAGCAAGGCAGTCTGCCTGCACGCAGGCTCCAGGCAGTCAGAACACACAAAAGCTTGAGGACCACTGCACTGATCGGTGTTATAATTATAACAATGAATATTAATTGTGATGGCTATGGCTCACGAACGGACTGCCATCCAGGATTTCCACTCATCGCAACTCTATTGGTTTTCCAAAGGCTATCAGAAGCCTCCTCTTTCCCCTGGAAAGTAGCCGGTGGGTCTGAAACGATGGCTTTGTGGTAAGCAGTCCAGTTATTACCCAACAGCACCCCCTAGAAAGACAGAAATCTGCTTTGCCAAATAAAATGTGCTCTCCAGAGGTCAAGGATAGTAGTGGTGATGGTAGAGCAAAATGAGGGAAAATGCTTCTTGTACTGAATTAGCCCTGAATGAGAGTCATGAGCATTTCTTCCAATCCAGGATCCAGCAGGTACCAGTGCTGCTTCCCAAGAAAATGAAATGACTATTCACAAACTATGCCCGGTATCGTGTCATTCTTAGGAAGACAAGTTTAAAAACAGAATCCAATGAGAGTTAACACCCTAACTCTGTGTTCTTAAAATAACTGGGCGGTAAAGAAAAGAGGAGAAAACAAAGAAGAATTTTGCAACCTCATTAACTTGGAATGTGTCTGAGTCTGTTAGTATTCAAATTTCCTAGAATGACTTATCAGAATGATTTAAGGTATTACACAGCTTCATAAAAATCCCGTAAACAAGGAGAGTTCATTCATAATTTGATAAAAATGAAAGATGAATGGAAACTGCAGCTAATTGCCTTTGCCTCTAAGTTGAGAAATATTCTCTTTCTGCCTTAAACACCTAGCTCCACCGATGGTAAAGCTTGATGAATTAATAATGTCATTATCACTCACATCTGCAATGAGACACAAAAGTAATTTCTAATGTGCTTTGTTTTTCTTTCGCTTTTTCTCTTCTTTGACTTGAGATAATCCTGTGAATTTCTAAAGTTAACTTAATGAAGCATGAACTTTCGTGGCACAGTGCTGGGACATTTGGAGGTAAGAGGGCCCAGATTTCAATTCTAGGTGGGTCATTCAGAAGCTGTGTGTTATTAGACAACTGATCTAAATTCTCTGAGATAATTTCTCAGCTTTCTCATCTGTAAAATGGGAGCTGTTGAAGAGTAGATGCGGTCGTGTGAGTGAATTGTTTACTGACCTTTCCCTAAGCATGAGTATTATTATTAGAAATTGTGCAGTAAGAAAACGAAACCTGGACAAACTGGAAAGCTGGCTACTTCCCTAATTCCACGCCAGTTCTGTCCAACCTTAATAGGCCAGTCATTTCCGGAAGACATTAGTTCTCCCAATCAGATGCATTACCATTTTCTCTCATATTCTCTCTGGCTCTAGGGAAATGGCTAAATTTGGAATCATTTTCTTGAGTTCAAAAGAGAAAAGTGAATTGAAATGCCAGAAAAATAAGTGCTTTAGAAGACCAGATGTTGAAAAAAAAAAGGCCGGAAATGAAATGTTCCTTGGAGAGAAAGAAACTGCATATAAATAACCCAGGATTGAATGAGTGCCCTGAAATGATTACTCTACATGAGTTCTAAAAATAAAAAGTAAGTTGTTGTTATTTCCCACAGAAATACTCTCACAGTTGACCACAGTCAGAGCAGCCGCGGAAGGAGGACGCAAGCACGGGGAAGTGAGCACAGCGTCTTTTTCTGATGCAGCAGGGGACGTGGACGCACATACTGTGACTTGAATGTTAAGAATTAAAAGTCCACAGACTCTCCTTTTGACTTTGGGAAATAGCAAAATTGCTCTTCCTTTCCAGTTATCTTTGTTATGCTACTCCAAAAAGTATTGTAGAAAGGAGCAAATGGGTTCACGTTAGCCTCTGAAGCACAATGCTGACCAAGGTTAAATAGATTAAAAGTTTTGGAAAACTGCCCATCAGAATGCTGCATCAAAAGAAGACAGTACTACAGAGTAAACACAAAGACAGATACAAAAAACCAGTGGATGGTCCAACAAGTCACACACATTGACATGCTAGCACAGCTGATAGCAAACCCTTTTTGCTGAGTAGATTCTTTCTCAGAGAAATAGGTGAAGAACAGTCACTGGCCTCCAAGTCCTATAATCATCCAATAACATCATGATATTGACACAATTACAGCAAGCAAAATCTTGTGTGTTTAGAGTCTTCCCCAGCACCATTATTTTCCATCTCCCAATCCCACTGGAATACATACAAACAAAGCAAAACAAGCCAGCCTCTGAAAAGAAACTGAATTAGCTTGGTGATTTATAAATTGATGTGTCAGGGTAAATTATACAATATATGCCAACCCATTAATATACAGAAACAGATTATTTCAAATATCTTACAAATAAAGTGGCCAGTCTTCTAAAAGTATTAAATTTAATTAATGTCAGGAAGATTAATGACTAATGTATGTCAACAACTTTTATATCTTTGTGAAATTGAAAACAATGCATTTATACATTCAACCTTTTAAACATTCACCTTTTCCCCCCTTTTCTTTATTCCACAGTTAAAATAACATTCATTTCTTTTAAAAGAAAAGTCGGGGAGGAAACATTTAGCATTAGATTGATAAAGTGCATACTTTTAAATTAAAGAAAATATTCACATTCATCTGTTTAACCTAATTCATGTTCCTAAATATTAAAGCATCAAATGAAACTAGTTGTTACTCTTAATAAATCAGAGACACGGAAAAGACAATCTTCTCTGGTCATTGATTTACATGCCAGCATAGTTTGGACAGCAGGGGGCGAGAGTGAGCAGTACATGTGTATCCTTAAGGTGAGCGAGTGTGCTCAGTGGAACAGGCAAAACAATTGCTCTCATCTGGCGCTACAGCAGCACACAATCCTCTGGCACTTAAAATGAAAATATAATTTCTGTTACGTGTAAAAGTCCTTATACAATGCTGATGTGTAATATTTTTATATCAAGTATTTCCCTATGCAAATGTACCTAAATTACCTCCAAATAGATAAAAATTAATTTTCTTTCTTTTTTTTCCCCCCCACAGATTAGAGGTTTCATTGGCTCAGGTTCTAAAGTTTGTTAAATACAGCAGTGGACTGAAAAATGAATATAATGTGCGACTCCATTGTTGTTCATTTTTCTTTCAATGTCTTACTCTATACTGGGTATAAAGTGTTATCTTGTATCCACAGAAAAAAATAACTGCCCTTTAGTATTATATAGCCTTTGAAGATATTGCTTTGTGTTGGCAGCTCTGAGTATAATTTGTAAAATGTCACAGATTGAATTTATTTCTATTTATTTACTATCAGAAATGTATTTCATTGAACATCCTGCTATATTAATACTTATGCCTATCTCTATTTCCTTCCAACAGAAAGGAACAAAGGCCATGAAGGTCTTCTAGATATTGTGTCAACTTGGCATTTGAGGAATGCATTCCGATCTCCACTTTTCATTAGTACATAGAACATCCTCTTTCCTCACAACCTCATCACCAGGAAACACACATTTTTCTCAATCTTTGTTTCATTTGTATAAGACATGAGGCAATATGAATTTACTTTATTCCTAAGTTATCCAAGTTTCTAATATCTTTCTTGATATTCTATAATCCCTTTAGGAACTGGCAATTCATGACTTTTGTCCATTTTTCAATTGATTCATTTTTGAAACATTGATATTTTCATTTCTATGCAGGCTCTGGTAAATTTATGACAATGTACATTTCACAGCAGAAAATTATCTTTCAAGAAATCCATAGAAATTAAATTGCAGGTTTATTTCTGTATGTGACTATATTATGTGGCGCGGGGAGTTATCTGCCAAGAATTAAAAAGGCAAGAAGCACAGGAGAAGCATAAGAAATAAATGACTGTCCATACTTCATACCTCACCCCAACACACCTTCTCTCACCTACTGATTTCTTGTCAGTAGGTGTTGTAGAAAGAGAACGGATTGAGTTGTAAATCAAGATCTGCTCACAAATCTTTGTACAAAAAGCTCTGCACCAAAGGATAGTGTATCAGTTGCCACAAAGATAAGGTTGCTCTATGCAGGCAAAGACCTTTTGAACAGTTAAAAACAGAAGCCTCTTGATACCCACAGTACAGTGATCGACTTTATCATCCATTCAAACAGATTTTCCCTTCATCAGGGCATCTTTTCATTTTACTTGCTGTTCAAAACACTGGGACACAAAGGATGCTCTTCATTTTGTGTGTGACTGAAAAGAATCTTGAGGTAGGTGGGGGGGGGGAGCGGGGGGAGAGAAGAAGAAAACCCTTGCCCTAAATTCCCTTTCAAAAGTAAAGTGTGAAAAGACATCAAGCAGAGTACACAGGGTTATTGTTGAAAGAAAGTCAATCCTGCAAGCACAGAGTCCAAGGCCATCGGCAGAGGTTCATGTGCTTCCTCACCCACAGGGAATTTAAAAATAGAAGGGGAAAAAAATACAAGGAGAAAGGATTCCACTTGGCAAAATGGGATTTCTCATTGTCCCTCCTTTTGATTTTCATTAACATCTATGGGCACAGATGTTTCCTTTATCTGAATAATCCTAAAGTCAATGTTATAACATTGGCCCCCGTCTTCTGTCTTTCCAGAGCTCATGATGTATCACTTCATATTGTATTCTAAGCAGCAGAAATGTCAGATCTATCTTTTCATTCAACAGCAAAACAGAAAACCTGTTTGATTTAGTTGTGTGTGTGTTTTGTAATTTGTGTATCCTTGAAATCTCTCTTAGTAAGTCTTCTCGGTCAAACAAATACATTTTAATTGCAAATGATAAGCTGAGTTATAATTTAGAAAAATAAGCATAATCGATGTTAATTTATTTTACAAAATGATCAATAGTTATTGTATAAACATAACGGGCTTTCTTTCCTTCATGCCAGTTTGTTCATTTGATTTTTTCCAAACAGGGTAAAGAACGGACCCATCACAAAGTCCTTCATGGCATCATTATGTATAATATGAAGTATAGATTTATACATAAAGGTCATTACTTCATAAATTGCCTTAGGCCTTATTGTATAAGGATAAGATTTTAGTTGGATATGCTTATTGTTAAGCAACTAATGAAAATAATTTGCATTCCATAGTATGAAAGCCTTGAGATATCATAATCTTTATTGCAGGTAAATTTTGGTATTAGATTTTTTTTTCTTGGATTTCACCTGGAAGTTTATTTATGGACAGTGAGCAAATTGAGAGCAAGAACATATTTATACTCCTAATGCCTAGTAATGCACTTGGCCTGGGGAGCTCACTGGAAAGAAAAAGAAAGAAAGAAAAATACTTTCAATGGCCAAACTAACTAGCAATAAAGCAGATTCCCCATGTGTAGCTTTTTGTTGTGGTGGTGGCAAATACAGCAGCAGAGCAGAACTTTAAGTCATGAGTTTTAATTGCTTAAATGTGCTGAGTATAATTCCTGTGATTAAGAATTTATTATATTGCTATAAATACCAATTGATGTTTATTAAAGTTTTTTCACACTTTTACCTCTATGAATTTCTTCACACTCTTCTTATAATCCACCCGCTTACATTTTACAACAAAAGTAGAAGTTAAAATCTGGAAGTACAACTATCTCTGAACTGAGACAAACAATGAAGAAGAAAGGACACATCAGATCCTCGTGCTATCTTCTATCAAATTTGTTTTATCTTTGTTTGAACAAATGGAAAGGAGAATCAAAGTCCGTGTTTGAGTGTTTATTGTGCATGTAAAGATGCATCACTGTATATAGTTTACTACTCTTCAATTAGTTGGTTTATTGTTCCATTCAGGCAAAATGATCTTCTACCCTCAATTCATATTGTTTGTTTCTCTGCTGACAAAACCCTCATCCATTCGGTGACAGCCTATTCCATATCTTATCAACTGTTCTTACCACAAATACAAATTTCCTTCTGCATAAGAAATGAGAAGGACTCCGGTTGTCACCGTCAATTTCCCAATGGTTCTTTATTGTTATTAATGTCAATTATTTTCTTAAGTACTATATTCATTTGGCTTAGTCAGTTAACATTAATTACCTCTTTGCTTCAATAAGCACTTTTTGTGCATATATCCTGTGGCAGCCACTGTGCTAAGGGTAGATGGGACTTTGAAATAAGACCACTTCTGCTACTGAGAGTTGCGTGTAATTTAGAGTTGTCCTATTGTAAGGGGTGTATTTTGACTTTTTAAATTATTTGTGCTATATCACAGAGCATTCATTCTATGAATGTGGCCAATATATGTGGGCAGCTATAAACCAGGTGCCTTATAGACATTATGAGGGTGTGTTAATTTTAAAAACTTAAATAAGGCATTAGAAAATAGATTATTTTTTGGTTTTTGAAGCATAAAACAACTGAGTGCCTTGTGGAGCCTAGGGATGATGGGGAAACTGAATATTTGGAAGGTAATTTATATATGTATTCTACCTAAAGTAAGGTTGGCTTACTTAGATGCTAATATAGAGGACTGATTTTATAAATTGATTTTTTTTAAACTTTGGGATAAAATAAAACCCAAACTTTCTTTTTCTCCCACCATGTCTGCTTTCTTCACCAGGCTCCATTTCACTAGACAAAGACTTTAATTCAAATAATCTCCATATCAGAGTTTTGAGGATGGAGTCTACATAGCATGTTTAACCATTCCATCCCAAGATGTTATATATATATCAAAACACTACAAAGTTAAATCTATGTTTCCTCCCCAAAACATACTGAGGCTCACTGTACAAATCTACTGGAAGTAGATTTATAATATTTTCAGTCAGAAAAAAAGCAGTTTTCTGGATAGGGAAAGCATTAAGGTTAGTTCTTATTTCAGCATCTCCAATTATTTCAAACTCACACTGGATTGATTATTTAACACATCTAAAAAAAACCAAAATAAACTAATAAACAAATTGTAACAATATAAAGTTTATAGATGATAGTTTGTCTATAATTTCTCTATGGTTAAAGCACATATTGCTACCTGTCTGATCTAAGTCAGAGCCTAGCGGTGAGACTTTGCAGTAGGTTTTCCAAATATCCCTTCTTTTTGCATAAATTGCCTTAGGCATTATTGTATAAGGATAAGATTTGAGTTGAATATGCTTATTTTTAAGCAACTAATGTAAATAATTTGCATTTCATAGTATTAAAGCCTTGAGATATCATAATCTTTCCGGCGGGTAAATTTTGGTATTAGATTTTTTTCCCTTGGATTTCACCTGGAAGTCTATTTATGGACAGTGAGCACATTGAGAGCAAGAACATATTGATACTCCTAACGCCTAGTAATGCACTTGTCCTGGGAGCTCCTTGGAGAGAAAAAGACAGAAAGCAGGAACAGAAGGACCGACTTACTTCCTAGTCCCACATCCAACTGTGATCAACAGTAAGGCTGGGTTTACACGTTCACAGTTTACAATAAGCCTGTAATTTGACAATAAATTCAGAATTTTTAAGCTAAGAATCTGTAAAATGGCTAGTTATTTATATCTACATAAATAGTTTTAATGACAGAAACAAATCATTCTAGAATTAAGAAAGGGATACGCACCCAAGCCTTCCGATTCAAACAGACATGTTTCATCCACACCTAAATCTCTGCACCAGGATAAGAAATTTGCTGTGTTGTCTCGGGCGAAAAAGGAACCCGAGGGCGCACTGGCTTTGCATGGGATCTTCTTCAAGGGCAGACTCTGAAAAACAGCGAAATCTCCGTCTGGTAAGACGTCTGACAAAGGCAGCACAGTAATACCTATTACGTCGACATTTCTGTTTTCAAACGAGTGGTTTAGAATGGCCTCATGTCAATAAACATGTTTGTGAAGAATCACAAAATATAAATTAGTTGCTAATAAAATTTACCTGCAATTAACAGACTATACATAGCTATGCATACCAATATTCTCATGATTTGAAGATCTAAATTAATGTAAACAGCCCCTTTCCACGTTCAAAGGACCTCGGTTTTCCTTTTTTCTCTTTCATCTATCTTTTTTTTTGACTCTCTTTCATCTAAGAAGTCTATCAGTATAGGGTTTATAAATATATTTATAAATATAAGTATAAATATATTCCTCATTTGTTAAAGGGGAATTCAGAAACATTAGTATTATGCATCAATACACAGTATATTACATAAATATACAGTGTCTAAATTCTTATGTGTGTATATATGTATATGTATGTATGTATATATGTGTGTGTATGAAGGAACTTCAAAAGGTATACAGAAAATTCCATAATTATGTAAGTCCATTTCCCACAAATTTTCTGAAGCCTTTTCACACATATACCACAAATTAACACGTGACTTGTAAGCAGAGCAGCAGGATTGTCCTAACAACACAAGTTTTGATCACCAATACCAAATAAAGATGTTTAAAATCACTGACTTATTGACTATCTAATTTATTAACCAATATTTTGTACTTAAGACAGTAGAAAAAAACAACCTACTACCTACTGTGTTGTGAATGAACAATATAATGAACAGGAAATGGACACCAAAGCGGTTATTTGCCAACTTTGATGAACTATTCTTCTTTTTTTTATTAAATATTTTTATACATCTTACATCTCTTATCACAGTCCATACTTTCATCCATTGTGTCAAGCACATTTGTACATATGCTGCCATCATCATTTCAAAGCATTTTCTTTCTACTTGAGCCCTTGGTATCAGCTCCTCATTTTCCCTCCTTCTTCTCCCCCTTCCCTCCTTCATGAACCCTTGATAAATTATAGATTATTATTTTCATATCATACATCATCCTCTGTTACCCTTCACCCACTTTTCTGTTGTTCTTTCCCCTGGGAGGGGGTTATATGTCTACACTTGTGATAGATTCCCCGCTTCCCCGCACCTTTCCTTTATCTTCCTGGTATCTCTATTCCCATTGTTGGTCCTGAGGGGTTTTATCTATCCTGGATTCACTGGGTTGCAGGCTTTTATCTGTAGCAGTGTGCAAGCTCTGGTCTAGTATGTAGAACTGAGGTCATGATAGTTGGGGGTAGGAAGCATTAAAGAACTAGAGGAAAGTTGTGTGTTTCATGGGTGCTTTACTGCACCCTGACTGGCTCGTCTCTTCCTTGTGACCCTTCTGTAAGAGGATGTCCAATTATCTACACATAAGAATGATGAAATTCAGCGCTTATATATCTATGCCCTTGGGCAGTAGTGCAATGATGTAGTCACCCTCTGTGTTGTGATCTGGTGTGTCACCCTTCACTTGTGCTTAATACCTTTTTCACCTAATGATCTGATCTTTGGACATTGGCAACCGTGCTGCTCAGTGAGCAGTGAGGGTAGCTTTCTGCAGTCTTCTTAGAAACTATTTTCTTTTAACCCATAGTGCATATTAACTGTGATTTTTAAAAAAAACACGTGTTATTTGCCCTTGAAACCTGTTATTTATCTTTCTGTGAACTAGGAAAATGGTTAAGATAAGGGAGGATGTGAACCTGGCATACCTTTCTATTATAAGCCTTTCGTGAAATTTCACTCAAGAACCCTCCCTTGGCAACATATTAGATAGCATAATGTTTTTGCTCTTATTGTTGGATTTTTTTTGTTTTAAGTGGTACATACCCAGTTTTCGGGTTGAATTGTGTTCCCTCAAGAGATATGTTCCATTCCTAATCCCTAGTATCTATGACCAGTATCTTAGTTGGGAAAGGGGTCATTGAAGAAGTAATTCATGAAGATGAAGTCATTAGAATAAACACTAATTAATATATTTATGACGGGTGTCCTTATTAAAAAAAAAAAAAAGGATGGATACAGGAAGACAGAGACACAGAGAAGAAAGCCACGTAAGGATGGAGGGAGAAGCTGCCCACAGGCCAGAGAATATCCTCAGCTATCAGAAGCTGGAAGGGACCAGGAGGGCACGTTCCCGGGCAGCCCTCATAGAGAGCATGGCCCTCCTGATGTCCTGGCTTGCGGCTTTCAGTCTTCACAACTGCGAGAGGACACGTTTTTGTTGTTTTAAGTCAACCAAACTGAAACCCAAAGCCCTGGCCATCGAGTGGCATCTGAGGCAGAGTGACCCTCTAGGGCAGTGGTTCTCAACCTTCCTAAGGCCGTGGCCCTTTCAGACACTTCCTCATGTTGTAGTGACCCCCAACCATAACATTATTTTCATCACTGTCATTTTGCTACTGCTATGAATCGTCATGTAAATATCTGATATGCAGGATATATTTTCATTGTTACAAATTGAACATAAGTAAAGCATAGTGATTAGTAACAAAAACAATATGTAATTATATATTGTGAAATATTTCTTTCTAATTGCAAATAAATGAAATATTGTCTTGAAGCATGGTATAGCATGAATAACAGTCCACGCTGAGTATTCGTATGTGGGCGTATCTGCATGTGGGCGGACCTGCCAGGGGAAGGATGGAGGAGCAGTGTCTTTTCCTAAGATCATCTGAAATATGTGTTTTCCAATGGTCTTAGGCAACCCCTCTGGGAGGGCTGTTCGACCCGCAAAGAGGTCACAACTAAGAATGTAAATCTTTATGGGAGGATATAGCCTCATCTCTCTCCCGAAGGACAGCTGGTAGGTTTGAACTACCAGTCTCATCATTAGCATCCCAGTGCTTATCCCACAATGTCATTATGTCACATAAAGCTATCCAGTTTTGGTGCTTGTTATGCCAGTCTTAGGAATTTAGTATACACGACGACTTTCAATGATGTAAAGAGTACTTTCACTGTTGTGTAAAATAGGTGAAAGGAAGCAAATATTTGCATACTCAAGAGTAGAATACATATAATCATCGCTGCCTTAAACAGCAGAAAGATCAAGGGTGCTTCCTCTTCTCACTATGTACTGGCAGATATAACAAAAGTGGTGTCTAGAAGGAGCTTGCTAACAAGGATGGCTTGCCAAGTGAAGTAGTGGCCCAAATGGGTTGATGATGTCCTCTTAATAGCAAAGAATGGCTAGAATTATTCATATCCAATGTTTCATGACTGTGTCTACCTAACTAAAGCATCCAGTCACTGGAGCACTCAAACGCTGTTTCTGTCTCAAAAAGCTATTCTTTGTTGCTGACTGAATTTCATTTAAGGTTAATATAATGAAAATCTTTGCATGTCTATAATACAATATTTTTAAATTACATACTTGATGTCTTACAAATATTAGTCATATATAAGGCTACCTCACTTGTCCGACCAGCATAACTGATGTGATCTAGATATCAATAATGTTTTTCAAAGAATGTTTCTCAGGTGAGTTATAAATAACCACAAAATATAGCTTAAAACAGTAAGTTAATAAAATGTCCATGAGAACTAAGCAGTTAGTCTTTATGAAAATTAAAAACCCTTAAGTTTATCCATTGTAGCTCTAAGAATATATCCTACTAAAGAAATAGCAGAAGCGCTTAACGATATAAGAGCAATTGTATTTGCTCCAACACTGATGAAATATGAAAGAAATGTAAATAATAATATATCAAAAGAAGGGTTGTGGAATAATATGTAGTATGATGAATCTCTATTTGGTCATTTAGAAAAAATAAGATAAATAGACATGTATTAAACAGAAATATGTTCGTCATATATTATTAAGTACAAACAAATATGTGGCAAACATATATGAGGTGCTTCAAAAGTTTGGAAAAGTAGAGTGTAATGATAATCACACACACACACATGGATACAATAATTGCATTTTATGATATACATGACACACACATACATTTATTAATGGTCATCTAAATACTTAAGTTGTATATAAATTATGAAAATATTTTTACTATTTAATTTATATTTTATATTTATTTAAAGTAAATTTAGGAAAAAATTCAAGAAGGACATGCAGCACATTTAGAGCAGTGATTACCATTAAGAAAGGGATTAATGGCTGCATAGAAGGTCATCTACTTCTTGTTTTACATACTTCAAAAATAACTGGGAGGATTTTGAGTGATTTATACAATTTACAATAGTTTAAATAAAATGGGAAAATTGTATTACACAAGGCATTTTTTAATCTCTTGAAGAATATATAACAAGTGACTGTAATGTTATTTTATGATAAGAAGATAAAATTATCTTCTAAAAATAAAAATAGATTCAAATGAACAATTTGTTAATCTATCACCTATATCCCTAGTATGTGTTTAAGGGGCAGGGAGAAGAGTAGTAAGATAATCTGCAAATTTATTTTACACCATTGTTTATATTTCCATGTAGCTACTATAAGCTAAAGGAGTTGAAGCTCACAATCTGTGTGACATTCATGTGGCTCAGGAGAACTGAGCAATTGATTTGACATTAAGACCACTAAAGGGTACATTTTAAAAGAATACTCACAAAAGCTACAGGACCTCAACAACTGTTCTGGTCACTCTTAACGAACTCACAAGGACAAGCATTGCGCTTATAAATGAAAATAACGTTTCCTCCCTATAAGCTTGTGGCCTTTAACGTCATCTACATATATGTAATATTAGATGGTAAGTTTTAAATCAAGTTCATGGGAGCCACAATATGACCTTGAGTCTATCCCACTTGAATTCGAGTAACATTTCAAGAACCAATTTGATGCATTGAACACTAAGGACAGAAGACGTGCTGAGCTGTGGGAGGACATCATGACCAGCATTCATGAGGAAAGCGGTCATTAACAAGAAGCAAAGAAAGAAAATATCAAAGTGGATGTCAGAAGAGACTGAATCTTGCTTTTAATTGTAGAGCAGCTAAAGCAAATGGAAGAAATAATGAACTCGCGGAGCGGAACAGGAAATTTCAAAGGGCAGCCCAGAAGATGCCAACTTGAATTCACACAATACCACTGAATTATACATTGGAAATTGTTGACTTTGTAGGTTTTGTTTTGTATATTCTCCATATAGTCTTTAAAAATACAATGTAATGATTTTGAACACATGAAGGCTACTTTAGGACAATTAAAGCAAAAACTGGTTATGGATGATTTTTATAACTGAAGAATTTTCAGTGCATAAGAATTCATTAGAATGTCTATTCTGTCTAATAATTTGGCTTTGAAGGTCATTTATGAGGCATTTGGCCCTGCTCTAAAGCTGACAGATCCAGTGCCCACATATGATTAAAAGACTGGCAAAGCATAAGCAGTGTGTATGAAAATTCTTAATCTTCATCCAAATAAAACCTTTTCTTTGATAGAATTTTAAAAGCTTCACCCTCACCATTCCAAATGGCCTGTGGACCTTCACAGTGCTGCAGGAAAATCCATCACGCACACTATGGGCAGGGGGAACCCTACTCCATTGGCTGGAAGCAGTAGAGCAGAGCAGAGCTTTCACAGGATCCAACATTCTTCCTTATTACTCACATTTCAAAGGCCTAAGTATCCCACAAGGAACCCTGGTGGGGCATCATTTGAGCTGCATTTTGCAAGTCCAGCAGTTTGAAGCCACCGACCACTCTGCAGGAGAAAGCTGAGGCTTTCTACTCCACAGACTTCCATGCCCAGCAACCCTCAGGGTTGCCATAAGTGGAGATCAACTTTGGGGCATTGAGATGGATCGCACAGAGATGCTATATTATTTGTGTATCAAGATCTTACAACAAAATACTACATTTCACTTGAACTAGCAAGCAAAGTATTCATTAACGACAGCACTGTTTGTCTTCAGAATATTAGAACCGAAAATGCTTTTGAAATGTTTTACATAAAATATTAAGTCCTGAAAACCTAAGCAGTTAAATCCTTCTAGTTCTGTGATTTTTAAAAAATACTATGACGTTTTCTCAATTCTCATGAAAATCATAAAAAATCTGGAATGCCCTTTTTAATAAAATTAAGCAAAGGAAAATAACATCTGATATGCCGAGTAAAATCATCATCACTTTGTCAAGAAAACCTTGGAGAAGGGGTTTAGTATTTAATATTGCCTTGGTGTGTTTGGTAATTTGGTGTAGAGGGTTCAATGTTTGGCTGCTAGGTGAAAGGTTGGTGGTTCAAGCCTAACAGTTACTCTGTGGAAGAAAGATGAGGCTATCGGTCCCCATAAAGACGTAGAGCCTCAAGAATATCTATGGGGTGGTTCTACGTTGTCCTATCTGGTCACTCTGAGTTGGAACAGACTTGATTACAGTAAGTTTTATGGATTCTGTGATATGTACAAGACTTCAAAGAATTCAAGGGAAAAGACCACTATCTCTGAATTCCATTTTCCACAGTTTTTGAAATCCCCTAGTGTATGTGAGTTTATATAGATATAATTATATCAAGGTGCATGTTAAGCATATTCATCCTTGTATATATTTGTATGCCAGGATAATTATCTTTGTTATCTACACATAACCTAACGGAAATACAAGTGAATAACTTTAACAAACAGATTTATTCTCTCACAATTTGAACAAAAAACAAAAAGTCCCTGCCATTCACGTAATTCGGACTCATATCAACCCTACAAACAGAGTTGAAATGCTCCTGTGGGTTCCCGAAACTCTAACTCTGCAGGAGTGGAGAGCCTCATGTTTCTCCCATGGAGCAACTGGTGGTTTTGAACTGCTGGCCTTGTGGTTAATAGCCCAATGCATAACCCCTATGCCACCAAGGTTTAACACCTGGTATTAGAGTCTCACTCTAGGAGAAGGCATTCTCTCCCTTAAGCTCAGGAGTAAGATCCTTATCTCCTTTCAATGTCTACAGGCCCATGAGTCCTTGGAGATCTACATGTGTCTTGACATCCTTTTCCTCCTTTGTCTAGAAGGTTTTCAGCATAGGACCTAGAGTCCAAAGATGCTCTCTGATCCTGGATTTTCTTTGAGATACTCGTAAGCACCCGCGTAGGGTCATATCCTGATCCTCTTACATAACAAATTGCATAATGGAGGTGATTACATCATTGAATCACTGCCACACCTCTGATAATCATGGCCTTGCCGAGCTGACAAATATTTTGAGGGACACTATTCAATCCATGACATTCTAGCCTTTGGTCCACCGGAATCATGACTTTGTCAAAGTCCACTCCAAGTCCAAATTATGTCCTGGGAAAAATTCTTCTTCATCTCTAACTGTAGGATACAAGTTACCTGCTTCCAATAACAGTGGTAGAATAGGCACACAGTTAATATTTCCATTAAAAATAGGAGAAAATAGAGGTAAAGAGGAGGTGTAGTGAAAAAAAATGCATCAGCACAATTTCCATTAGCTTTCAAAGCCTGAGAATAATCCCCTGTTTTCCGAGACTAGATAAGAATGTTGGCTTTGCTCTTTGGACTCTGAATGGAGATCCCTAGGCCGTGGGCTTCATTTCTACCTTCCCACCCTTCCCACCCTATGAGACCAGAAGACAGTGGTTCCACCCTTTGAGCCTGAGGCAGCTCAGCTTCCTTGACCCTCAACTGTCTAGGCCCAGCCTACCCTCTAGTCTGCTTGGGCAAGTGTTACAAAATTCTTCAGTTCTACCAATAAATGCATGGAGACACCCCATGCCACCAGTCAGGATTAGCCCAAAGGTGCTCATCTTTCTTACTCTATGAATCAACATGTCCAGCTCCAAAAACAAGTACCTAGAAGCACTCTGCCCCTCCCAGGTTGTGTAGGGTGGTTGCTGCACCACATCGTCTCAAGCCAGTCTCCTGGTTCTGCTGCTGAAGCTTCTGGGCCACCACTCCTCACCATCCACACTGTCTCTGCTGCTACAGCTCTGCTGACTTCCTTCTGACCCTCAGCGGGTTTCTTTTTGACGTCCATTACTCCACCATAAGTCCTCAAGGCAATCTGGACGTTTACTATTCTCACTGCCAGTGCGGACTCAGAGCGACCCAGCGCGGGTTTCAGAGACTGTAACTGCTGATGGGGAGTAAAAAGCCCAGTCTTTCTCCCATGGAGCTGCTGGTGGTTTCAAACTGATGACCATGTGGAACCACGATGGCGCCAGGGCGACTAGGCAGCTTAAAACTCTTCCAGTTTTTACTCATTACTAAATTCCACAACCACTTCTACGTTTTAGGTTTCTGTTAGATTAGTACCCATGCTTCCGTTACCAGATGCTGTCCCAATCATATTGCTATAACAGAAGTACCACAAGTGGATGGCTTGAACAAACAGAGATGTATGCTCAGGCAGTGTCAGAAGCTAGAAGTCTGAATGCAGAAAATCCGCTCCAGAGAAGGCTTTCTCTTGCTCTCAGGTCTGGAAGAAGAGCCTTGTCTGCTGTCAACATTCCTGGGTCTGGTGTTCCCGGGAGATCTACATACATTTTAGCATCCATTTTCCACTGGCTCTAGGAGGGTCCCTCAGTATAGGGGTATACTTCAGAGGGACCTCAGTATAGGGTCCCAAGACCAAAAGAGTCTTTCTGCTCACAGCTCTATCTTCTTGGTGGTAGGCAGGTCTCTCCTTCTATATTAACGTCTCTCCTTTTACCCCTGTAAGTTAAAAAGTAATGCACACCAGAGTGCAGGGACAGTCCTCGTAGGTCAGATCAGGACTGTGATAGGTATATGGCTGTTCCATCTCATCCTAATATTCTTACAAATGTTCACATCAGATGACATCATGGCAAATGGTTATATCATTACATTTCTGCCATGTCACTAGTAATCATGACACAACAAAGTTGGGAAATATAGAATTGAGAGGCCACAATTTAATCTATGAAAACCAAAAAGCACAGGGGCACACACATGGATAACATCATTTGGCCTGTAAGAACCCATATATTTGAACTGTTCCATCATACTAAACAAATCCCTTGAATAGAATACATTTCAGCATTTGATTTTTTTCATAATTTTTGAACAGGTAGCCTTAAAATAAATTATGGTTGAGAAGATACATCCAGGGAGCAGAACAGCACCAACAAAACACACAGCACTTCTCCAAATCCTTAATCCTTCCTCCTATTATTAGCTCAGTCCTACCTTGAAAGTCCAGGTAGTCCAGTGTACTTGCATCAGTGCAGACAAGAATTTTCAATTTACAGAATCCAGGATAGACAAAACCCTCAAAAACAGTAACACAAGTAATGACTTCAGGAGGGGAGGGGAAAGGGGGTCATGGAGGGGGAAGTGATAGCAAGGATAATGAACTAACCCCCTTGAGGGGAACAATTACCAAGATTGGAGGTGAAGGGATAGGCGGGGCAATGTAAGATAGATATAGATGATATAGATAGATATAGATATAGATATAGATGATATAGATAGATATAGATATAGATATAGATGATATAGATAGATATAGATATAGATATAGATGATATATATATATATAACAATACATAATATATTATGGGTTCAGGAGAGGGAAGGGTAAAAAGAGGAACTGCTATCAAGGGGCTGGAGAAGAAAGATCATGTTTTGAAATAATTGATGACAGTAATTGTACATAATTGCTTAATATAATGGACATATGGACTTATATGATAGAGCCCACAATAAAATGATTTATTTTTTAAAAAAAGAAAAGCTACAGAGTAAATGGCGTCTATAGTTCCCTACTTACTATGAACCAAAAATGTAATACTAGTAGTTTAAATAACTCACCCTTCATCAAAGTTGAGACAAACTACTCAACCCTGGATTACTTCCAGGGGATATTTACTTCAAGGTATAAAGCAGAAAGATATGTGAAAGAGGCAATTGCTAGAAACTAATATCTCTCCTTTTCCAAAGGGCATAGAGAAAGCACTGTTCAAATAACCAGGCAATAAAGTCATTCTTTTTCTGCTGCCATTCATATCCCCTTGCTGCTTTTAGTTTCACAATACATTTTTGAAAGAAAACTCTTTCTGAATAAAATTATTTCATTGAACACCCATGGTATCAAGGTAGCTATGCATAACTACCAAGGGACGTTAGAAAAGATAAAAAATATATTCTGTATGGTCAAAGTGATAGAAATTTGACCAAAGAAATAGACAAAGGGAAGAAAATTACTTGGGTAATAGCACTCTTCTTGAATGGTCATAAGGAAAAAAATTAAAATCCCTTCCATGTGTATAGTGATTTAATTAAAATTCATTTTCATTCATTTTCTTTTTCTTTTTACTTCACCACACTATGCATTCTAACCCAAATGAGCTTCCTTTCCCATCAAATAAATTGGATTGTTTTTTCCTACTCAAACTCTTCTGTGACTTTCCAGGACTTCCTGAATAAAGATTAAACACCCCATCACCTGGCCTCTAAGGCCTCTCTTAGTCTGGTCCTCTCTGTCGCTCATCACACCCAGGCACTCCATCCCCCAGCCACGTTAGCTTTTGTCCTTGTCCTCTCCTTTGCACACAGCTATTGTCTTTGTCGTTCCCAGAGTTCATTGCTGTGCTTCTTCTTGTTAGGTGTCACTGAGTCTACGCTAACTCGTAGTGACCGTCCGTGCACAGAAGGAAATGGTAACATAATACCTGTTCGATAGCACATCCAAAGTATTTGTTGAAGAAAACGTATCAGCTTGTAACTGACACATGCGTTCGTATGACCAGCTGGGAGAGGCAGCAGACAGGTTAAGTGCACTCTGGAGTCAGACTAAACCCAGGTGCTCTTGAGCCAGTTCTGACTCATGGTGACCCCACGGAGTAGCCTCAAACTACCTTTGTTTAGACTCAAATCCTTTGTTTAGTGACTAGACAAACTGCCACTCTTTTGTTTTAGTGGCTAGCTATTAACCTTCTGCCCCACCCTAGGACTCCAGAGCCAGACTACTCAGGTCCGAATCTGGATTTTCAGGTAGTTGTGGCACATCGGACAAGTGACTCAATTTTGTCACGTTTCAGTTCTTCATTATCTATGAAATGGCTTATTATAGTGCATACAATAGAAGGTTCCTTGGTGACCTCTAAGTTTATTAAGAAGTTCTTAAAATAGTGCCTGGTACATAATCAAGCTTAAGTATGTCTTTCAGAAAATTAAAGAAAGGGAAAGTTAAAGAGCAATATAAAAAAATCTCTTGGATATTTATGATCACTGAAGCGCATGGGCCCAATTTCAAAAACATCCATCATTTCCACATTTCCCCATCATCTGCAGTGGTTAAAATGCTCAGCTACTCACCAAGTAGTTCAAATCCACCAGCTGAGCTTCACTGTGGGAACAAGATGTGACCGCCTACTTTCATAAAGACTTTCAACTTTGGAAACCCTGTGGAATAGTTCCACTCAATCCCATAGAAGAGCTGGGATTTTCAATTGACTCATGGCAGCAGGTTGGTTTGGGTTTCGGCTTCCACCATCATATCCCTCCTACCATACAGCTATTTTTCAAGGGGTTGTGTTTCCTCCAAAGCAGAATTTCCCTCTTAGTTATGACCCTGTTACTATAGTCTCATTAACTTCAATAATCAGAATCTTTTCATTCTTTTCCCGCACCTTCCTTCTGCAGCCAAATAAGTTACTAATCCAGCTCAGAGCTATTTTCCAGTAAATGTCTGGACATTTGAGTCGAAGCCCAAAGGAAGGAGAAGTAAGGCAGGCAGACTTCTGCGGAAGGAGAATGCTTAGAAGATAGAAGAGGCAGCACAGGAAGACTCCATCTGGGCAGCGTCAAGGAGCCCCACACAGGCCGTTATGGCTGCAACGAAAGGGCAGTGGGAGCACCAAGGGACAGAAGATCATCTACGTAGCCAAGGAACCGGGCATGTAAGTCCTTCCACCAGCTGTTACAAGGATTTGGGGTTTCACTCAAGAGAGTCCAAGTGTCAATGGATAATTTTGAGGTAAGTAACATGATCTGACTTAAATGTTAAAGTCGTTCCCAATTGTGCCTTTATGCATAATTTGACAGGGCCAAATTTAGAGCCCTTAGTAATATCGACTTGCTTCATTATCATATTATGCAGCATTTATGAAGTCTGAGCAAAAAGAATAAATATTCTATGTTTAATGTTTATGGCAAAAATTAAGTGAGATGAAATAAAATATAGTCGGATTCATCATGTTTAATTCGTGGAACACACGTTTATTATAAATATATAGACTAAAAATATAATAATAGATCTTTTTTGCTTTAATCCTTCTACTGCTCTTTGTTATCCTTATCAAATCTGTTCATGCAGGGCCCTATATGTTTACCAGCGCACTCCTCGACAAGTCGTGCCTCACCGAGGGGCTGGCATAGTGACATTTGTCTCATGTACCGTGAACATGTTTTCAGGAGAGACCAGTCCCTAGAGAAGGATATCATGCTTGGTGAAGGAGAGGGGCAGCGAAAAGTAGGAGGGCCCTGGACAAGAGGGATGGACACAATGTGCACATCAACGGGCTGAAACCTACGAACAATTGTGGAGACACGAGGACCTGGTGGTGTTGGTCCTGCTGTGCACCAAGTTGCTGCGAGTCCACACAGACTGGGAGGCACCTAAAACCAACGCGTTGTGATCAAAATCATTCTTGTTTGGGGAGGGTCAGGATCTTCAGATAAGAGGGGTTTTGTTTTGATTTTTCCTTATTTTCACTAGCCTGTAACTGTAATGGATAGTCTTTGCTTGAATGTAGGCAAGAAGGCACATTCGTAAGACTAAGTACCTATGACTCTCCACACTGTTAGAAATCACTGATGCTTTGGTTTTCCAAACATTGCCTGAACCCTCAAAACTCACTGCCCTTCAGTGGATTTCATCGCATGGAGACCCGATGGGCCGAGGAGAATTGCCTCTGAGGGTTTCCTACACTGTCGATCTGTAGGGGAGCGGAATGCCTCGTCTTTCTCCTGCAGAGAGGTGGTGGCCAGCTTCTGAGCTTGCAGTTAGCCGTCCACTGTGTGGCACATTACCCCAGCAGGCTTCCTTACAAACGTTGCCCTTACCTGGAAATACTGGTTTTGCTATCTATTTGACTTTAAATACACAATATTTATTACAACTAGGGTGAGATTCATTTAAAAACTAAACATTTTTGTTTATTTTTATGTTTCAATGTCTATTTTTAATGTCATAACAACTTTTCGATACGATTGGTTCTCTTTTGTAATCCTATGAAACTGTTTTTATTTTCTCTATTTAAAAACACGGTAGGAGATGTGACCCATAGGCTTTATCTAGCTGCTAGAGGGGGTAATGACAGTTCAATTAAAAAGCTGGTCTTTAAGGAAGAGCCTGTCTACCTCTTTCACAATACTGAGTACAAATTAGGCTTTCTGATTTCCCCGGACAAGACACAGAATTTCGATAGTCCCCCATAGAATAAGCTTCCTTTCCTCCCTTTCACTCCAAAAGTTGTCAATCTTTTTTCCACATTTTTGATTGGGCTAAAGTTTTGTTCTTGTTTGGGGTTTTTTGGCCTGTACAGTGCTTGAAATGCTACACTATTTATGTTAATGGGACAGTGACACAGTAGACGAGCAGCCTATGTTGCTGTGAAATTAGACATGGCTAGCAAAGTAATATAAATACAAAACACACACTAGACAGCTGCACGCATGATCTGGAATGCATTTCCAAACTGCTAAATGAAACAATATAAGGTATTCATGTAGCCAGTCCCCACAAGCTTAAAGTGCAGTTGAAAAGCTCCATGCACAGTAAACTCAATTACCTCATCTAAAACACATCAGACCATTACTCTGTCATGCACCAGTACCAGAGACCCTGGACCACACACACTTACAAACACGGTGCATGCCTACACTTTACATTACCCGGGTCTCAGCAGACATTTTTAAATGAAAAAGCAACTGTTTCCCCCTCATTTTCCGTCTCGTACAAAGTGTTCCTGTTGAAGATCTGCAAATGTTCACCTTGACGGGATGGCATGTGTGTCCATGATCAGTGTATTTGGGTGATCTGAATTTCTCCAAAGCATTTAGTAACAGCTCATTTTAAGAGCATTCCTTTTTCCATTCCCCATATGTGAGGGTGACTTTTCTGGACACACTATATTATATCTACAGTGCTTTGAAAGAGCAGGGCCCTCAATTAGTGCTAGCGCATGTCATGAAAACAGTTCCCCAGTTACTCTCCTTTTACCATCTTGCCTTGCTGATGGTCCTGCATGTGGGAAAAGCAGGATGTGAGAATGCACTTGGAAGAGGTGAGGTCATCCTGGAAAACTTTGGGCAGGTTTACTTTCATGCTCAAGGGACAAAGCTCTGCCGCTGCTGCTGCGGCACAATCTGGTAGACGGTATCTAGCGACCTCCTTCTGCCAATCCATATTTTTGTGTAATGTTCTTTTCATGCCCTCTGCAGTTTCATTTCACCATGCTTTATTTTCAGATTCACCAATCGTAGGCTTTAATGGAACATTCACTTACACTGCAAAACAATACTTTGCCATCTGAGCTTGTGAAAAGGGGAAAAAAAAACCTTCCTAAGTTTGGAAGTGGTTTCTTCATAACTAGCAAATTCGCATCTTGTAGCCTCTGAAATCTTGGTAAATTTCTGTGAGGTGCTGTTCCCTGGTCTCTCTCCAGGGCTCTGGACTCAGTGAGTTCTCAGCACAGGGCAGGAAGGATCTAGAAATGCTCCCTCTCACATCCCTTAGCGCAAAGGCCTCATCAGGAGCAACCCCTAGTCTGGGGAGAACACAAGGGTTTGGGGGAAGGAGGACTTGTACTTGCACAGATACAAAGGCCACGGGATCACAACAAATCGGAGCAGAATCAAACAAGCCAACTATGATAATAGATTGCATTTCTACCTTCCTGTAATTGAAAAGATTCTGAAATAAAATTGATGCCTTGTCATTTGGTTCTTTATATAGAAAAAAAGAGAAAGTTATCTCAAATGTTTTTCCCCAAGTCTTTTTTTTTTTCCCAAGGATTTACACCCTTGTTGTCATTTAGTGAATTACACATTGGGCTATGAACCGCAAGTTCAGTAGTTAGAAACTACCAGTCCCTCCGAGGTAGAAAGATGAGGCTTTCTACTCCTATAAAGATTTACAATCTCAGAAACATACAGGGATGCTTCTACTCGGTTTTCTAGAGTCACTGTGAGTTGGAATAAACTATGAGCTTGGTATTGTGGTTAGGAAAGCCATAAGATGGTTTAATATTGCATAATCCAATCTATAAATAGTAAACCACAGCATAAAACTTCATTCTGCTTTAAAATAAGCTTCTTAAAGATTGTCAGTCTTAGAAGACTTTGGCTTTCCTGTCCCACTAGCCAAGCAGTTACATAATGAGTGAGAAGGTGGCATTTTCTTGTCTGATCAACTAAAGGAAGCCAAATGCATCTACTTCTGACTTTGTGATAATGAAAAGTAAGAGTAAAGTATTTAATAACATATGGATAGTGTGAATGGTCAAAATAATTGACTAGATTCATTTAAAAATCATGACAGTATGGTTATATAGAGGTTCTTTGGGCATTGTGATATGAATATAGGCACTATATATGTTGTAAAAATGAATTTTCACTTTAATTTACATCCCTTTGGAAAGTGGCCTTGGGTGGTGCAATCGTTAAGTGCTCGCTGCTACCCAAGAGGTGGGTGGTTGAAGACAGCAGGAGCAGCACGGCAGAAAGAGGCGGCTGTCGGCTTCAGCAATGGGAACAGCCTTGCTCCTCCTCTGCGGCAGTTCTACTCCAGCCCATCGGGTTGTTGTGAATCCGAATGAACTCAAGACCAACAGGTGCGCTTTGTTGCCTTGGTTTAGAAGGTTGATAAGATGCACTAAAAAAATCAGCATGTGTGAATTTTCTAAATGTCTATTTATTATATATTTAAAGTTCTCTTCTAAATTTAGTCACATAATACAATCCTATCTTTCCTTATTAAATAGTCACCATTGCTTTGCAGCCACTCTTTTCAAGTCATCTTAGAAACCTGACCTCAAAGCTATGTATTACCACGCACATTATACACACAGATGCTGAACAAATACGACTTAACAAATTTTAAATCACATCCCCTATTTACCATGTACATAAACAGTATATGGTAAATACACAACTACATAAACAAGATACAGTAAATAGTATCTTGATTATAACAAACATTACTCATTAAACATCTTTCATTAAAATAATGTATATAAGCAGGACTTATGTGTGTATTTATATAGTAAGTTCATGACTATACTGTAGTCCATGACCATATCTGTCTCCTTTTTTTCAGTTGTCTATTGTTTAATAAACTAACACATTGTCAGAAACGAATGACAGGATTGCTCATTTCTCCTAAATTTTGAAGGGATCTGATTCCATCCTATTGTCTTATAGAAACTGAACTTTTCACGTTAGTTGTTAAGCACAGTTTTGATAGATGGATAATTAGGAGCTCTAGGAAGAAACATTCACATTTCACTCACCAACTGCTTTATTAGACAAAAGGGCAGTTATTGGCAAAAGGATGCAAAGGAAATTTTTACAAAAATTAAAAACCAATGATTTCACCTTTATGGCTCCATCAATAATTGGAAGGAATTTCCCTTAATTAGTTAAAACAACATATTGTAGGTTGGCAACATCCCTTGAGTACCTATTACATGAAAGACACTGAAATTATTATTTTTCCTAATTTTCAATGGTCAACAAATTCAGTTATCACTCATCCGATCCCTGTTTTATTAGAACCAAAAAAAGCACTACAAAACAGCTCTTTTAAAATCTTCAGGTTGTTGACCCATGGCCCTACAGGGGACAACACTGGAGACTCAGTGTCAGGATTGGCCTGGTCTGACCCAGTGACACTGAGGCAAAATACTAAAGACATGCAGCAGAGCAGGGAGT
>NW_022103958.1:29428414-29464423 GCF_000313985.2 Echinops telfairi
TCCCAATTCTACCTTACAAATCTGGCTAGACCAGAGGATGTACACTAGTACAGATAGGAACTGGAAACACAGGGAATCAAGGACAGATGATCCCTTCAGGACCAGTGGTGAGAGTAGCGATACCTGGAGGGTGGAGGGAAGGTGGGGTAGAAACGGGGAACCGTTTACAAGGATCTACATATAACCTCCTCCCTTGGGGGTGGACAACAGAAAAGTGGGTGAAGGGAGACTTTGGACAGTGTAAGATATGACAAAATAATAATAATTTATGAATTATGAAGGGTTCATGAGGGAGGGGGTAGTGGAGATGGAGGGGGAAATGAGAAGCTGATATTAAGGGCTCAAGTAGAAAGCAAATGTTTTGAGAATGATGATGACAACAAATGTACAAATGTGCTTGACATAATAGATATATGTATGGATTGTGATAAGAAGTGTATGAGCCCCCAGTAAAATGATTTTAAAATATCTTTAAGTTGAATAAACCATCTGGATATTAATATGCTTATTTCTCTTATTGTACTCACCTTTTGATAATGCTCTAAATTTTAAAATAGCATATCATAAATTCTATGTAATAATATCTATGTCTACCATTTCAAGGGCTAGCATATGAACAAGAACCAATAGTACTGAAGGAAGAAGTTCAAGCTGCACTGGAAGCATTAGCTTTAAAACAAGGCTCCAGGAATTAATGAAATACTCATTGAAATGCTTCCACAAGTTGATAAAGCACTGGAAGCACTCACTCATCTATTCCAGTACATTTAGAAAACAGCTACTTGGCGAACTGACTGGATGACATCTGTATTTGTGTCCATTCCAAAAAAAGATGACCCAACAGAATGCTCAAACTTAAGAACAATGTCATTGATATCACATAAAAATAAATATTCCTCAACATCATCCAACAGTAGTTGCAGCAGTACATTAACAGAAATAGCCCATAGGGTCATGCTGGATTGAGAGGACTTGGAAGAAGGGACATCACTGCGAATATCAGAGGGTCCTCAGCTCAGAGCAGAGAATAGCAGAAGGATATCTACTTCTCTTTTATTGACTGTACAGAGGCATGCGAGTGTGTGGACCATCATAAACTATGGATAACCTTGAGAAGAATGGGAATTCCAGAACCCTTCATTGCGCTCATGCGTCACAACAGAACAGAACACGGTATGGTCCTGAGCCATCTGAACAACTGCTCCTATGCCTCAGCCCATTGCTGCAGCCCCGGGGTCAACCCGTCTCCTATGGGCCTCCCTCCTCTTGTTGCCCCTTCACTTTATCAAACTTTATCACACATGATGTCCTTCTCCAGGCACTGGTCTCTCCTGATAACATGTCCAAAGTAGGTTAGATGACGTGTTGCCATTCTTGCCTCTAAGGAGCACTCGGGCTGTTCTTCTTCCAAGAAAGACTTGTGTGTCCTTTCAGCCATTAACAATACTTTCCATATCCTTCTCTAGACCCACAATTCAAATGCATTGATTCGTCTTCGGTCTTCCTTATTCAAAGTCCAACGTGCACATGCATTCGAAGCAATTGAGAACGCCATGGCTTGGATCAGGTATTTCTTCGTCTCAAAGTAACACCTTTGTTTTCAATACTTTAAAGAGTTCTGTGCAACAGATCTACCTAAGGTAACTAATCTTTTGATCTCTTGACTGCTGCTTCCATTAGCATCGATCGTAGATCCAAGCAAAACAAAATCCTTGACAACTTCAATCTTCTCTCTGTGTATCATGTTGGTACTATGAGTAGACCCAGCTTGGCATAACAACAAAAACTGATCATATTTTAGAACAAAAAGTAAATATCTATATTGGACAACTCGTGTATTCACTATTCATTCTTCTAAAATCATATCTACTTAATCACTATGTTCCGCTGTTAGGTGCTATCCAGTGAGTTCTGACTCATCGCTACCTTACGTTTAATAGAGGGAAACACTGTTAAGTCCTGCGCCATCCTCACAATCGTTCTTATGTTTGCACCCATTGATGCAGTCACAGTGTCAATCCATCTTGTCAACAGTCTTAATGCCTTGATGACAGACATTTTGTTAGGCCACAGAGTGACTGAAACCTAGACGATGGCATAACAAAATCTTACATTCCAGTAGAGAGAGAAAGACATGCAAATAACTTAGTATAACAGAATGGTTCCAGTGCTCTGATACAGGAGAAGCCATAAAGATGGGGGCCAATTTTATCTAGGAAACATAAAGATCATAAAGCCGTCTGCTCTTCCAGCATCCCTTATCCCTTCCGCAGGGGCAGTGAATTATTTAGGGTTGATAATGTTAGCTGAAATCTTTGAAACTCCCACCAAATGACCTTTTCCTGCATTAGGCCGGTTAAAAAGTCCGGAAAGACCCTGGCAGGATTCACCTGTGAGAAACTGTGTACGGGATTCATTGGGTTGTTACACAGCTGGATATAAAAAGAGGCCTCTGAGAATCAGGAGGTGTGGATTTCACTACCAGCCAGAACCAGGAAGGGAGTTTGTCTGCTGGACCACTAATCCTTGAGCAGGGAATCCTCTTGGTGCCGAAGACAGACAGCTTTGACATCTGAGGAGTGGCAGAGCAAAAGCAAAGCCAGGAGCCAGAGCAGAGGAGTGGACTTTGCCCCGCTTAACTTGGGGAGCTGGACTTGAGGCTCCACAGAGGTGGACCCGAGTGCTTCAGGCCTGAGGCTTCCTGGTATGGAGTGCCTCTGGGCACTGAATTTGGAAAGCTGAGTTGGCTGACCCACAGATCTTGAGCTGAATATCTTTGGGTTGAAGCTTGCAAGAGTGACCTGCCCTTTGGACATTTATAACATGCCATGACTGACTAGCTGTATCCTGAGTATTTCTCACTTGCACGGTGATCCATTCACTCCCTTAGTAAGTCCTATAATCATGAGCGTTGTCGGTGCATTCTGTGTGGCCACCGCGCTGAATTATAGAACCAAATAACCAAGAAGTAAAGAGTGCTATGGGAGATAGAAAAAGAAGAGAGTGCTGCATTTGAGAAAGAACACAACTTCTTTAATGGGAACATGTAACTTTTTGGGGGGAAACAATCTCTCCTTTATTTTATGAAGTCTTTGAGTCTATCACAGTATGTGCCCCTGACCTGGCCAGAGTGTTGGTTATTATACAGCATGACTAATCCAACTCTATCTTCCAAAAACTCAAATCCTGACTGTGATAACAACGCATTTGATAGTTAATCCTTATTAAGCACCCTTATTACTAAATACTGCCCCGTGCTTATGCACGTTTGTTTATTTAGTCCTCGGTAACAGCTTATAATGTCGGTGCTATTTATCCGATAGCTGTGGTGGTGGAGGGGGTGATGCGTTGGGCTGCCAACTTTGAAGGTAGCAGTTCAAAACCACCAGCTGCTCCTCAGAACCAAGACGGGGCATTCTACTCCCAGAAACAGTTACCATTTGGAAACCCCCAGGAGCAGTCCTACCTTGCCCTACAGAGTCCCTATCAGTGAATATTTATCAGATACTTTAAATATGAGGCACTGAGAAGTTAAGTAACTTGCTCCCCATAATACATAGTGGAGTCATAACTTAAACCTCATGAATCTGGCTCCCCATTTCTAATAATTTCTGTTTAGCTCCCTCTCTAAACACACACACACACACACACACACACACACACACACACACACGTGTTAAAGTTGAATAATTCTGCTAGTGATAGTGATACTCTGTAGTCCAGGTGTCCATGCCACCCCAATACTTGAAATCCATTAGATCCTTAGGTCCTCCTAGAACTAGGTTCACTTTTCTTCAATTGTGTTACCCTGATATTTACAATACATTTCTTTTTGCTTAGGATTCTTACCAGAGTTGAGTTCATACAGTAGGTCTCAGAAAAGCATGAGGAACTTGGAATTGGTTTGTAGCTGCTATTAAAACAAAATGATTGAATTGAATAGTAGCATTGTGCAGTGTATGCAGGAGTTATCTGTGGATACTAGCACTGAGGGAAATAAAACTGGGACTTATTTCCTGACTGGTACAGAGGGAATCTGGAAGACTAGTATTCCATGGTTGGAAGACCGCCACTCTGGTGGTCTTCCTGCAGTAGTCTATCATTTCCACAGCTTCTCCCTTAAAGCTGTGATGCCTTAAAGTAAGCAAATGGTTGATTCATTCTCCCTGTAGAAGCAGACATTCCTATTTGGCCTTATTTCTTCCCGCTGTGGCAGCCAGCCCCTCTCATACCTTCCTCCAATAGAAAATGGGCATAGGGGGACTTTATCCCCAGCGCCTGGATTCAAAATGTTTACCTAAGCCTGAGATTTTGGCTATATTAATTGGATCACTAAGTTTTGCCTTGACAGCTTTTAATGTATAGAAAATAACCATGTCGCCCAGGTGGCTCTTTTGAATTTTATATATAAAACAAAAGGGAGAATTGTGGGATTATAAAGAGATTTTCCCCAGCTTTGTCTCCCCCAAAGACATGCCAAACATTGAGGGCTTTTTGCTAACATATGGGGGGAGTCAGATGCTTACAGACATCCTCCCTGAAGACAGTAAGACAGTCAGTCACCAGACTATGGTAGGGCCTGCTCCCTGCTGTTAAGGACAATGGGTTACTCCTCCCTGAAGACTTGCAGTCATTGATTTGGTTTCTGTAGGTGGAGTTCACACCCTAGTGATAATGGTCTCTCCCTAGTGATAATGGTCTCTATCAGTTGAGCCCGGGAACAGGTCAAACCAGCTCAGTGACATGCAAGTTGAGCTGCCATCCTGAATCTAAGATCCACCCATCTTGCCACATGTATACCCCCAATCCCTCCTCTTCCTATTGTGTGTATACGCCTAGATCACCCCCCTCCCATTACTATATTACCTATAGCACAACCCCTTCCTGTGATATATGTCTTCACCTGTAATTAGGGGGCTTGCATGTCCCCAGAGAATATGAAAGCCTTGGTTAGCATTAAATATCTCTCTCTCCATGTGGACCACCAAGTGAGGCCGAGGTGAGCATTGCTACCATGAAATGTGTCTGACTCATTATTTCTATCTCTCTTCTATCTCTCATGCTCTTTATGACTTTACTAAAATTTTTACTTATTATCGCTGTACAATTCTGCCTACTGGACCCATGATGATATGTTATGGCAGGTACCCTGACAGTTATACAGGAGTTAAAAACAAAACCTGTTTTGTGGAATCAAACTTGTATTCCCTCAGAGCCCACTTTAAGGAAAGGCACACATGGGATTATTAATGTATAATTAGATATGGATTATTTTTAGACCTAGGGTTAATAAAAGAACACAAAATAACTTTGAAAAGATGATAAATACTACATCTCACAGTGCAGAAAAATACATTTCATTAACTAACAATTTATTTTCATAAGGATAATTATTAAATAAATAAAGACAATCCTATCTTTTTTTAATCAAAAATTTTAAATACTATATTATATAGAGTCACCGAGTTTTAACTGAAGTTCACTAGTGCCTCTCTGGGGTGCTTGGGGAACTGTGTAACCCAGAACGCTGGGACGATGGTCATATGTTCCTCCACATTCTGAGATGCCCTGAGTTTACTGAGAACACAGCTGCATTTGTTCAGATAAGATCAGTCCCAAGAAATTGTTTGTGCTCAGAGCAATTTTATCACGATACTACTGGTGCACTTTGCATGCTATGTACCCTTGCCTCATTATATTATATATAAAGCTGAACTTTGGAAATAAAATTTGCCTTTTGATCATCAGTCCATTGGCTACTCTTTTAATTCAGGTCGTCACTCACTGCAGCTCCATGCCGCTGGACCATAACACTATATAATGTTTCCTTGAGATTTACATTATATTGGTCAAATAAGTAAGTTTGATATTTATAAAAATTCTGTTGTCAAATTTGAAGTAATCTATCAAATTTCTTTTAAATATGAGTTGTAGGATATGGAAGAATTTCCCACAGAAAAGCTGTGATACAAGAAATCCAAATAATAATATGATTTATATTTAGTATTGGCACTTGCCCTTTCCTTCCCTTCTGCCTCCTGACTGGACTTCAGAGAGTGGTGAAGCAGCAAAGGGGGATGCTACCTTCCCTACCCCTAATAGTCTCCTACTCCAGCACCATTAGTTCAGGCCAACTCTACCAACTAAGCTAGATGCTCCTGTAACTATTCTTCTGTCATTAAAGTATCAGTGAGGACAGAATAAAGTATTCAAAGGCTAAGCTAGAGTGGATAACCTGGGCCAGCCTGGATATACTGTGGTCTGAATCAGAATGGCTTTAGATCCCCTTCACAGCAAGAGGAATTCCCAGCCAATGAGCTTCATAGACAGACTCAACCTACTCATTCAAATTTTTAGGGCTGCTATGTGTATGTGACAAAATGTTCCCTCTATTTGTGCAATGGGCTTTGAAGATATTAGTCTGAGAACAGGATGCTCCTTTAAATTAGGTAAAACTCACTTACTCTGTAATAACAAGAAACCAAACACACTCCCATGGTGTCGGTTCTGACCTCACAGGACAGGACAGAACTGCCCCTGTGGATTTCTGAGACTGTCACTGTTTACAGGACTAGAAAGTCTCATCTTTCTTTCTCAGAGTGGCTGGTGAGTTTGAATTGCTGACCTTGTGATGGGCAGACCAATAGATAGCTCACTGTGCCACCAGGGCTCCTACTGCCCTACTGAGATATCCTGGACTCAGTGCGTTCACATAGGCAGCAAGAGATGATCTTATAAGTCTGCTATATTTCCTAGTGCAAACCTCGATGTAATGCTAACCCACACTTTGTGACACTGAAATGGCAGAAGTCACTGAGGAAAGTATAGGGAAAGAAATAAAAAGCATAGAAAATAAAACATGAGGCATATGTACTCTATCACGAGCACCGCGTCTAACCACAGTTTGAAGATGTCACTCAATGAGGTAGAACAGATTGGTGAGAAAGATAGAAATACTTGTCTCTGCTCATCTGATAATGAGCAGACAATAGAGAATGAAGGAAAACAACGACTCAAAGAAGAAACGAGGCCATAGAACGAATAGCCACATGAACCAGGATCTCATCTATCCAAAGACCAGTGAATGAGATGGTAGCCAGCTAGCGAGACAGACTGTGCTGACCAGGGACACACTAGATCTTCATTGGAATGGGAGAAAAATGTAAAACAACACTCAACTTCCTGAAAAGGGCCAAACGTATTGGATCAAGACAGACAAGGAAATGCCAAGACTATCATCCTAAAATACCCTTTGAACTTGGGACTGAAGACACTCTCGGAGGTTAACTTTCATCCAAATATCAGATTGGCTCATAAAATAAACAATATCAACTACGCTGCCTTAAATAATCGACTATATCAGACCAAACTGTTAACACTCACTACAAAGCAAAAATGAGAATGAAAGGAGGGGTGGGGGAGCAAGAGGCCAACAAGTAGTCCTTGAACTAACTACAGGCTTTTCTTTGTTGTTGTTGTTGTCATTATTTTTGTTGTTGTTATTTTGTTTTGTTTTGTTTTCTTGCTTTGTTTTGCTCTGTCTTGGTTATGTGCATGTTATTATCTCCACAGGTCTGTCTAAATAAGGTAGGCTGGATGAACAATCTAGAGGAGAAAACAATGGGACCCTCGGTTCCTGGGGGACATGGGAGAGGGGGAGGTGGAAGGAAAGAAAGTGGTGTTAACAAACCCAGCGACAAAGGAACAACAAGTGATCCAAATTGGTGGTGAGGAGGGTGTAGGAGGCCTGGTAGGGTGTGATCAAGGGTAATGTAACCTAGAGGAATTACTGAAACCCAAATAAAGGCTGGGCATGTTAGTGGGACAAGAGGAAAGTAAAAGGAAATAGAGATTAGAGCTAGGAGGCAAAGGGCATTTATAGAGGTGTAAACAAATGCATGTACATATTTAAATATATTTATATATGAGGATGGGGAAATAGATCTATGTGCATATATTTATAGGTTTAGTATTAAGGTAGCAGATGGACATTGGGCCTCCACTCAAGTACTCCCTCAATTCAAGAATACTTTGTTCTATTAAATTGGCATTCTATGATGCTCACCTTTCTGACATGATTGCTGAAGACAAATGGGTGCATAAGCAAATGTGGTGAAGAAAGCTGATGGTGCCCAGCTATCAAAAGATATAGCATATGGGATCTTAAAGGCTTGAAGATAAACAAGCAGCCATCTAGCTCAGAAGCAACAAAGCCCACATGGAAGAAGCACACCAGCCTGTGTGATCATGGGGTATTAAAGGGATCAGGTATCAGGCATCAAAGAACAAAAATCATATCAAGGTGAATGAGAGGGAGTGCAGAGTGGGGACCCATCTGTAGGCAATTGGACATCCCCTGGCAGAAGGGTCGCTGGGAGGAGATGAGCCAGTCAGGGGGCAATGTAGCAACAATGAAACATACAACTTTCCTCTAGTTCTTTAATGCTTCCTCTCCCCCGCCGCCCCCCCTCATGATCCCAATTCTACCTTACAAATCCAGCTAGACCAGAGGATGTACACTTGTACAGATAGGAACTGGAAACACAGGGAATCCAGGACAGATGATCCCTTCAGGACCAGTGCCGAGAGTGGCGATACCTGAAGTGTGGAGGGAGGGTGGGGTGCAAAGGGGGAACCGATTACAAGAATCTACATATAACCTCCTCCCTGTGGGATGGACAACAGAAAAGTGGGTGAAGGGAGGCGTCAGATAGTGTAAGATATGACAAAATAATAATTTATAAAGTATCAAGGGTTCATGAGGGAGGGGGAAGTGAGGAGGGAGGGGGAAAAATGAGGAGCTGATACCAAGGGCTTAAGTGGAGAGCTTAAGTCTTGAGAATGATGAGGACAATGAATGTACAAATGTGCTTTACACAATTGATGTACGTATAGATTGTGATAAGAGTTGTATGAGCCCCCAATAAAATGATTTAAAAAGAAGAAGAAAAGAGAACAATCGTGTTTAAAAAATGAGAATGTTGACACGTTGTGAAAAACAGATCTGTCACGAGACAATTAGTATAAAAATTGTTAAAAGGGAATTTAATTTGCTGTGTACATTTTTACCTAAAACATAACAAATACATAACAAATAGCATTAAGTTTTATATTTTAAAATAAAGGATATAGGTTGGTGAGGAAAATTTTGGTTTTTTTAATGTGACTTTTCTCTCTAAAATAGGAAAATAATGAGAAGAGCTATTAACTGTGACTGAAATAAATTCAATCATTTTAGTGCTTGCAAAATACACATAGTGGCACTAACTTCCAGAAGTGGGAAGGACACGGTCGTCATAACACAGAGCCAGCTATCTCTTAGAATAGCCTGTTCCACAGAAAAATATATATTGATTAATCATGGAGTCTTTAGTTCTTATTAGGTTTATATAAGAAAACAACAGTACTAATTGAAAAGTAAAATCTGTCTAATTATTGAATTCCTAGACTGAGTCAGTTAACAGACCCTAGAGCCATAGAAAGAAGCAAATAATGAATGCAATTCTTTACTGTAAAGCTGCCTTCATCAGAGAGATCTGAATGGTTTACTATGCATTACTACACCCCTCACAGTGATAGATGTTTTCACCCCTGTTCATCTTATCTTATAACTACTGAGGCTTTGAAAGCACAGTTTAATTTTTTATAATTTTCTGAGTATATCATTTACATGGAACTTCTCAGCAATTGTAAGATTTTTAAAATTCTTTGATCAATGGCATAAGTTCTTCTATAATTGTTAGATGCACCTAAGATTGAGACAATCTCTACCACCACAAAATGTCAGAGATTGATGATTTCAACGGGCTGACCTTTGCAACAAAGACAATGTCTACAGCTTCAAGCCTACATAAAAAGCCAGTCAGACCTACTGAACCTCAGGAAAATTATAATGAAATAACTTTCAGAGTTGCAGTCATGAATGTAGGCTTTTTGCTAAAGTGTGTCAGTAAAGATGTCCACAACTGGCATAAAAGTAAATATATTTACTTAGAATGTATTTATTTATTTAGAAGTAAATATATTAATCTTTCTACTAGGGGTTCAGTATGCACAAGTCTCTTCCAATCAGAACACGTTTAAACATGTACTACAATAAGTGGATGACTTCAGGTAAGTTCTCTCAGAATTATATTTGTTGTAGTCTCTTTGAATTGCCTTCCAAACGAAGGTCTTATCAAAGCGGTGGCTTCTTTTTTTTTTTTTTTTTAATAATTTTAGTGGGTGCTCATACAGCTCCTATACATACATCCATTGTGTCAAGCATATTTGTACATATGTTATTGTGATCTTTTTCAAAATGTTTTCTTTCTACTTGAGCCCTTGGTATCAGCTCATTCTGCACCTCCACCCCCCCCACCCCCGTCCCCCATTCTCTCTCATTCATGAACCCTTCATAGTTTATAAATTTTTATTTTCATGTCTTACACCGACCACAGTCTCCCTTCACCCACTTTTCTGTTATCCGCCCCCTTGGGAGGGGGCTATATGTCGATCACTGTGATCAGTTCCCACTTTCTCTCCCTACCTTACCCTTACCCTCCTGGCATCACTACTCTCATTATTGGTCCTGAGGGGTTTATCTATCCTGGATTCACTGTGTTGCAGGCTCTTATCTGTAGCAGCATACATATTCTGGTATAGTATGATTTCTAAGGTAGCATTAGGGTCATGATAGTGGGATGGAGGAAACATCAAAGAACTAGAAGAAAGTTGTATGTTTCATCGGAGCTATACTGCACCCTGACTGTCTCGTCTCTTCCTTGTGACTCTTCTGTAAAGGGATGTCCAGTTGCCTCCAGATGGGATTTGGGTCTCCACTCCGCCCTCCTCCTCATTCACATTGATATGATTTTTTTGTTCTGGGTTTTTGATGCCTGATAACTGATCCCATTGACACCTCATGATCACACAGGCTGGTGTGCTTCTTCCATGTGGGCTTTGTTGCTTCTCAGCTAGATGGCTGCTTGTTTATCTTCAAGCCTTTAAGACCCCAGGCACTGTATCTTTTGATATGGCAGTGACTTCTAAGGGGATCTGCTGGGCCAGTCAAATTCAAGGCAAATAGGTCAGCTCAGAAGGTTATGGCTGCTGTGTGGAGGTGCTCTGCAGGGGTAATTTTGATAGACTTTTTGGAAACCCACAAGGGTTTGTTATGAAGACTTTGGTTTTTTTCTCCCCATTACAACATGTACCTGCTCATTCTTCCAGGGTAGCAATACCTATCCTATGAGAATTTCATACCTAGAAAACTTTATCTAATATTTGCCCTTTCTCACTTTTTTCTCCCCAAGCTCAAAAAACATTTCAAATTAACATGCTGTAAATCCTTCAAGCATGCGAAGCCTGCTGTTTAATATGGTATAAACTGAAGGGTGCAGAACTCTTCAAGAAGAGGTCAGAAAGATGAAGACGCTCCCTTCAGAGTCTGTAGGATCTGTCGAGATAGAAAATAGGCCAAGAAAAAACAGCTTAAGGGATAGACCCAGAAACAACAACCATATGTTAATATTGTTTTTGTAAATGGTTTCTACGATTTTGTAAGGAGCCTTGGTGGTGCTGTGCATGAAGCGTTGGACTGCTAACCACAAGGTCAGGGGTTCAAACCCACCACCTGCTTCACAACAGAAGGAAGGGGCTGTCTGTCCCTGGGAAGATTGACAGTCTTTAAAACTCTAAAAAAGTTGCTATGACTTGGAACTGCCGATGGCAGTGGGTTTAAGATTTTGGTTTATGATTTTTTTTTATGATATTTCTTTAAAAGATCATTTATTGGGGGCTTTACTACTGTTATATCAATGTTCAGAAAATGATGATGGCAACCTCTGTATAAATGTGCTCAATACAATTGATGTATTGGTTTATGATTTTGTAATGATATTTTTTAACTGGTTATTTTTTATATCTACTAGTTTGGAAAAAGAAATTTCCTTCATTCTGACGGATATGAAACTCTGGAAACCATTCATATACACCTCATAGGAACAACAAAATGCTTTTATAGCACTAGCTCTGTTTCATAATCTGTAGAAACCACAACCATTCCTGCCTCCCACAGGGCATCACCAGCACTGTGACAGGTTGATATTTTGCTGACTTGATAGTGAAAGCAGGAGTGGGATGCAAGTTATATATGCCTTTATCAGCTACCTGCAGCCCAGAAAGTGGAAGCTAAATCCCATGAAAGCCCAGAAGGGCGCATCTCCTAACTCAGTGGAGTGTCTAATTTCCATAATAAGGAGCCAGGAGGGAACTGTGCCTCCTTAGTAAAGAACACTATGCAAATACCCCTGGTTTATCATTATTATCTTATGGAAATGGAGTCTCAGGAGCTAGCAGGTGACCATGAAACTTGTACCGTTTATCATGGACCTACCACCAGGTCATCCACTTGACTATAGTTTTTTGTTACACCTAGCAGCAATCTATCAGTAACCAGAAGTACCATCTTTAGGAAGCGCTCAGTGCAACCTGACAACCCAGGTTAAGTTCCACAAACACATCGCTCAGCCCCTCTTATGCTCATTTGTTTATAACCTGATATGTTTCTGCTACCGAGTCTCCTACAACCAGTTAGCGTTTGAAAAGCCCACTGCCATCAAATCAATTCAGCCTCCTAGCGACTCTGTGGACAGAGGGAAACTGTCCCTGTTGACTAGGGGTTTCAAAAATAACCAAAGTCCTTTACATATTTAAAGTGATAAACCAGTATTTACTGCTTTGGCATTGCAAGTCCTGGTGGTATAGTGGTTACATGTTAAGCTGTACACTGCATAGCCAGCAGTTCGAAACCACCATCAGCTCCAAGGGAGAAAAACTGGGCTTTCGACTCCAGTGAGCAGTTACAATCTTGGAACCCACAGATGGAAGACTAAGTCAGCATTGCCTTGATGGCAGTGAATTTGGTTTGGTTTGGTCTATAAGCTATGTGAGAAATCCACTAAGTATAACATTTCATTGTCTCTGATCCAGAAGCTGAAAGATTTGCCCAGATGAGCAGGAACTTAGAAAAAGGAAAACTAGGAAAATTACAAGGAATTTGATTTTACCCTGAGAAATAATTTTCATAAATATATTTAAAACTCGAAAATACTTATCTATTTTTTAATCTCAAATTTGGCTTTAACATTAACTTTTCTCATTTTGTTCCTTTTTCTTTAGTCTTATCCAGCAAGATTGCAATACAAAATAATTTATATCTACATGATTTTATATCTATTCCTTCAATCACATAATGATCCAACCTTTGATGGTTTAATCCCTGCATTTACATTTGCCTTTCCAAACCATAAATTCTTTTAGGGGTTTTAGAATCACTTTAGTTGTGTTCCCATGTCATTGAAGACTTCTGGTTAATCACGCCTGAGGTTCTTTAAGATTTTCGTGAAGCACCTTTAATGTTTCTAGAGAGAAGAGAAAATATATGAATCTGCACAGTCATCTGTTTGTCAGAAAAAGCTGTGGATGCAAATCTCTGGATTTCTCTGAAAGTAATTTTTCTCTTCGTTCACTCTTTGTTCTTTAAATGGAAAAATGCTCTTGATTTTTTAGGGAAGAATATGGTAATATGTATGTCTTATTTCCAGATAGCACAATATCCTGAAGGATGGTTACCTTGCAGCTCAGGAAACTGGGTTTTCTTGATGTGAAAATGGACTATAAGCGTTCTTTCCCCCAAACAAGGGCTCAATTCTAAATGAAGTCAGCGAATGTTCACTTCATTCCTTGGCGCGTAATGTAGCACTCTACTAGTTAACAGAACTTTTCTTCTTCGTTTGCTCTTTTTTCTTAGTTCATGTGTTTCAGATCTGATTGAACCACCTACGACTCTTTGAAGTCAAAGGAAGTTCAGAACCCACAGACACTCTAATGGCTGAGGCAGAGATTCTCAAAATAAATGAGACGAATGAAAATGTTGAACCTTTTAAATATCTTGCCCTACAGCTATATGTAAATAAATCAACAAGTGTGTGACTGGAGATAAAAAATATAAAACTAGAAGAGATTCTCACAGTTGACCTTGTGTGCACTAAGGAGTGGAAAAAGCTCATACATCACCATGACAATGACCCTGTCTGATACGGTCGAGCCAGCTTTGAATCAGATAACTAAGAGATCAAAGGCATAAAGCCTAACCTTGAACTTACCACTTGTTTGGTTTTTGTCATCCTGACAGTAGAATATTGGAAAAATGGGTTTTGTTTTGATTTTTACCTTTAAAGATTCTGCTCCAGGAATGTTAACACTCATGGTTTTAACAAATTTATCATATCCTCATGGTACATGATAACTAATTAAAATCATTCTATACATTATACTACTGCATGCTGACCACAAATGCATCTATCCAACTACTGCTTAATTCTGTGAAATTTTTTCATTACTTCCAGAGTAAGAAAATAGCTCAATATGCAACGTCTATATATATAGGCATATATATATAATCTTAGCCAACAGAGAGGCTCCTTTCTATTGATATTGATACCTGGAAAGAAAATAAGCCATCTTATGTTATTTATGTGCATAGTATCTTACCAAACCAGAACAGAGTGTGCATAGATTTATAGCTAAAATGTCAAGCACACATACTTCTCCACATTTATTAGCATTTACTTTCACATATTAAGATTATTTAAATGATCATGAAGACATACTTCACACATACTAGACATAACTTTCTGTTTAAAATAGTTACCTGGCTATAAAATCCTCAGGTTAACTATGTATCAGGCAAACTTAAAATACTGCTACAAGAATGAAGAGATGAAATGTAAACTTATCATTATAAAGGGTTTCCCATGTTTAAAATCTTACCCTAGCCCAATTTGAAAACCTCCCATTCTAAATGAGGTTTTGCTGAATCCATTCTTGTTTAAATTTAGATTTAATAATAACAAAATGCTTTACGTTTAATAGCCTCTCTTGTTTTCTAGACTAAAGATCAAGGCTTGAAACCTGGAGTCCTGACACAAGTATACTTATACACTTATGCACAATAATAGCTAGGCCGGTATTAACCATTTGGTTTCTCAAATGGGGGAATTTTTCTCATAAATTAAAGAATAGACTAGCCTTCCTTGTATTTTCCATGTAGTGAGGCACATGTTATTTTGATTTAAGCTGTGTATTATTTGAATTCAGTTGTGAAATATATAAACACTGCCAAGGACACAGGAGCCAAGCCAGTCAAGGGAATTAGTGATCACACTAGCATATGGCAACTTCTAATTCAGATAAATTCGATTTTTTTAGCATTAAAGCAGACGTCATAATGAGTATTTTTAACCTATTCAATTAGGTTTAACTTACTCAATAACATGGGGAGTTTTTACATTAAAATTTTTTATCAAATAATGAATGAGTTTGAGCTCTTTCTTCAATTAAACAAAATGGCTTGATGTCAAGAATCTATTTCAAGTTTAATAAAACTGCTGAAATTCTACTTATTTTGAAATAATTTTCTTTTGCTTTGTGGTTTTATAATAAAAATGATATAGTAATGAAATGAATGGTTCAAAGGACAATGAATGCTGAAATCCTGACTCATTGCTGTTCACATTTTTGTTCATAATTGCAGAGATCTGGAGCAAACAGATACACATTTGCCAATAGCAGTCACCATGGTCAATATGAATTCACAACGTGTTTCTTTTCTAGTTTATCTTAAATTCTCTCAGTGCCTCTTTTGTGGTGGCAAGGGGGATAATATTTTGCATAAAACTCTATGGATGATATACATACAAAATTACTAATACTATCATATAGACAAGGAAACAAAAGCTCAGACATTTTCAATTAGTAAATCATGAGAGCAGAACGCTAGCAGAAAACATCATAGTCAGAGCTATAGACTAATGCTTTGGACTGCCTTGTTCTTTACAAAGAAAGGAAGCCTGGTGGTGCAGTGCTTGAACACTTGGCTGCTAACCAAGAGGTTGGTGAGTCAAACTCAGTAGCCATCCTACGAGAGAAAGATGGAGTAGGCTGCTTCTCTTTAAAAAAAAAAAAAAAAGCAACAGTCTTGAAAATTCTATGGGGCAATTCTACTTTCCTATAAGGTTACTGTGGGTTGGAGTTAAGTCAATGGATATGGGTTTCGTTCTGGATCTGTATGTTACAATCTCATAATCTATTCGTAGATGTTAGATCTGTTTTAAAGCAAATATTTTTGAACCAAACCAAACAGAAAACTGTCTACTAGCATCAGGAGAGTTGTTTATTCTTTATTGCTATGAAGAATCCCAATGGTCTTAACACTGAGGCACAAAGTTCTCTTTCGTAGGTACCAAGCAATACAGTTTTCAGGACCTGTACCGTCATGTCTGAGCATGACGGTATGTTCGGTTAATTTGTTTTTAGTAACCTTTATATACATTGTGCCCTCCTGTTAGGCATTAAGTTTTTTCATTAAAGATAAATTAGAAGCCTGTCCACTACAATGGAAACCACGGCTGTGCGGTTTGGTGGGCTAACACTAAGCCTGGTACAAAGCATTCCGAAGTCTACCTGTCTGTGCTACCTTTCATCAACTGAAACGAGAAGACACCAGGCTTGATATCCACCTCAAATCCTTGCTCGTCCATTTTTTAATGGGGCAATAGTGTGTAATTTACTTGAAAACTATAACTGTATGAAAAAAAAATGGCAGTAGGGATTCCTATACTGTGCTAAACATTAGAACTGACTGGAGAGCTATGGAAAAGCTCAAATGCCCAAGTTGTGCTCCATGATTGACGAAGTCCAAGTGTTTGTGCATGGAAACAAATCATAACTATTGTTCCAAGATGCTCAGAAATATGGGAAAAGTTATAGGAAAGTTCGGGAGACACTGCCTTTATATCATTAAAGAGCTGTTCTAAGATGGAAAAAGAGTAGGAGGGAAGGGCTCTGCATATTTCATAATACTTTAGAGAGCGATATAAAACATTGCCCTAAAACTAAGCACCAAACTACTGCCTGAGAGTCAATTCTGACTCATAGTGACCCTACTTTCTGAGATGATAAACCTTTATGGGTTGAAAGAGCCTCCTCATTCTCTGGCAAGAGAGCTGATGGGTGTGAGCTTACAGCTAGCAGTCCAATGCCTAGCCCACAGCACCCCCAGGTTTCCCTAAAGAGAAGTATAAACGCCAAAAGCCCGCTTCCATTGGCTCAGTTCTACGAAGAGTCCAATGAAAGACAAAAGCAAAACAAACGAAAACCAAAGCATTCTTCTAGGGAGGTGTTCTTAATACAAACAGAAATTATACATTATCATTTTAATTTTTCTTCCAGCATTACTGAACCATTTAATGCCTTTTAAAAAGTTGTCTTCAACATTATTTCAATGATGTACTGTTCCCTCTTCTAAGAATTAAGATTCAAATGCCTATTTTATAAATGTCAAAACTATACTTTTATTTTTGCTCGAAACAATTATTTATTATGTATTTCTCAAGAATAATTATGCTTACTTACAACTTTTAAAACTAACTTGTAGCCAAGAAAATATATTAAAATTCATATGTAGAAAATAAATTTGAGCAGTCAGAAATAAAATGCTGTATTCTCGTTTTTCCATTTAGTATTAATGCTTATTTTTTTTAAAAGGAAAAAACAGAATTATGCACTAAATATTTTAGCCCAATAATCTGCCATATTATATATATATATATATATATATATTTAAATACAGAATTGTTGAGGTAATTATTCTTGATGAGGTTTTGTTCATTACCTAAAAATTCAAGTTCTTTCTCTGCCAAATTTTTAATCAATACATCAGATTCAGCCAATTTACACACAGGGCTTTTGTTATTTGAATACCATCAGTTTCCACAATCTTTTGTTTAATTAGACTTACTAAAACAATGTAAAATTTATGTAATAAGAATACCAATGGCAGGTTACCTAATTTACAGAGTAACCCTCTGTGGCTGTATTATTATACGACAGACCTTGATGCATCTATTCTCAGTCAAATCCACAAATTCACCTTGATGTAGCTGTCTCCTAACAATGACTTTGCTTTGGGGTCATCTACCTTTGTGGGCTTGTTAACTTCCAAGCTCTCCTTGAATTTCTCCTGCATGGTTTCTGCAAGCTGACAGAGCAAGGCACCATTATCCAACTTTTCCATAAACGTTTCTGCCGTAATCTCCTTCCCTGCAAAAACAAAAAAGAACCAATAGAAACTTTTAAAAGTTCTCCAACACAAAAGTTACTCCAAAACAACAACAACAACAACAACCCAATTCACTGCATTGAGTCCTTGCTGACTCACGGTGACTGCCTGTGGGTTTCTGAGCGGGTCAATGTTTGTGGGAGGAAAAAACCCAGTCTCTCTCCTGTGGAGCTGCTGTTGGTTATGAACTACCAACCATGTGTATCACAGCCCAACGTGTAACCACTACACCACCAGGGCTCCTGCAACACAAAAGTTAAGGTCACTAAATAACATATTTGAGAACTTTTTTGGGGTGGGCGGGTCACTAAAATGTAAATGCCAGATGAGTTAAGAATCTAGTGCTAGAACTAAGGAATATGCTTTCTTTGAAACTTTATACTTACTGTTGTTAGCAAGAATACTTTTTCAACAATCAGCATTTATATAATATCATTCTATCAGCCTAGAAGTTTCATTTCATTTAAAGGCGGCCAAATTATATCCTGTACCAGAGTCCTACGATGATTGCGCAATCCGTGGAATGAAAGTCAAAGCCGTCAATGAAAGAATTCAACTCAGACCTACCAAATGTAGGGGTTCTGAAGCTGCAAACCTTTGTTGGAGCGGGGAGTCTCACTTTTGTCTCTTGGAGTTGCTGGTAGGTTTGAACCAGCACCTTGGCAGTTAGCAGTCCAATACTTATTCCACAGTGCCAAGATCCTGAGGGGCCCTTTCAATTACTTGGACCAACAAAAACCCAAACCAAAGTCACTGCCATCAAGTTGATGCTGACTTACAGTGGCTCTGTAGGAAGGGGTAGAACTTGACTTGTGAGTTTCCAAGACAGTAACTTTATGATCGAACACCCAGTCTTTCTCCTCAGGACCTACTGGGGTTCCCAACTGCTGACCTTGCAGCCCAATGCGCAACCACTCGCCACCAGGATTTCTTTGACCAGCCAAGAAGGGCATACAGTGGAACTGGTGTAATGAAGGCCCGTTCCTCTCCCTACAAGGGTCCTTGAGCTATGTGGAATTCTCAGGTTCAGATCTCTGTTCTTTTGGTCACAAAACTATCCTCAAAGCTTCAACCACAACTCTCAGGACTCTGATTCACAATGACCAGTCCCTGACTTGTAACTGCTTCCCAGATACAGGCAGTTTTCTTTCTTTCTAAAACGCCCTTTCCCATGAGTGTTCCCTCTTTTCCTTCTTTTAGTCCCTTTACCCTCCCGTCGCTCTCTTTCCCTCCCTTCTAACAGCTTTATTGACATATCATCCGCATGCCACACAATTCACCCGTTAAAGTGTATCACTCAGGGAGATTTAGGATGTTCACAGCTCTGCTGCCATCACCGCAGCTGACTTTATAGCATTCTCATCCCATCAAAAAGAAGAACCCCATAGCTTCTAACTGCCATTTTATTCCCCACCCCTTCTAGCCTGGGAAAAATGTCATTCTTTTTCTTTTAATAGCAGGGATTAATACATCTATCGAACCATTCCCCCGTTCAATCATGTCCAGCAGAATTGTACATTTGCTACCACAATCAGTTTCCAAACATTCTTTTTCTATATGGACCTCTTGACGTCAGCACGCCTTCATCCTGCCACCCCTTCTCTATGCCCCTCCCCCTAAAACCCTTACTCCACTTGCTGATGCTATCAATTAATCAGCCCCAGTTTGCATACCTCCAAAACAAAACAAAAATTCTAATATCCTCCAAAGCTCTCTTTTCTTATAATTGTTGAAGTCATAGAACGTTTAATTTCTTCCTTTTATTTTCTGTGGACTTAAGTTTTATAGATTCAGGAATCATTCTGTTTCTGCGCCATAGTGGCCACTGCCTGGTAGCTAAGCATTTAGCAGCAAGAACACTGGGAATTGCTCTCCCACACCCCTGTCTCTTCCCAAAGTGTACCCTGATTACTGCTAAAATTAATATTCCTAATCACTCTCCTCAGGAGTCTTGATGGCACTGTGGGCTAAACATTGGACTGCGAACTACAAATCCATGGTTCAAATCCACCAACGGCTGCAAAAGAGACGATCTAACGCTGTCTGCTCTGCTCTCATCACGTTGCAGTCTCAGGAACCAAAAGGAACAGTTTCATGCTGTCCTATCGGTCTGGGGTTACTATGATGGCTTCACGGCAGTGGGTTTTTGGTTTTAAACGCGACCCTCTTTGGGTCAGCATCCACCCAGGAGCCTTTAACATCAAGTTCTTAACATTTCTCTACCTAAAAAAATTAATCTATCCACTATAACCCACTAAAGCTCCCCGTTTGCATCTAAGCTACTTTCCAAAATATCTTCCTCACATGACACTGCTACTGCTCTGTGCTCTGCCTTCCTGGAGCAGCTTCGAACTGTTTCTACTGCCCTGCTTCGGTTTCTGTCATGTCTCTCACACGATGCGCTCCCAGCAATTCTGTGCCTGACCAAACTCTGCCTTTTGAGTTTTAAAATCGAAGTTTCAAACAACAACTCTCCCCATCGACAACGGTCTCTTTTCTGTACAACTGGACTCATGCTATCCCTCGTTTTGGCCATTAGCAAACATTTTCTTCTCTCACTGGTCACATGTTTTGCATAAAGTCTTTTTTCCTGAGTATACTGTGAAGAAGTGGACATGGATCTTTTTTCTATAATATTCTTGTACAGTGGCAAGCATCATATGCCCCGTAGTAAATGTGTCTAATGGATATTGAATTAGAATATATTTTCTGAAAGACTTTAAGTCAAAAGCATAAAAAGAAAACACACAGATGAATGAACACAAAAACAAAACAAAGAGCAAGAAAGAAGTCTGTTCAAGTTTCGTCTTCTGAGCCTCTGGGTCAATGACCTTTCATCTTTAGAAAATTGCAGGCGACTCAATTCCAAGTCGATTTAAAATGTATCATACTGGACCAACAATTTCCTTAATGATAAACAATAAACTCCAAAGAACTATAAATTATTAAAATTAAACAGCTTGCATTAAAAATTCATTAGCAGTTTACCAGAATGTATGCTTTTTAATTTTTACTTCTCATACTTTAAGAATTTAATTTATCCTGTTTTTATGGTGAATACTTGAAGAAACAATTTTACATCGAACATCTGTATCTAATGAAAAATATATTAGGTGTCAACTTTCAATACTATATATTTTATAGCTTAAAAGGTGGGATTTTTTTTTTTTTGCTAATGCAGACACTGTTACATATTTTATAACTGAAATGTACTGTTTCAAGTGAAGAAATTGCCAGACAGAATGTTTTAAATCCTTCATATGTAATGTATTTTCCATCCAACGATTAAGAATAATAAAGCATATCAGCATTTTAAATATAGTGTGTGATTATAAGAAACCAGTTATAACCATTATACGTGATGATATACTCTTTCACTCTTTATTGCATTGATATGTCAATAATTCTTCAAAAGACAAAAAATAGAATATACAACTATTCAAATCTAATTATCAGACAAACCCTTAAGAATGAACTGTGAAGAAATAATTACAATTTCTCAAGAACAAGCTATACAAAGCTAAATAACTCTAATAAAAGAATTCAGATTATGGCGACAAAGGACCATGTCTTCTCCGGTCCCATCCTTTCCAGGCTAAGGACTCCAAATAACTGCCATCAAGTCACTGCTGACTCCCAGCCACCCACTGTGGGTTTCTGAGACTGTAACAAGCCCAGTCTTTCTTCCACAGAGCTGAGGTGGCTTCAAACTGCTGACCATGTGGGTCATAGCCCAAGTCATAATCCCTATGCTATCAGGGCTCTTTAGATAGTATATAATTAAACCATCTTGATATATCAACCTCCTCAAAATAACTTACTGCCATGATTCAAATCCAACTCAGATAGACTCTATGAAACAGAGTAGAACAGGTCCTCTGGGTTTCTGAGAGTCTTTCCTAGAGCAGAAAACCTCATCTTCTCCCAGCTGCTACTTCACCAGAGCGTCTCATCAACCCACAGGGTGTTGAAAGAATACCGGCAGGAAGACTTGTTCTAGTCCATAAGTAAGGGCTTTGCTTCCTGGGTTTAGAATTGCAGGCTTCGGTCTTTACCCCGTCACCTTACTTATCCCTGACAGCCTGCCAGTGGAAAAAGATCAGTGACTTTGATGACATATTATCGGTAGTCACTTCTCCTTCAAATATTGGGCACTACAATACAGCATCTCCATGAGTCACCTTCAACTTAACTGCAACTAACAACAAGGACATGAAATAAAGACCAGCCTGGAATGTTGTCATGTAGCCCACATCAACATGCATGACTGTATTCACTAGCGCAGGGGTTGGCAAGCCTTTGAGATGGAAGAGCCAATCCTGCCCCTCACAAGAGTGGAAAAATTATTTGAGCAACATAAATATGTTTTCACAAACAAATGAAATCACCAATATCAGAAGAATATTCTTTAAAGTTTCTCCAGTGTTCCTTCAGAGCCCCATATCCACGTACTGAAAAACCAGTCATGGGTGATAAGCCACAGTCTGCTGACCCTGCTCTAGAGTGTTTTTCCCGGACGTGTTTGTTTGTCACGATTTCAAAAAAATCATTAAGGATTCATCTGCAAAGTATTGGACACTAGAGCCTTTTGAACAAAATGATTCATTTCGCCCTCTATCTTGTTGGGATAAAATTTCTCCTCCCAGTAAATTACCATAATTGAAGTTAGGTCCCTAAAATATGGCCATATCTACCATAATATTTGAAATATGAGCTCTGGCATTGTTAGGCGCTGTTCTGTGTACATTACATACACTTAATTTCACAAACACGTGAATGGGGTGACAATGGAAGTGTATAAAGCTAATAATTTGTCTAACACATAGAGTTAACACCTAGAGAGATTTGGTTTATTAACTCTGGAAATCTAGGTTCAGAGTCTACATTATGAACCACTGTGGTTCAGTATTTCAGTAAAGTTTAATGAATGCTTGAGTGACAATTGTTCCATAAAAATGTCTTCTCTCTTTTACACTTGCCTTTTTCTTTGTATAAACTCCCAAGAAAGGTTTTCAGGCAAAGAGCAAAGAGCTCCTGGGGGCTGAAAAATTAATAGCTGTACACTTTCTAGACTGTGGAATGACTCAGAATGCCACATGGCATGTTCTAGAACTTCACTTGACTCACTGAATAAGAAAGCTTGGGTGCTTGTATCACTACAGGTGAACCAAATTCTACCAAATTGTGCTCCTATCTCCACTGCACCCCTCAATTTCAATGTTCCTTCATAATTGGAGAACTGGAAACAACGCATTTGCTATCTTAGCCCAGAGTGTTAGGTAACTTGAAATAGAAGTTTGAAGTTTGTTAAGTAGGAGATGATTCATGAGAGCTATAAATCCCAGGTCAGCACCTACTTCACAGTGCTTCACCTGCATCCACGCTGCATTTATATTAAGAAAAGACAAAACTGTTTCTGTTGACAGTCTTGGTATTATATTAGGTGCTAACTGTTCTGAAAGATGTCAGCTTGTGAACATGAACGAGATTCCTTGAATGTTGGACCTCGCACGAGATGCTACTGTTCCCAAGGGATATTTATTGAGCATGGCAAGAGGATAAGAGCGCTGTAGGATAAGTGTCCATTCAAAGGACTTCAATAAGAAACAAAATGTCACTGCAGCAATTCCAAATGGGTTGCTTTCTTTCATGCTTAATGTTTTATGTTTAATGTTTTCATGCTTAACATTTTGATGTTGAAAGTTTGTTATTTTTAGAAAGTATTGAAACATTGGATGTATTATGTATGAACAATTGACATTTTCTTTCATTTCCATGTAGGATGGTCAGAAAAACAAAAATCACCGTGATGTCAGCTGCCATAATACAATGTATTAACCTCATAAAAATAAAAATTAATTTAGCATAATTTGATTTGTAATGCATGTCATGATGTACTCAAAGTCCACTTGATGTCTATTATCAATAGACTTCATACAAACTAAATAAAATACAAGATGACCCATTCTTTTATTTCAGTATTCTTTGAGTTCTGTTTTGCAAAAATGTCTCAAGGCATCAAGATCATTTGTATCATGAACTACACGCATTAAAAAAAATTCCTCTTATTCTCCAAAAGAGAAGTCATTCATTTCATAAGCCATCTTCTCCTTGTTTGTGATATTGATCACCTCAATTGCCCTAAACTGAGGTTCATGGAAACTTAGACTTTTGAGATCTGGAAAGGACATTAGAGATCATGTGCTCCAACCCCCTCATTTTATGGTTGAGGACACTAAGCCCAGAAAAGATAGCTGTGTGACTTTAGGCAACTTTCCTACCAAGTGCCTGAGCCAGGACCAGAAGCCAGGTCTCCTGATGGCCAGTTAAGAGCCAGATCTTCTGACTTTTTGTCCAAGGATCTTTCCATGACACACACTGGCTCTATTCTTTGAGGCTATCTTGGGCTTCTCACACCGATCAAGCTGCTTGAAAATGATCACATTCAGCAAATGAAATGCCTTTGATGGCAAGTCATGGGACCTCGGAGCATGGCTGGATAAGCTGGCTCTATTCTAATTAAATCATGCTCTTTCCTTTCTTACAACATATCCATGCTGCTCATTGATAATAGTGTGAAGCATAAACTCTTTAGTATGGCCATTGAGGTAATAAATGATGTGAGCGCAACGAATCTCATCAATCTCTCCCCTTAATTCTTTACAGTTGGCTCCAGTCTTTATACAGTTCTTCCAGTATATCAAGCTCTGACCTACTTCAGCACGTGCTGTTCCTTCCACCCACAAGCGCTTCTCCCCTCATTGGTATGTCTATCCCTTAATCATACTTCTGCTCTGTTTAAATGTAAGACCCCTTTAGGCGAATTCCCTCTGAGCTTTGTATCCTCCCTGACCCATCAATTTTACAGTCTGATTGCAACTTATAAATTTTTGTGTCTATAACATGTCTGATAAATAAATGATCCCTTCAACTATTTCATCTGTTTCTGTGCCCATCTAGTCTAAGGTATATGAAAACAGCTACTGTGTCTACTCTCATGCACCACCCTACCCAGACTGTGTCTGGAACAGTAGAATCACAATCGATTTATTGATTGACTACTATGTGCCAGGTCTCATTCTAAAGGTAACAATATCATTTAAACTTCAGAATCCAATGTGGTTGGTACTGTTATCACACTTATTTTTCATATGAGAAATAAGGCATAGCATATTAAGGTACTTGACCAGTATCACATACTTGTTAAGTGGTAGAAAAGATATTTGAATCTTTAAGCACTCTGATTCCAGGATTCATTTTTAAAACCAATATATTATACTGCTGCACACTCAAATGTTTGTGGAATACATAAATGAATTTATGTACGAAAAATAGTTTAAAATAATACTGAACTATCTAAAAGGAAAAAGCTAAAAATAATGGCAAAAACATATTGTGTTTACTGCATACTAGACACTGTGAACTATACATATGCTAACCCTTTAATTCCATAGTAATCTACAGAGCAGGATTTTGAACTGAGTCTTCTAGTTATAGTCAAAGCAGCCTAACCAGAAAAGAACTGACTTTTTCAATTTGGGGATGCTGAAATGGTCACCGGAAGAGAAAAATCACAGGTGAAAGCTCTGCAGGAAACTCAGTGAGTTTCCTAGGAATTAAGGGTGGTGTCAGCGTTACATAGCAACCAGCCTCTTCCCCATCAGATGCCGAGCAGAGCAGGAAACAGCGGTCCTTGCTCAAAGAGGGGCAGCTCTCTGCGCCGTTCTGAACAGGCATCTCTCCGAGTCCAGCCGATAATCCAGCCTCACCCTGCAGCTCCACAGTGTCCCCTTCCTGGTCTTTGACCGCAAGTTTTCTCATTCTGCTCATCCCCGATGTGAGTGTGTTCCCACTTGGCTTTGTAAGCCACCACTGAACCACTCTGAGTGGCATCAAAGCTCTGCTATTATTAGAATCGCCTGTCATGAAAGATTCATCTGCACTTGACACTTTCATTTGTGTAATAGTCTTTATCTGAAGGTATTCCCCAATTAATAATGAATTGCTGGTTTAAATACCTGATGAAGGTGCAGCTGGTATAGCCACATGTTGAGGACTTGCCACAGTTTCCCAAATAGGGGAATTACAGTAGGAAGAACAGAAAACATCTAACCGTAGGATATAGGGTTAACAAAGCAATAAAAAATACACACACACACACACACACACACACACAAATCTGGAGTCTTTGGGAGGAAGGAAAACCTTGCTAAATTTACAGATGGATGGAGGCTTCTTCCTAAATGTTTCAGGAGAACATTTGCCTTTCACTCTCCAAATAAGAATACTAATAATGGGGGAAACCCTTCTGAAATTCAATACCAGGCACGTTGTGTGTCCATATTTCATTAACATTTGAATATTCATTTAGTCAATATTCAAACCTGATATATTAACTCTGCTTGAGTCTTTGCCTTGGGTCTTAAGTCCATTCTCTCCTGGGTAAAAATGACCGCTAGCGATAGCACCGTTGTACCTAACGACCCCTTGAACGTATGGCTCCATTACGCACCTGGTAGATGGTAGATCTCTTGTCCTGTGACTATGTTAGCACAAAACCCACAAACACAAAAGAGGCAACCTTAGCATGAGGCGGCATCTTTTTATCTCAAAAGTAATACGTGGGGAAGATAACTTAAAAACAGAAAAGAATGAAAAAGAACATTTTTAGCTCAAGGCTGGGTGAATCTAGTCAGCCCATTCGAACAAAGGCTGGATATTTTTGTCCCCAAGTTTGAGTATTCAGCAGTTTCAGAAGGTGTGTTACAAAAGTCGTGTGAAGAAATCTAGCTTTACAAGCTGGACTTCACAAAGTCCTGTGGCCTCTATGCAGAGGCAAGAGGATAGGACAAACTGGTCAATTGCAGGAAGAAAAGTAAACCATAACTTAGGGGAGCACATAGATAAACAACTTGACCGCGTACGTCTGCATTTCAAAGCATGTCATTAAAATCGCTAAGCACAATGAAGGTGAAAGATAGTTGGTTCAGGTTTCCCAGATGCAAAATCCAAATAATGAAAGTCTTTCTTTCTAAGGTGCTGTCACATGCTCAGGTGAAGGACACTACAGGAGAAAAAAAGCTGTTATCTTTGCTGACAAAATACGATCTTATAACCTTACCTAATAGATTGGTTAACCACAAGGCCAGATCTTCTTTCATCGGTAGCAAATTAGCTTCGTGTCTGCTGGCCAACCATTGGCTGTACTGATGCATATCAGAGAGGCCAGGCCCACCGCGTGCCTTTGGACTCAGAGCAGTGCACATTATTTATCCACTTGTAATACCTGTTTTGGAAACAGAAGAGCAATTGCTTTTTATACAAACCTCTTTTGTTAAAATTGTGCCACCAATGACTCAGTAATGACCCGGATCCACGGATGTTTTGATAACGGGTTAGATGATTAATTATTAAACCCACTGAAACACTATTTGCTTTATATGTCCCAGCCTTCATGCTTCTGGCCAACCAGCTGTGTGAAACTGTAGAAAACAACAACAGTCAAAGGTCAAATAAAAGAAACAGTGAGTTCTCAGCTTGTGTACTAGATTGTATTTGGAAAACATCCATTCCCAAGGCAAGATATTGTTCAGTTTGTCAAAGACAATTATAAGTGGCTAAATTACATGTTTAGGGTCTATTTTGCAAACACATTGTTTGAGTTAATTTTTGACAAATTTTCTACAGAATTGTGGTCCTGGCAATGACAATAAGCCACCTGGTCTTCTGGCTCGTGGTCTTCTGACTTCGAGTGAACACGTGACCATTAATTACCCTGAAGGCTATAATACATAAGGGTAAGGGCCGCACTCTGTTCTGGTTCTTCTCTAATGGTTAAGCAACCCGAGACTCACAATTTAATGAACGGAATGGGGGGAAGGCGAGGAGGTGAAGTCAAAGAGTCCCTACTACATTCTTTCCTTTTAGAGACAACAATGACAAGAACTAGATAGGATAAGTGACTTAGTCAAGTTATTATAGCTTATAGCAGAGTCAGACGTCACCCTGGGTCTTTTACCCTAAGATGACTATCATTTACAAATGATGCATTTTTACAACATAGATTCGGTAACAATCCAATATGATAATCCAAGCATTACACCAAAATCCTAACAATCATTGAAACGGGTCTTTTTTGACATGCATTGTGCCTTCTTTATCTATTGTTATTTCTCACACAATCTGTTTGTTTGATTTACTTGATTTTATTTGTAATCATCTTTAGAACCGAAGTAATTGAATGCTTAAATCTATAAAACAGGAACTGATTTTATTAACTTGATCATAAGTAGCCCTGACTCACTATATGGACATAGAAAAGGTATTCGAGTCTAGAATTAGCCTTGAGTGTAGGATTTTGTGTAGAATCTAAGACTACAAAAGTCATACTGAAATAACTATTATATTTTAACAAGATAAGAATCACTTGGGGGAATCTTATTAAAATGCATTTGACAGTACATAGAATTCTATTCTTTCCACAAAGGGTGTAAAAGAAATAACCAAATGCATTCTGACTGAATAAAATGAAAATAAAATATTTGCAACTAGGAAGAACAAGCATTTCTATAATATGAAATGTCAGCAGTATTTCAATAGCAGTACATTTAAAAAATACTTTTATTGGAGACTTTTACATCTCTTATAACAATCCATACATTCCTCCATTTGCACATATGCAGCCATCAACATTTTCAAAGAATTATCTTCCCACTTGAGCCTCTGATATCCCCTCCCCATTTCTTCCCCCTCCCTCCCCCACCCACCCTTCAATAGCAGTACATTAGAATGATCAAAATAGTCATACTTTTGAGAGGTTTTAGTCTTTAAAGTTATATACAATATTCCATTCTAGACAAACTCTAAACTTCTAATTCACATAACATAAGCTAATTTTGGTCCTTTAGAGACTGATTTTGGAAAACAAAATCAAGACCATAGAAATGCTTCAGAAAAGTTCATACTGTGACTGTCTCTCAAATATTTTTTTACCTGTAGCATTAGAAAAGACTGCCGGGAGTACATATAAATATCTAAAAGATGCCATAAATATGCCATTCAAAAGATATATATTTTCAATATAATTATCCTTTAGAGTAATTGAAAAAAAAGATTTACCACACATTTAATTTGAAAAATAGTTTCTATGAATCTATATATATATAAATCTCTAAAAGGCTTTTGTAAATATTTTCATATGGCTGAAAGGGAACAAATTCCCTACTTTTTGCTGCTGAACCGGATAGTTGTGTCATTCTTGTAAACAATATTCTAGTTCCAGGAAAGCATTAAAGCTCTCTGGAGCTGGTTTGGATTTCTATAAGCTAAGGAGTCTCAGAAACAAACATTGAAGGAGACCTTTGAACCGGTTCATTCAGGTTTACCTCCTGCTGAAATCTTGCCTTTCTACCCAAATATATTGAACCAGAATCTACATTTCAACAAGATAAGAATCACTTGGGGGGAATCTTATTAAAATACAGATCCTGATTCAGTATAGTTAGCAGGGATTGGGGTGGGGGTGGGCGTGGAAGTGCAACTTCCCAACGGAGGAGTGTACCCCAAGGGAACCAATTCAAAGTCCTGTATTTAAGTAATAATACATTTAAGCGCATAATTCATACATTTAAATAGCTAATTTAAATCTTAAAAGGGTTACCTCTAAAATGCCTTTCTTCTCAAGACACAATCTCTCCCACTACTTTCCTGAAAGTGAGATGGGGCAGTTCAGTAACTTTACCTTCACCCCATTATGTGCTCTGCAACTTCCATTTAAGCGTCAGAGTCCGATTTTGCTCTATAAAAGCAAGAAGACACCTCAGACTCTGAAGCGCATTGTCCAGCAAAGAATTCATCCCGGGATAGTTTACAGTAAGCCTAATGGCACGTACCAGTGTCAATGAGCCAGAGGGATACAATCCTTCCCCTTACTACTTCTAAACAGTGAAGTTCTTCTTTTACTGGACAGTGGCACATTTATTTCCCATGTATTCTGCCCTGTGTTTTGCCAGAAATGTAACTCAACACTCTCTTCTAACGTTTAGAGATGATCATGAAATAAAATACAATAAGAATAATTACGCAATCTTAAACTTTGCTACTTCATAGATAATCCCTTTGCATGGTCACTTCTGTTGGGAGCGTTATATTTCCCAAGGACGTAAAAGCTCCTGGGCAACCAACAGGCCATAGAAGGTAAACACTTAAACTTGTACCAAATGTAAAATCACGGTCGTAGAGAGAGGCTCCCAATCCAATTGCTTTGAGTGTGTGTGTGTGTGTGTGTGTGTTTAATTTCATATTATCATTAGAGTTAGCTAAAAATCACCACATGGAAGTCTTGGGTTAAGACGGGCTGAAATATAAAGAGAAAACATGGAAACAGATCCATGAAGCAGGGTCGAACTTTGGAGTTTGGAGGGTTTTACGCCACAGTGAACTAGTTTCCAACTCAAATGATCAAAATGTGGGGAAGACATGTCTAATAAACTTGTATTATTCATCTGACATAGAACATTATAGAACGGTGCACGCTTTATAATCGCTTGTATTGCTCCCTGCTTCCCAGTTGCTAGCAGCTCCAGGATTGCCTACGTACAAACCACGGTCTGCACATTGTGGCTGTGTTGGCTGTCACCACAGAGAACTAATTATAGCAAAAATGCATTTCTGGTCTTTGGTCTTTTGAGGCCACTCAGAAGATTTCAAACACACACAAAATGCCAAGTGATAACTAAAAAATGGGAAGATAGTTTAAATGAAAGATTAATAATCAATTCGTCTCAAAGAAGAGTTGTAGAGAAAGAAAAGCATCTTTGCCTTAAAAATATCTAAACACTACAAGATGCTGCCAATAAGATTTGTTTAATCTAGGTACTTTAAAGCGTCATTAGTAATGCTGGTCGATAGGAAGGAAACCGATTCTATTGGAATAAGGTTTCCGGGCTAAAATGCTTTGAAGAGCAAAGCTCCCCCAAGCTGTACAGGTCTGTCTCAATGGATATAACTCAACCCTAAGGGATTGGAATTCAAAAGAAGACCATTTTAAGGGATAAGCATGCATCAACTTAATAACGAATTCTTAGAAGAATGTATTTCTTCTCCCATTCTTCCCATAGTGGAAGTTATTCTGGAATTATGAATATGATGAGAGTTGAACTAGCCCAAAGGAAGAAGAAAAACATTAATGATTCCAGAAGTAAAATATCACATGTTTGAAGACTGTCTAGTCTACCGCGGCTCCCGGCCCTCTGCTGCAGACATCCGTCTGAAGCTGAGGAAAATGGACTCTTTGTCGCCACCTAGAGGTGTGCCGCGATGGTGAGCAAGATGGTTTCAAGTCCCTCTCTAGTTAGACTGCTGGAGAAAAATGTAATATTAGAGAGAAATAAAAATATGAATAAATGTGTAAACATCATATAGGTAACAGATGGTATCATTAAGCGGATTGTGGATGGAATATTGGAATTAGCCTCAAAAGATCTAGGGTCAAATATTGACTCATGTTCTACTCAGGTGGTAGCTGTTTTACTCTTGTTACATGAATGTTTTCCTGGGGTCTGAATCCCCCACTATGTACAATGGAGGACCACATCTCAAAGATCGCTGTGAGGGATAACTGTTCATGCCAGTGCTTGGTATATCTTTCGTACTAGACAAACAAATGCTCACTAACTGTAAATCATCACACACAAAAATGTGCCAAAATGGACTCACTGATTTACTAAAAATAGAAAACAAGTTGTGCATCAAGATAGCAATGTACTTTAAAATTCTCATACCCCAAACTCACTGCCATCCAGTCATTGCTGATTCATAACGACCCCCTGTGGGTTGCTGAGGCTGTAACTGTTTACAGGAGTAAAAAAGCCTGTCTTTCTCCTGCAAAGCTGCTGGTGGTTTTGAACAGCCAACTATGCAGTTCACAGCCCAATGCCAAACCACTACACCAGCAAGGGTCCTCACGTCGTTGAAAAAGACCAAAGGTGGGGAATACAGATAAAGTATTCTGAAGAAATGAAATCATAAAAAATGAAGAATCCAAAGCTTGCTTGTTTGGGTTATAAAGGGATGATGCCACCAGATGGTGAATGAAATGTTGAGGTCTAAAAGTAGTTGTTTACATGTGTTTTTGTTTGTTAATGTGGGTAACAAATTATCCTATATTTTGGACACCAATTAAGAATTTTCAGCTAGTAAAATAACAGGCCTACATTCAGACTCCCTAACTGACAATTTATAACAACGAGTCTGAATGAATTCACAGCCGTGTCCCGTTCTTGAAGTCCTGTCCCTGGAGGTAACATTCTTATCTGCAGTACGGACATCACTTGCATCTGGTCAGTGGTGGAAGGTAACCCCCCAATAATGGGAAGACATCACCGGAGGAATGACATCCATGTGATGCGTGCCTTAATGATACCATATTTAGACATTAAAAATAAGCCATCCCCTATAGAGCACCCCTCCAAAGGATGGAAGGCAGAGAGACATCAGCATCAAGCTTGACTGAAAAGTCAAAACCTGGCAATTCTCGATACCTCATCCACCATTTCTTCCTCTTTGTGACATGTCTAACTCGCTGCCAGCAACCCCAGAGGACAGGGCGGAACTGCCCTCACGAGTTTCCAAGAAGGTAACCCTTTGTGAGAGTAGAAAGGCCGGTAATTCTCCCTCAGAAAGGCTGGTGGTTTTGAACTGCTGACCTTGTGATGAGCGGCCGACCACATAGTCACTAACTAGCCAAAAATATTTCCATAAAAGAAGCTATTCTAAACCGATGTCAAGAGTATAACATCTTACTCTAAGGGCATAATCCGGAAAATAGTGAGCTTTTACTCAGGAAAGGCACTGATGATGGCCCTCCACATCTCTCACGGAGCAACTTGTCCACAGATAAAGGAACCCAAAGCAGGGCTCTTTACTAGTTTAGCTAATTATGCAGTGACATCGTCAAACTCAGCAGGACCTTTGATGAGCTATGTAGCCTAACCCCTAGTCATCAGGAGGCTTCAAAAAGGTGTGCTCTCCAAGGAAACAAGGTCATTCAGTCACAGAGTCACTTAGAGGGGCCCCCTCATGAGACCTTTCTCCCCCGGGTCCCCTGCTGATGTGTTGTGACCCAAATGCTGGTATATCTGCCACACAATTCCTTCTCAAATCATGAAAAAAAAAGAATTGATTTCTTGTATTTTCCTGGCATTAGAAACTGCGCTCCAAGTTTGTTGTTGTTTTTAATTCTGCAAAACCATTCAACCAAACCATTTGGCTCAAGCTTTTGTATTCCTACCAAATTAACTCAGAACATAATTTGATTAGAAAGCCACCTGACAGTCATTTCTCAATTAGAATATTTAAAGGATTAATTAACATTAATCAATGAGAACATCAAATTTTCACCTAAACTGATGAAGAATGTCTATATTCTTCTCATGTATACCACACGAAAAATGTCTACATATGTGCTGTATATAATACAAAGATCCCTGCCTTCATTATAGTGTGGTTGAGTTATATGGAATTCTACACTCAGTTTAAAATTCTGAGGGGGTTTCAAAAAGTTAATAGAGAAGTGGAATTAAAAGATAGTGGGATTGTCCCATGAACTTTGGAAAAGCCCCTCCTGTGTGTGTGTGTGTGCATGAGTGTGTAGTATCATGTAGGAAAATAAGGGGAGGGGGGAAACTCAATTGCTCGATTGGAGTGACAGAAAATATTTAGCACAGAAAATTACACAAGCCTCTTACTCATTTTGACTAAACTAAAGTATGTCTCCCTTTTCTTCTGTTCCGTAGTGAGAAAACCTTGAGTGGAAAACCTTGAGAGGTGCTCAGGAGAAAGAAGAAGAAACAGTGGGATTGCCATTTGCCCCTTCAACATCCAACCTCCATTACAACAACAGCATTAAGACATTAGTTGCTGTTTTTATGAAAAGACCATATGCAAACAAATTGGTAAGAGCTTCATTATTCGTTTCAACCAAGGTGACTTTGGCCTTCTGCAGGCTCCTAAAGTCGCCAATGTGAACGCCAAGCCTTGCAGCAAAGTTTAAAAATAACACACAACGAACGTATGATCAAAATAAGACCTGACATTTCCCCAGACCTGCACATTTAAGGATTAACGAGGGCTTCTTACCCAGATAATAGAGAACTCAGTGGCAATCGCATGACCTTTTGCACCAGGAGAAATAAACTTTGCCAAATCAAGTGCAGTCCCTGTTACCAAAGTATAGTGTTTTGCACTAACAAAGACATAACCCCCCGAGCTTCAGAGCGTACTGTTGAAATCTAAGGTACCTTTTGCTGCATAGCTACTCCAGGAGCCCAAGGTTGCCATGCCAATTGAAAAGGCTGCCTTATAGGATCCCTTACCTTCTCTTAGGCAGTCAGAACCAGGACGCCCATGTTGGGGAGGCCCACCACAGCCAAGCCCTCCTTGGCAGTTAGGGGGGAGCATTCCTTGAAGAGGAACTCATTGATCAATTTCAAAGACAGGCCGAACAAATCAGATGCCAGCCTAGTTAGGCAGTGTCCTAACTGTGACCAGGCTGGCGGAAAGAAGGAAAGAGCACAAGGGCTTGTTCTCAGCCTTGCCTCCTTGAATCTCAGGGGATTGGTGGGGAGGCAAGGTGGACTTCCTCTGCAGGGATGGCACCTCCGAACTGTCTGAGCCTTTAAAATGGGTGTTCCAGAGCCCCTGAAGATCTAATTTCCTCTACACAAGCTCTCTCGTACACAACTGACCTAGCTTTGTTGGAAAGTGTTCTTGGGTCGTGGGGAGAGTTTGCAAGCAGGGTAAAGTTTCATAAACTCCTGGCGGGAGAAGAAGGAAGATGAAACGGTGAGGGGATGAAGATAGAGGGTTTTGCCCCCCAGAAGGTTAAAATGGAGCAAACTAATGAGAGACCTACCCTAACCCCAATTGCAATGGAAGGCAGAACATAGAATCTGATGTGCTCCCTCAAAAGACGAAGAAAATGTTGTTTGATGGAGCTGAGTTCAAGGCCATTTATATGATGGGGCTGGTAGAATGTAGTCTTGTCAAGATAATCAATGGCGTTAATGCCACATTGGCTCCTGTGCTCTCCAAACAATTTCATAGTCCAAAGCCTTGCGCTTTAGATTGGACAAAAACACCATTGTACAAACATTGTCCCCAAGTGGGTTGATTCATAAGCTAGCGTTTGCTTATTCACTAAAAACCCAAAAAACCAAATCCTCAACTCTGTCAAACTCGTTGGTCGAAAATAGATCGTATTTTCCCTATCACGTGTGTTAAGTTCTTTCCTGCCATCTCGGCCTCCTTGATTCAAACAAAACATTCGGCGTTTGATCCACTGAGATGACTCCCGCCCTCCTCCCCAACAACAGACAAAGTACAGAGCCCCTGGTGCAGGGACGCAGATGCTGGCATTCAGCATCCGGGTGCTAATTAGGAACCCTGACGTCCGTCCCTGGTTGGCGGAGATGCCCCAGCGGGCTTTTCGCGCTGCGGTTCTTTGGGCTGTGCCAAAGTAGGGATGAAGGACACATGGCCAAGTCCAGGGCAGCGGGGAGGCCCCCGCGGCAGTGACCACCCACTCTCAGCGCCAGGCCTGCCCAGCGGTCTAGCACCCTTGCGCACCCCGCCCCCGGGGGGTGATTTGCGATGCCCTAGCAGCAAAGGGGCAGAGGCGGCCGCGAGGGCGGAGAGCGAGCCAGCCTGCCGTGCTCACCCCCGTCCGGAGCTGGGCTGCTGGCGGCTCTCACAGGCTCCCGGGCTCCGGGCTCGGCTCCCGCGGCGTCTGGGGCCCCGGCCGCTGGCGGCGCAGCTCGGGCGGCAGCGGCGCTCCGCACCCCACTAGC
>NW_022103958.1:29464523-29484720 GCF_000313985.2 Echinops telfairi
GGCGGCAGCTCCAGCCGCTCGGCCCCTCTGCATGCTTCCCTGACGGCTCCTGGCGGTGCTGTTGGGAAAACGATTTCTCCCCGTGCCAGAAACAGATCGCCTACATTTCATCGGTCCACACAGACCCGGCGGAAGCACATGCTTACTTTTTCTCGTGGACGGCAAACGCACTTGACACTGATTTACCCTTCTAACGGGGAGAGATTGGATTACAAGCCCTTGGCAGCAATTCCAAGGTTGGGGCCAAGCTTCTGCCCCCTTCTTGTCTCCCCCGCCCCCCCAAACAAGCGCCTAAGAGAGAAAAGGAGAGAGGGGTGGGGGTGGGGAAGGGATCATATTTAACTCCAAGCTTCTTTTTTTTTTTTTTTTTTTCCCCAGCAGAGTCAATGGCTTTAGCGCAATATTAAAATTGGGTGTTGGGAACGTTTTCCTTTCTCAGAGAGTGGTTCTGCAGATTTAGAAGCATGAACTTTCCAGTAACTTCGGCCACTTTTCATTCTAAATTGAACCATCTGATTGCTCTGAACGAATCTCTTGAAATACTAGATTTTAGAAGTGGCCGGGCTCACGGCTGTTTTCGCTTTACAAAAGGAAATAAAATGCCAGCCGTCCTTCGTGTAGCCTCAGTTTAGCAGTAGGTTGAATGTCATAAACAATTTTCCCCAACTGTTGTGCATTAGTACATGTGCTCTAGGGTGAAAAGGACCCCCACCCCCCACCCCCCACCCCCGCGTGAAGTAGACAGATGTCCCAGAGGCTGCTGCACATCCACTGGGGCCTCTTGCTGAGGGGCCTCTGGGGGTCAAACTCCTACTGCCCAGAGTGCAGATTACTAGTATCAGCCTGTTGTTACGTTTCTCAGCTCCCGCATCTCTCGTCTAACGTGCATGGGGCAGTGCTCAGACGTCCAGATCCACTCTTCGGATCTCATTGTTCAGTGAACTAGCCACACACTCCCCCCGCCCACCTCCCACCCCCCAGTAAGGAGCGAGAGAAACTACTGTGTATCCACACTAGCAAAGTAAGGTGGAGAATTGGGCAACCTTAGCGCTAATTGAAAAAGAAATCCATTTTGCATCTATCACTGCTTTCATCTGGAAGCAGTTATTTGTTCAAAATCCTGTAGAAATGGCCTTGATTATTTGCGTGCCATAGCAGCACAAGCAAGGAAGAAGGAAAAGGAGAAAACATGGAAAAGTTTGGGGACACTCATTCATTGCTTTTTAGTTTACTTCAGTTTGGTCTCAAAACTGCCAGTACCAGATCCCTGTTTGGGTGTCTGAAGAGGAGGCAAAGAGATAGTGCTCATTTTAAGGAGAAACATTATGGAAAGGTCCATAGAACTGCTTAGATAGACAACAATGACAACAAGACAGAGGAGGCGACAAAGAAAACACCGTGCAGGTTCCTGATAAATGAACCACAGACTCTGAATCACGCATTTTAACATAATGTAAAGTGGAACCGGATCTGACTGTGTTCCTTGAACCTCAACAAAATATTTGGAGTTTTTTAGTCTATAGATTTGAATAAAAAGCCAAACATCCATGAAAATTCAGGATCCTGTCCAGATGCAAATATTCTTGTCACATGGTTCAGTATTGCTATTATAAAAAGCAACATGTAAGGGGATATTTTGTTTGTTCAAGAACAATGTTAAACCCACCTTGAAAAAAATGTTTTTAATGAAACAAAATATAAAGCAACACTTTGCTTATTCAGGAGCAATGTTAAACCTAGTTTGAGAAAGGAAGAATGTTTACAAAAATATCAGAAAGCATAATTATTCAAAATGACTCCCTCTTCACTCCCCTTCCTTCCTGGTATTTCAAATCTTTCAGTATATTAGAAAGATCAACAGGAAAATACCAGGGGAAATAAAGAATATGCATTTATTCTCTTCCTCTTGTATCTAAGTGCATATGCCCCTCCTTTGCTGAACGTAGAGAAGAAGCAATATAAAGATATCTAAAGAGGTGTAAAACTAGTGTTCTTGCATGCATAACGACTCATTTGATTTTACTTTTGTGCAATGAAATGACTGTTTTTTGTCTGCTTGCATGTTCTAGTCAGTCACTACAACATATATCAAAGAAAAATTTTCATACAGCAATTTTCTTAGCTTGTTCTCAACCCAAGCGTGTTCACCTTAGGAAGCCATAGCTCACTGATTGGATTAAAACCAATCTGATGTGAAAAAAAAGGGAACAAACTCTGAATACCTAACTGCATCCTTGAAATTTGACCCCATTAGAATAAAAGTCAAGTCATATTAGACACACACACACACACTCACTCACAATTTAGTTTTTCTTTTTCAGTTAACATAGTTAATGAACTTTAACATTAAAATTTTCTGGTTTATTTTATGTTTAAATCATTCTAAATGTTCAACAATGAATAAGGAAAACCAAAGAAAAGTGATATCTTTGAATTATGGGGTTGGCAGAGAATATTAAATATATTATGGACTGCCAGAAGACGGAACAAATCTGTCTCGAAAGACATATAACCAGAAAGCTCCTTAGAAGTGAGGATGACTAGACTTTGTCTCACATACTTAGACATGTGACCAGGATGGACCAGTCCTTTGAGGACATTGTAGAGAATCATTGAAAAGAGGAAGCTCCTCAAGGAGATGGATGGGCATCGTGGCTGCAAGAATGCGCTCCAGCATAGGAATGGGTGTGAGGATGGCACAGAAGCAGGTCTTGCTTCCACTGTTGTACAAAGGGCCACCATGAGTCACAACAGATTCCATGGCATCTTAGCAGCAAACTTTCCACAGTGTCTGGAATACTAATGTCCCTGTGCTCTATATATCACTACATATCCACAAGAGGGTAAGATGAAACTGTTACCACAAAATGATAGACATTTTTATTAAGAAAATATATCAAAATGTGAAGGTATGGTTTTAGGAGATTCTCTCCAGGTCTACATACTTCCAAAGGCAGTGTCTCCATCGCTTCTTCTAAGAAGTCTGCACTTTTTATTTATGCTATGTCAAAATGGAAGTTTTTTTTCCCCATCTAGTTGCTTCTGAATGGTCTTTGAGCTTGAAAAATAAAAGGAAGATCTCTTTCTATATACATGGGGAACACCGACCCCCCAAAATAAAACAGAACTGGGCTGGGTTGAACAGAACTTTCGTATAAGCATTTTTCCCAATAGGTGAGCATCCAGCAACTCACTCTGAGTTAGTGCGCCCAGTGGTATCGCCTGGAAGGTTCTCTCTGGTCGCAGTGAATTTTTTGGTAAAAGTAGTTTCAGTCCAACCTCATTTTTTTGTGATGGCCGATTGAAGAGAACAGTGTGCGGCTATGAAATTTTGTTTCCTGGTCTGGAAAAATGCCACAGAAACTGTTGTGATGTTGAACACAGCTTACAAGGACAGCGCTATGGGAACAACTCAAGTGTATGAGTGGTTTTCTTGTTTCAAAAGAGGTGAAATGTTGATTGATGGCAAACCTCCTTCTGGACATCAGTCAGCTTCCCGAACAGACAAAAATGTTGACTTGGTGCATTTGGAGTTCATTCCACCAGGTCAGACTGTTACTCAAGCTTTCTATTTAGAGGCTCTGAAAGGATTGTGTAACAGGGCAGGACAACAAAGGCCTGATTTGTGGCAGACGGGGGATGGGTTTTGCCACAAGGATAACGCACCTGCTCACACAGCCATCTCAGTGCGCCAGGTTTTGGCAAAAGACAGGAAGCCTTCCTTGCCCCACAGACCTTACTCACCTGATCTAACTCCGTGAGACTTCTTTTTGTTCTGCAAATGAACAGGGACAAGAAAGAACAACAATTTGATGACATAGAAGAGGTGAAGGGGGAAAAAATGAGGGAGGTGCTGTCAGCCATCCAAACAGATGAGCTGAAAAATGTTTCCAATACAAGTACAACTGAGCTTGACACACGGATGCATGTATGGATTGTGATTGTGATGGATGTATGGATGGATGTATGGATTGTGATAAGAGTTGTACGAGACCCCAATAAAATGATTTAAAAAAATAGAATCACAGATTTGACAAATGTATTAAATGCAATGGAGAAAACCTTGATGTTGATAAGGTTGTTTTTTGTAAAACGATTAAAATACACAACCTTGAAAAAAAATTCCAGTTTGGGGGGTACCCCCTCATATGCATGATGCATGGATAAAATTAAGAATAAAATACTTTGTAATTTTCCCCTGATCTCTAAGTAAATGTCTCTACCCTTCTCTCTAATTGGAAATATTACATAATCACTTATTCCAAAAATTGGGACAAATCTTCAATAAATAATGAAGATTAGACAACACTTTGAAATAAACTAGGTAAAATAACAGAGAAACAAACATTAGGCAAGGCAAAACAAATTTCCAAAGATAACCAAAGAATTCTTCTACTTGGAAATACTTGTTAAAAAGCAGTTAAAAACGTCAAGTAAAAGTATTGGAAGCAGTGATGAGGGTCGCAAAATCCAATAGCAAGAAGCCACACAAGGGTGTGGAAAAGAGGATGTAAGCGGGTGTACCTGGTGATAACGTGGATCATTCCTGTTTTATTGACACACCTTTGGCAGTGATATAAAGTGTGTTTATTTTTCCCTACATTGCATCTTGGCCCATAGGAGGTCTTCAGTGCAAGTCATACAACTGAAATATTATATGTTGTCACAAGGCAAACAAAATGGATTTTATAAACCCCGCCTATGGATCTTACACAAACTTCTAAGGATAAAAAGTTATCTCAATTCCGAGATGTTTCTGAATTTACAAACCATAAGTACTATTACTTTTCATCACTATCCATATATAAGACTACAAAGAAAAAATAAGATACATCTTATGTGGAAAGTTCAAGATTGCCTATCAGTTTTACATGAAACTTAGAGAAAATCAATAGCTTTACTCTCATTAGGGAATTTGAAACTATAAATACAACACAACAGTAACATAGATATTTCTTTCCTACTGTGCAAACCGCATATTTTTTGAAAAATGTATGGTATGCATGAGCTTATATCCTATAATTTGTCCACAGAGGACAATTAAAACCATTTTCTGCAATGTGTCCTTTATCTGGTCTAGTTTTAAATAAACCAAGTAATATATATATAGATAGATAGATATAGATATAGATATATTTGTGTTAGTTTCTTTGTCTAAGTGAAAGTTGATTCCTTTGTTTTTTTCCTTCATTAAATATCTTTGTGGTTTGTTGCTAACTCTTCTTCAAAAGTACACAAGCCACCCAACTGTAAGAAGTCTTAATTTGATATAAATATTTAATTTACAAATATATTCTCTCAATAGCCTTGTCTCTTGAACCACTGTGCCCCTAGCATCTAAAGTAGAACTGAGCACACAATAGGTACTCAATAAAAAATTGCTGAATAAATGAATGACTATTATAGAGTCAACCTGTCTCTTAGGAAACGTACTGCTAATTGCTTATATTTTATGATATTGTCTTTAAGTTAGTAGTTTGGAACTCAGAATAGGAAAATCATGTTAAAATGATGTTATAAATAATGGCTCTGTTCCCAAGCTACAAGCATTTCATCTGGTAAAATGGGCCTAGAGTTCACTAAAACAGATGCCTGCCTGTGTGCCAGGCTTATAAATGAGGTCAGTCTGTGTCACTTGTCACTTCATTAAGAACCAAGGTTGATTGGGACTCAGGGTTTAATCATAACCAATATAACACGAGTGCAATGAAAAGTAATAGGAAAAATAACTACTGCAGTGGCTTTCTTTTTTTTTTTATTGTGACCCACAGTCAGAGCTACGTGTGGAATAGAGACACGGAAACCCACATAAACAAGCATAAACAAAACATGTTTCATGAAGCAACACTTACTTTACTAAATTAGTGAACTCTGATGTTTTTGTATTCTACTTTTTGTTCTTATTTCTTCTATGTATTCAGTTGAAAATAATTGTCCCTCAAGAACTTCTAAGTTTATAACAAAACCCAGTTTGAAAACAATTGACTTAAAGGAAACTATACAGTTAAGCTAAGGTTAAATTGATCAAAGTGAGGTAAGGGATCAATGAATGCTAGGTTTCCTCATAAAGAATAAAGCCTGTCTCACTGCGCAGTTTTATATATATATATATTTACATGTAGACTTAACTGAGATAATGCCACCATACCCCAAACTTGCATGCCTTTACACCATCACATCTTTGTTCAGGCTAACTAGAATAAGCTTTTACTTTTTACTTTCTCTTAAGAAATCTGACTAATTAGTCATGGACCGGTTTAATTGTTATGTTTTTTTGTGGTTGGTTTAAGCTCCCAGACTAAATTATTGCTTGTCTCTCTGTCCAGTGTCCTGAGCACTTGGTCATTTCTCTTCTAACTCATTTATAATAAAACATCACAGTTCTTTGCTTGTGCACCCATCTTTCCTTGCAAACTGTGAATCCCTCAACATCATGAACTAGGTTTTTCATCTTTACATATCTAAGGGTTTAGCCCAATATCAGACTGAAGGTTGTTGGATGAATGAATGAATGAGAAAAATACCCCCCCAAGCCCAAACCACTGGCTATCTGAAAAAGTAAAAGGGAGCACCATTGAATGATGAGAACGTACAAGGAAGATATACTACTATGCCAATTGAAGAACGGAATGGACTGCTCTCTGATATGAAAGAGATGACATGAGATGTTGACTATGTATCATTGTTGATAGAACAAGTTACATTATAAGGGAGATTTTACTGTGATACTTCTTAGAACTCACTTACCTTGATCAAGTCAGCTATTCATTTTTTTTAATCATCTTATTAGGGGCTCATACAACTCTTATCACAATCCATACATACACCAATTGTGTAAAGTGCATTTGTACATTCATTGCCCTCATCATTCTCAAAACATTTGCTCTCCACTTAAACCCCCGGCATTAGGTCCTCATTTTTCCCCTCCCTCATAAGCCCTTGATAGTTTATAAATTGTTATTTTGTCATATCTTGCCCTGTCTGACGTCTCCCTTCACCCACTTTTCTGTTGTCCATCCCCCAGCGAGGAGGTCACATATAGTTCCTTGTAACCGGTTCCCTCTTTCCTACCCACTCTCCCTCTACCCTCCCTATTTCGCCACTCACACCACTGATCCTGTAGGGCTCATCTGCCCTGGATTCCCTGTATTTTCAGTTCCTATCTGTACCAGTATACATCCTCTGGTCTAGCCAGACTTGCAAGGTCGAATTCGAGTCATGGTAGTGGGAGAGGGGAGGAAACAGTTAGGAACTAGAGGAAAGTTGTATTTCTAATCATTGTTTCATCGCATCCTGACTGGCTCATCTCCTCCCCGAGACCCCTCTGCAAGGGGATCTCCAGTGGCCTGCTAATGGGCTTTGGGTCTCCACTCCACACTCCCCCCATCATTCACTATGGTAAGATTTTTTGTTCTGATGATGCCTTATACCTGATCCCTTCGACACTTTGTGTGCGCATAGACTGGTGTGCTTCTTCCATGTGGGCTTTGTTGTTTCTGAGCTTGATGGCCGCTTGTTTACCTTCAAGCCTTTAAGACCCCAGACGCTATACTTTAGGATTCTGATAATAATCAGAAAGCTAGTTACATAAAGCATGAAACTGCCACAAACTAATGATTGGTGACAAATCAATACATCACAGTTCCAGGTGGAACTACAGCAATAGCATCAGGACAATGATTGCAACACAGCCTTTTTTATTAGCAGAGCTTACACCATTGGTCTAGGGCCTTCCCTAGACCAAGAAATAAGGCATAACTGATGACTAATACAGCATAACTCCTGACTATGTGACCCTCTACTACTGTACATCAAGGACACACCTAGGAAAGCCTTTAAGTGAGACTGCTTCTCCTCGAAGTGGCTGGAGAAGGGTGGAAGTATTTCAAAGTACTGCCTGAAGGCAAGATTGTTCTCTTCCCTAGTTACGGGTCTGATGAGATTGAACCTACATCGAATAAGGGCTTTGGGGTTTTCTCTGCCATCAAGACCCAAAACCGAAACTCACTACTGCTGAGTTGATGCTGCGTCATAGCAGCCCGCGAGGACGGGGTAGAACGTCCCCTGTGCGTTTCTGAGACTGCACCTGCTGATGGGATTACAACGCCGCTGCTTTCAGGGATCTGTCATAGCGTTCTGCAAATGAAATGCTCAGAATTTAAGCTCCAACGCACATAATGCGCATGTTCTATAACATAATATTTCGTTTACTACCTGTTATTGTATTATTAATTTAACACCTGAATAACCTTGTCGCTTCATTTGAGGCAATATTGTCTCCTTTGAGCTAAGGACAGGATTAAAATCCAGATGTTCAGAGACTCACATACACATTTTTCTGAATGTTTTTCTCCCGACTTACGACTTCTCATTTTAAGCCTCCAAGCTGTATGCCAAGAATCAGATGAGACCTTGGCAACTACCACACGCTGTAACTTCACATTTTGTAGAAATTATAAATCTTCTTGACATAAGACATTTGCAGTTTGTTTTGAAAAAATTTTAGCTCCTCAATCGTGAATACACTAAGGCTGTAGTTTCATTGAGACAATATAACATCATAAAGATGTTTTTTTTTTAAATTTGGGGTAAATAAGAATATGTCCATGATAAGAAGACAGGAAGAAGGCTTGAAGAGGCAGTGGAAGTACAAAACTATAACATAGACACAGTGTTTATTTAACATTCTCCTTCAGGACTATTAATTCATCATGAAGCTCACATAATCCACCTTAATACTGTGCTAATTTTGAACACAACAGTGCATTTGAGACATATAGGTTAAAAAGGAAATACACTGAGGGTTTGCATTGAGGAAGAATATGACTGAAACTTCATTTTTTCATTTGATTTATAAAATAGCAATATCTATCTGAGCTAGCAGATAGACTTACTGAACCATATAGTCATTGCTATCACCGAGGCAGAGTTTATGCTCATAAGCATCCTACCATGGAGTGATGTCAACTCAGCACGAGCCTATAGGATCAGGTAGAACTGCCCCTGTGGGTTTCTGAGACTGTCACCCTTGACGAAAGCCCTGTCTTTCTCCCCCAGGGCAACGGGAGAGCTCGGGGATCTCAGACCAACATGTAACCACGTATGCCAGCAAGTCTTCTTGAGAGTTTACGAGGGAGCAAATGATATATGGGAATTACACAAATCGCGTCATGGATGTAGACACTCAATTTTTCTAAAACAATTGGGAAATATACAAAATCTAGAGTTTCTGATTTCAATAAAGTGCTGTGAATTTTATTTTCATTAATTTTCCTAAGTACTTCAAACTAATTTGGCAATCAATAAAAGAGCAGATGGAAATGCTAAGGTTTTAAGAAGCTTCTTTGCTTTTACAAATTTAACTCCAATGGTTTTCTCTACACCTACTTCCACTTACTCCCATTATCTCATTATCTGAATTCTCAGGCAGCACCTCTGATGGTCTGGGCCTTCGGTGAGGCTATGACCAATCGGGTTACTGTCTGGGGGTCATCCTGAATAGAGCAATAGACTGGAAGTTCTGGTGACAGACAACCAGACACACTTAACCACTGTCACCGGGCTCCCCAGTGGTGCAGAAGGACTTGGGGGAGGGGAGAGATATAAGAAGTCTTGGAGGAATGGGAAGCAGGCTGGAGAACATAGGGATTTCACTAGGAGCGGGGAGTAATGGAAGAAACTTTGAGCAAATTTTGGATGGTTTTAAATACCTTGGCAAAGCACTTGGACTCTTACCAATAGCTTCAACTTATTTTGAAACACATTATTTCAGGTTTAAACATCATACCACTAAACATGTCTATTATCTAACCATCAGTGTTATGCTAACCATGAGTTTTATGCTCTATTATATTTGTTTTCTAGGATTGCTATCACAAGCTGGGTGGCTATTAAAAACAGAAATGTATTGCCTCACCACTCTCACTGCAAGAGGTTGGAAATCTGGGTGTTGATCGGGCTGATTTCTTCTGAGTGCTCTGAGGGATAATCTGGTCCATATCTGCCTTCTAATTTTCAGGGACTGGCAGCTATCCTTGGCGTTCCTTGGCTGATGGATGCATCATTCCAAAATACTGCCTCCACTTTACATGCCCATCATCCTTCCATGTCTCTCTGTCTCTCACACAAGGACATGACTTATATTGGATTGGATTACAATGCTCCCTACTTCAACACAACCTCATGATGACTGACAACATTGTCAAAGGTGCTGAGGATTAAAACATTCCTAGGTACTTGGACGTGAGCACTTCAACTTAACTTTTTTTTTTTAACATTTTATTAGGGGCTCATACAACTGTTATCCCAATCAACTTAACTTTTTCAGAGATATAATGTAATGTCTTATTAGAAGCCTATATTTTGGTTTTAAAAGAAAAGTTTAGAAAGGCACATTATTGGAAATGAATATTTCCTTAAACAGAAAAGGAAATCGGGAACATGTCATTGGTTATCATCACTTTTTAAAATCATTTTAAATTTACTTAGAAAAAAATGACATAAATCATATCCACTCCAAACCCAGTACCAGAGTCCATTCTCACTCTTGGTGAGCCTATGGGGTAAGGTAGAACTAACTGTCTTGGAGGGTTCCCAAACAGTAACACTTTATGGAAGCAGAAAGCGTGGGCCATTAAATGACAATGTCCTTGTCATCTCGTTCTGGTCTTGAAATACGTGTTTCTCTATCTGGTGTCAGCTAATACTCCAAGTCTTATTGTGGGGTAGCAAATGACCCACACTTCAGTGGCCAGTTTATTTTGCTGTTGGATTCTGTGGGACCTCATCATAGGGGTGTGCATCTCTGCTCCCCCACGCCTGGAGCATCCAGTAGAAAAATACAAAGTCTGGAACGTACGCAATAATCTCAAATTTTAGTTACTCACATGTTCTAATGCCTAGGCACGCATAGTTTTCTCCTGGTGACTAGTCCATCCCAAGCATGGCCCCTGGGGTCGCAGAGGAAGTAGTTCTATTTGGGAGCAAGCTCTCCCAAAGAACTAGGCAGGTGAGTGGCTTTTTGTGGAATTAGAATTTAGCCTCAGGAGTCAACCATTGTCATTTCTATTTATCTGTTGGTCTGTCAAGTCTGTCCTCTGAGTCAGCAGTTCTCAACCTGTGGGTCGTGACCCTTTAGGGGTCGAACAACCCTTTCACTGATTCAAAACAGTAGAAAAATTGCAATTATGAAGTAGCAACAACAATTTTATGGTTGGGGATCACTACAACATGAGGAACTTTATTAAAGGGTCGCAGCATTAAAGGTTGAAAACCACTGCGGTGAAAGGAAAGTCAAGGAATCTGATGTGTTTTTAAACTGCCACACCAAACGTCTCCATCCGAATAGTGATTCCCATGTGTGGTTTTCTTACCTCTTAGTGTGGGCCTTGCGGATGAGTGTTCTATTTTATCATTGTTAGCTGTAGCCCGGGACTGTGGCACAGCACAGGGTAGAGGTTAAAATAGTGGCAGTCGGAAAAATGAATGAATGATTTCCAGATGTATGCTCTTCACTTTCTTCATCTTGTCAGGCAAGAGAAGCAGCGAGAAGGATAAATGGATGTACCAAGCACTGCGCTGGTCGGCTGCCTTACAGAGAGTACTCACTGAGTCCTCCAAACAACTTCATGATTAAGTACTGTTAGCGCTTTATTATGAGAGAAGAAACTCAATTAAATCCTGATCTTTCAGATCTCCAAATTTTCTCGAGTTCAACCAATGCTTACTATATGTAAGACATTTTGCTAGGAACTAAAGATACAAAGACAGACACTGCTCTTAGGAATTCAACATTTATTGAAAGGGAACAAAAAGGTCTCCAAGAAATCTTCTCTCAGAAAATGTATGCTATTTGGACTCTATTGTGTACACTCTTAAATCCTGTAAGACACCGCAGAAAGGATCGTGGAGACAAACAATATGAATACCACAGACACATCCTGTGACGAATGGTTAACCTGCGGCTCACATGCACACAGTGACGTGGAACCCTAATTGACTAGCTTGCTCTTGCCCTTTATGAGGAAGAAGTAACCTGTCCAATTAGTCTTCTAGACAGTTGAATTCTTGTGACAGCTCTGGCTTGGCTATGGATCCAAATGGGTTCATATAATTAAACTTTTGAATCATAAAGAGGAGCTAATTTGTAGGAAAAAGCAGTAAGTAATATATGACAAATTAACAATCTGATCACCGTGTGGTGGGTCTCTGTAAGTGAACAGATCACCTCTAGCTGGAGTTTATAGAGAAGATTTATAAAAGAGGTGGGATTTGATTTCAGTTTTGTAGCATTGAAGGAATGATGTCACGTGAAGTAGAAAGGGAGACAGTGTTTCCAGGTAAAAGAACATTTAGTCATAAAGAGGTTTAGAAAGGAAAAATCAAGACTGGGGATAGAAATAAGACTAATCCGATCAAATTATATGCAGGGTATACATTTTTTAGGAATCATAAAATAAATCTTGCATATATTTCTGATGGCTTTGAACTCCTGTATACCACAAAATCATATTCTCTTCCTTTGAGCATATTTGCATCCTGCAAATTTGGCGAGACTTATTTTGACCAGCTATAGACTGGAGTAAGTAAACAAAAAGAAAATAAACAAGCAAGCAAACAAATAACAACAGCAGACAGGAAGCGATGAGGAAAAGAAGAGAAGGGGGAGGAAGGCACAGGGCACAGGGAGCCAGGGAGAGGGGAATCTTGGAATTGGAAAGCAAGCTTGACCAAGCACAAACGTGATGCCACGTATCATCGATGGAGTCGGCAGGGGTTTTCCTTTTCTGAGCTGGTTTTTCAAAGATGCCGCACAGAGAGAGTGACATGTCGGCCATTTTCTTCTACGTCTTTGCTTTCCAAATAGCTTGGCTTTCGCAAACTGGCTTTTTCTTATGACTATTTCAATGACACATTTCTTCCAATGCTTTCCCAGCAGTCCCTCTAATTTTTAATCATCTGGGTATCAGATTAATATCTCTGGTTAATGTTCTTTAATCATAAACTTAATGAGATTATAAAATGTAGAAACACAGAGATAAAGTTGAAAATACCTAGACTGCTAGAACTTGGGTACTAGATTTAGTGTACTCCAGGCTCTAAGAACTAGTGAGGCATGAGAGAAAATTTGGCAGCCAATATGGGCTATAAAAGGTAAATTGATCCTAAGGCACACTAAAGAAGCATTCAGACATTTTGTTGAAAGTAAGCTCCCTCCACCTATTTCTTCTGTAATCTATAAACAAATCGTCATCAGCACACTGGAGAGCTAGAGGGAGAACTTGATGTTCCCTTTGACCATTTTTCATTACACAGAATTGCAGGTATTACCTGATATTATCCTGTGCAAAGGATAAGAACATCAAATTGCTCTGCCTCATGCACTATACGAATAAAAAATAAATATTGTTTTCTAAAACCAAGAGCACAGACACCAGGGAACTTTAGTAGAACTATAAAAAGTTAAGTATACTAGGCACTTAATGTTATTTTTGAATAAAAAGTTTCTTTTAATTTAATATCCGACATTCTATATTTAAAATTTTATTGTTGATATAAGTTGTGAACTTTACATTTCAATGACATTTTTATTTAGAATAAATGTTTTTTCTTAATATTTCCTCAGCATAATCAAGTTTATCTTGCTATATATGTTCATGTGTATTTTTTTATTGGCCTTTATGATAATGACTGCTATCCTTCTACTCTAACATCCCCTTTGTAATGATCTCTTGTCTGATATACAGAAGATGAAGATAAATGGATATACATAATGGAATATGAAAAAATATTGAAACGGATGTAGATACTTTCAATAGCCTGATGAAAAAATCAAAGCTTTGAAATGGGTAAAAACTCAGTGGTCATCAAGTTGACTCCTGGAAACCCCCTTTGTGTCACAGCAGAATTGTGCTGCTAGGATTTCAATGGCTGATTTTCCCGAGTAGATCACCAGCCCTTCCTACCACCCACCAAGGTGCCTCCGGTGGATTCAGACCTCCCAGCTTTGAATTAGCATCTAATCCACTAAACCATTTCACTGCAACTGCTGATCACAACTGCAAGGGGCATGTGGTATTGGTAGTGTCTCCTTTATCCCAGCATCAATAAAGGAGATGAAATTATAGCATGATTTATATTGATAGACTTCTCAATATTTTATCAATCTTTTAAATATATATTGATTGTATCAATATGTTGACATTGTATATTTGTATTATATCGTGGAAAGCACAATATAGTCTAAGATAACAAAAAAGAGAATTTTCCCCCATGAGATCTGTTTAAATAAAGATATACATGTGGTGGAAAAATGGCAACATTCATTAATCAATATAATTGAGGAAAAATATTACTTCAAACACCCTTTTCTCCTTCAAATACTGTGTAAATTTCCTATTAAATTTTCCACTTATATTTAAAAATTGGTAACTAACTGATAAAAAAAAGACCTGAAAGAATTTTGAAATTCCAATAAAATGCCTCTGTGATACTGTAAATTTTGTTTTAATCACTTACGTGGCTTATTTCAGCTAGTTTATTTTGAAATACTAGGAATCTTGGGAGAAAAAACTCCGTGACATTAATGATATTAACAGACTAGTCCAGTCTAAGAACAAAGATTGGGTCTGGAAGTGATTAAAATAAGGACGTTTCTTGATACCTTCATATAGTACATTTCCTACTCAGCAAGCAATATTACTCAGGAAAATTCAATCCATCCTTTATACTTTTAAAGGAAAAAATTTAAATGAGTTTATGTGTACATGCATGTATTTTCAATGTATATTTTCTTACTTTCCATTTCCTTGGCTTTTATATACATATGGATTAATTCTCTTAGGACATTTCAGGCTATGTGTCTGGAAACTTCAGACATCCAGAAAAAAAAGAAGGTTGGGAATTGATGAAAAAAATGTGCTGAAAGAATTCACATAAAAGTTTGGGAGACTTGAAAATGAGAACAACAGACACTTAAGAAGTTATTGAACCAGAAAAAATGGTTCTCATGGCAGGTATTTATATAGCAATATACTGATAACTGTGGGATAAAAATAAAGGCATCCAGACACTATTACACAACTCAATATGAAATCCAAGTTCTAATTCACAGATAAAACAGAACCTGTTTTGTGTGATCTTCTTGTTCTACAATTAGAGTATATATTGCCTATTATAAAATAAAAAGACTCTCAAAATGAGGTTTACGTCCCCCAAAAATTATTTAGTTAAGTGTTTTCTTAGTAAGTTCCTCTTATTTACTATTAGGCCAAAACACATATACATTCAAAGATGTATGTGTAAGCTGTGTATAGACAGTTTCAAGTTAATTTAATGTCAATATAAATTTTATTGTTTCCTCTTTAAAGTTTTCTAATATAAATATCTAGTTAGTGAAAAGTATATAAAAATTACATATCAAATTTAAATATATATCCCCATAGGGAAAGTGTGAAAGCATTAATCTTTCAGTGGGAGTAATTCAAATTTATCTGCATAATTTAATTTGTTTTCGATAAGAACTCTAGCTGTCTTCTGGAGTTACAATGTTGTTAGGTGCCATCGAGTCCGCTCCAAATCACAGTGACTTTATACCCAACGGAACAAAACACTGCCTGGTCCTTTACCTTCCTCACCAAGCTTCTTATGCTTGAGCCCATTGTCGCTGCCACTGAGCCAAGGGACCTCGCTGAGGATCTTCCCCTTTCACACTCTCTACTTATCAACCACGATGCCTCCTCCAGGGACTGGCCATTCTGGATAACAAATCCAAAGGACCATGCTAACTATAGTTCTTCCAAGACAGATTTATTTGCTCCCTGGCAGCTCATGATAGCTTCAATTTTTTTTACCCACTTGATCTTTCAAAGGCATTCATGCTTGTTCTCCTATATCCATCACTCAGTTTCACATGCAACTAAAGACCACTGCTTTGTGTCCATTCCAACTGGGGTCACTCTACAGAAGGCTCCCGAAGCTCTGTAAAACTTACAGAAGCAGGTGGCCTCATCTTTCTCCCGAAGAGCAGCTGGGGGTTTGAACCAGCAATCTTGGGGTTACGAGGCCGATGCATACCTGATAGCACCAGCAGAGCTCCTCATATGCATACTGTTGTTGCTGTTTGGTGCCAGTAGTCAGTTCTAATCCACAGCTACTGTATGCACAACAGAACAAAACACTACCCAGCCCTGTGTCACCCTTACAATTGTTCCTATTCCCGAGCCTATTGTCGCAGCCGCTGTGTCAATCCATCTCTTTGAGGACCTTCCTCTTTTCACTGCCTCTCTGCTTTATTAGGCATAAGGTCCTTCTCCAGGGCCTAGTATACAATACCTGACAATATAGTCAAAGGATGTAAGATTAAGTTTTGCCACCCTTGCCTTTAAGAAGCACTCAGGCCATACTTCTTCCAAGATAGATCCCTTTGTCTGTATAGCAGGCCATGGTATTTTCAACGTTTTCCTCCAGCACCACAATTCAAATGCACGAGTTTTTCTTCCATCGTCTTTATTCAATGTCCAACTCCTACATGCATAGGAGGCAATGGAAAATGCCATGGCTTGGGTCAGGGGCACCTGAGCCCTCAAAGTGACATCCTTGCATTTCTATACTCTGAAAAGGTCGTGTGCAGCAGATTTACCAAATGCAAGGTGTGTCTTTTGATCTCTTGAGTACTGGTTGTGGATTCAAGCAACTTTAACCTTTTCTCTATTTATCATGATGTTACCTATTTGTCCAGTTGTGAGGATTTTGATCTTTTTTACATTGAGTTATACTCCATACTCAAGGTTTCAATTCTTGATCTTCATCAGCAAGTACTTCAAGTCCTCCTCACTTTCAGCAAGCAGGGTTGTGTTATCTGCATATCGTAGGTTAGTTAGCCTTCCTCCTATCCTGATGCCACATTCTTATTCATATAGCCAGTTTCTCTGATTATTTGCTCAGTATATAGATTGAACAAGTATGATAAGAGGATACAACCCTGACCCATGCCTTTCCTGATTTTAAACCAGAACCACATTCCCTCATTCTGTTCTCACAACTGCCTCTTCATCCATGTACAAGTTCCTCACGAGTACCATGAAGTGTTTTGAAAATCCCATTCTTCTCAAGGTAATGGATAGTTCATTGTGGTCCACTCAGTCTAATGCCTTTTCAAACTCAATAAAACACATGTAAACATCCTTTTGTACTCTGCTTTGAGCCAAGGTCCATCCGACATCTGATACGAGTGTGCTTATTAGGCAACTGAAAATATGATGACTTGGGTCAAGAACACCTTACAGCTCAAAAAAGCAGCTGATAAATTTGAATTGCTTGATACAGGAGTTTGCTCTTACTGCTATACTGGACTGGAAACAGTATCATTGGATTTCTTTAACCCTCATGAATTGGTCTTGCTCCTTCAATTCAGGTCCCTATTAACTACCTCTTCCTTTGTTCTTAAAAGATTTTCTCAGCACTCACCTTTGTTTTTTGTAATAAAATTCACATAGGATACACTTCCATAGTTGTTACTTTAAAAGAGTTTTTTATATCATCACAATCAGTTCCAATGCTCCCTCTCTTCCACTACATTCATTATTCGCTAATTCCCCTCACCCTACCTACCCACCATCTCCAGTAAACCATCGCATCAGTTATTGTCTCTGTGCACCCTCTCCTTCTGTGCTTCATCAACTGGTAAACCTCACAGAAACAATAAAAAACAAAAAGAAAATGAAAAAGAAGAAAATAATAATAATAACAAGAGAACAATGAAAAGAAAGGAAAGGTCACCAGAAATATTAAAAACAGAAAGAGAGAAGAAATTTCTGTCACCGAACAAGAAGGAAATATTTAAACCTAGAGCAAGTTCAGGTGACATCAACAGGAAGGTCCATTGGAAAGGTACCGTATTATACTGAATCAATAATCATCCTTTAACTTGCAGTCAGAAAGTCAACTTCTTGAGGAGGTCCTTCCTATCCCCTATGATTTGTTAACCTTCCTTCATTATCCACCCTCCCACATTTAGGGTTACTCTGATATCTACCTTCACTACCAGATGAATGGCTGCTGTCGGCATCACATCTGTTTTATTTACCACTAAATCCTTAGTACACTGCACGTGCTATAAGAAGTGCTCAAGGTAATAATAAACAATGAGTGAAGTTGGAACACTAGCTAAAGATAGGTTGTATACTTGGATCTGTGTTTTCTAGTAACAAAGCACCCCCCAAAATTAGGGTTTATGGTACCCTTACCAAACCGACTGCCATCAAGTCAGTCCCCATTCACCGGGACTCTGCCTGCTTTGAACTGCAGACCTTGTGATTAGCAGTGCCACGCTTACCTGACAATGCCAAGCAAGGATGATATCTCTAGAAAAAACAAATATCTTTAGAAAAAATAAATGACGGTGCTATATTTAAGAAAACAAACTAAGAGTTTGCACTGATAGAAACCCAATAATAAATTTTAATGAACAGCATGAGCACCACTGCTAGCACACAATCGTTGGCAAATAAATCCAGAAATGGGTCCTTCTCCCCGTTCCTCTCTCCTGCAGAAGGGCATAGTCAAATGTTTTAGTGTACTGCTAAATATCATTTCATTCAGTCATTTTTGTGAAATAAATTAGCCAAGCTACCTAGTTCCTCTTTAGGGTTTCCAAGACTGCAAGCCGTTGGGAGCGCGGCCAGCCTCACCTTTCTCCAAGGAAAAACCCAACCTTTTGGTTAGCAGCCCAAGGCTTAACCCTCAGCACCATCAGGGCTCTTGAATTTAGCATGGCGTCTTTTGTTCTTGTAAGGTGTCGCAGCCAGTTAACACTCACACTGGGCATCAGAACAAACCACTGCCCAGTCACTTTTCAACCTCACAGTCTTTCCTATGCTTGTTGCAGCTTCTCGGTCAATCTGCCTCATTGAGGCACATGCTCTATTACGCTGACCCTCGGTCTTCCAATTACAATGCCCCTCTCCAGGGACTGGTCCCTCCTGAGATCATGCCCAACCCAGTGCTCTCCATTGGATCCAAAACTCACTGCCATCGAGTGGATGCCGAGTCATTGCGACTCTATAGGACAGGGTAGAACAGACCCTGTGAGTGACTCTGAGTCCAATCTTTCTCCTGAAGAGCCGGCTGCTGATATTCAACTGCTAACCTTGAGGTTAGCAGCCCAAGACATTAACACTAGCTCTAGAGGGCTCCCAGTAAGTTGGTTGGGGCATTTTTAGCAAATTGAATTGCACTTAAAACTTAATTTAATAGAGTTCTCTTGCATCCAGTGACAAGTCTGTCACTATCGAATTATGATAAACTTCCACACACATCCTCCTTGTTTGAATTCATTATGTGTCCACTGCGGATATTCTCAAAGTGAAAGGAAGTGTGAGAAGTTTTGACGGGTGGTTCTCATCAGTAGGCCAAAGGAAACTCACTACCATCCATGTGATGCCCACGCACAGCGACCATTCTCCCTCAATTCAGAATTTTCCCAATGCCATTATCAAAATTGTACTCTAGACTTTCTCTATTATAAGGTTCCCAGTGTCAAGGAATAGCTCAGGTGACCTAGTGGTATATGCTTTGGCTCGCTAATCGAAAGGTCAGCGGTTCGAAACCACCAGCTGCTTAGCAGGAGAAAGATGAGGCTTTTTACTGCCATGAAGAATTGCAGTCTTCTATTCCCGTGAAAAATTACAGTTCTATTCTGGCCTGAAACGCAGAGCAAAAAAAAGCACTAGCTAGCAGGGCGTGTCAAGGAACCCCTATTAAATTGGCAGCTATGTTGTCCAATAGCATTTCAGGGAGGCGTATCCTCTCACGCACGCTCCAATCGGCTCGCAGAGCCGTCTCCCGGGCTAAAGCGGAAGTGAGGCCTCTCCGGTCGCCACATGGAGCCGCTCCTGGACCACCTGGACCGTTTCTCCGAGGTGCTGGCGGTCGCGCGCACGGCCCACGTTGCCTCCTGGGACCCCGCCACCGTGCGCCGGGCCCTGGAGTGGGCGCGCTACCTGCGCCACGTCTACCGGCGCTTCGGCCGCCACGGGCGCATCCGCGCGGCTCTGGAGAGGCGGCTGCAGCGCCCGGGGAGGCCGGCGGGCAGCGCCGTGCCGGGCGCCGCCCCGGGCCTGACGAGCTTCCAGTCCCTGGGGCGCTGCGACCTCCTGCTCGCCGCGGGTCTGCTGGAGAACCGCGCCCTCGGGGACGC
>NW_022103958.1:29484990-29508756 GCF_000313985.2 Echinops telfairi
GGGCGCCTGTGGGCGCGCCTGCCGCACGGCCACTTCCTGAAGGTGCTCGCGGCCGCCCTGCTGCTGCCGCCGCCCTCGCCTGCCCCACCCCAAGACGAGGGGTTGGATCCGGCCCGCCCCAAAACACCTGCGGAGGGGAGGCTGGAGCTGGGCGCCTGGTTGCTAGGACAGTCAGACATCATGGTGGCCTTTTGTCGCACCCTCCCTGCCCGCCTTCTGGCTTCTGTGGCAGGCCGCCACCCAGCGCTCGCCCACGGTTATTTGGGTCTGCTCACAGAATGGGGTCGCCATCTGCACTACGACCTCCAGAGAGGCCACTGGGTTGGAGCAGAGCCCCAGGATCCGTCCTGGGAGGAGTTGTGCGACAGGTTTCAAAGCCTCCAGCAAGCCCCTCCACCCCTGAACGATGAAGTTCTCACCACCCTGAAGGCCTGTAAGGCAGAGGATGGAGATTTTGAAGTCCCAGGTCTTAGCATCTGGACAGACCTACTGGTGGCTCTTGACACTGCACTGGGAAAAGGACACGTTCAAGATCTCAGCCCAGGCCCAAGGGCCCTCCACCCACTGTTCTCTTAATTGTGCTCTTGAACATGTGGTGTACAGAATTAAAACTTTAATGTTCTCACCAAACCTGTACCTCTTTCTGCCACAATATAATTATTGGTGTTATTAATTTTCAATGTTGAAAGCCATTTGAACCAGAGAATTTACGTTTTAGAAGGCCACTCTCTCTAAAAAAAAATACTATTCAAGGAAACCAGGTCTTTTAACAGACAAAGGACACCTTATTTCTATTGCTGTGCGTCACTGACATTGGCAGTTGTTTTACCAGTGGGAAGCTTTTTCTCTGGCCACATCACTTCAGAAGTACTTGGGGTCAAAAGCCCACTTCCCTAGTTGGGGTTGAAGCCCTGACTCTTGACTTTGCTTACCAGTGTTCTCACTAGTTAACCAACCTCAACATGTATTAACATTTTTTAATTCAAAATGTCTATTTTCCCCCCATTTTTGGTAAATAACCGTTCTTTTGAGTGTGGAAAGTGAAGTCATCGTGACTTGAAGCACTGACACAAAGATAGCTAAAAAGCCAAAGTATATAAAATATAATTTGCCTTTGGATGTTAACCTTTGAGGATAGAAAATCAAAACTTCCCTCTGAATTAGAAGACTCAAGTTTTAGGGACGTTTCTATCAATAATCAAATTCACAAATCAACCTTAGTGATATAATTGCCCCATGGTAATTGAATGGCTTATTCTAAAAGAGTTAAATTTCTTGATTATTTTTCTTGGTGGCTGCCCTATGGGAACTGTTTAAAATTTTGGTGTAGTGTGTGTAGGAACTGAATGTCCATTTACCCAGATGCTCTGAAACACAAATTCCTAATAACCAGATTTAAGTGTGGTTTATTCTTTTTTTAAATTTTTTATGGGCAATACAGTTTTTCAATGATCAAGTTACTTATCCACAGCCAGTCTAGCTGGTAGTTACAGTCTTCGAAACACAAATGAGTATCCAAAAAGTGATACTGGAATTAGAACATCAGGAATTGTATAATCTTGTAGAATTTTTCATTCTGGGCAGAACCTGCTGTTCTACTAGGAGGTATTCTTGTCTCAGAAAGTTCCTGGTGTAACTCTAGCATGTCCTTGTTCCCAATTGTTCATTTATTTTTAGTCTCTTCCATAGAGAGCAAGTAGCCCTGGTGGCCTAGCGCTTACCCATTGGGCTGCTAACTAGAAGGTCAGCAATTCGAAAGCACCAGTCGCTCTGTGGGAGAAAGATGGAGCTTTTTGCGCCCGCAGAGTTCGTCTCAGAAGCAGGAGGCCGTTCTACCCTGTCCTGTAGGGGTGCTGTGAGTCCCCATTGGTTGGTTCAAGGCAATAAGTTTCAATGAGATTCCATGTAGACCATCTTGTTGCAAGAAAGAATTCCTTCTGTAATCCTCAGGAAAGGCTTCCAGAAAAAGTAACCCAATGAAGATTTCTGCCTGGGAAAATTCCTAAAACTAGCTCTAGGTTTCAGATAAGGACAGTTTCTGAACAGTCCCTGTATCTGAGAGCATAGTTGGAGCTAAAATAATAAATATTGGTATAGTCTTAAAGGACATTTTAAAATTTATAGCTATATTTACTATCATTAAGCACTCTTTATACCAAGATTATATTCTTACAAATAAGTATTTAGGTGGAGAGAGTTAGTAAAATCCTAACAGCAGAAAACAAGAAACATGAGAATAGAAATCAGTTCTCATTTGTTTCCCACAGTCTAGCATAGTCTGATATATGGTGGGTAGTCCTCATTTTTGAGTAAGTGATAGAATTAGACCTGCAGGTCTGTGCACTTTCATTCATAATCACAATTAAGCCCAAACCAGTTTGAGTCAGTGTGCGTCACGATACCCCCATGTTGCAGAGAAGAATTGGGGTCCCTCGGGTTTCCCAATCTGTGACCTTTCTTCCTAGAGTTGATCAGCAGGACTTTCTTTTGAGGTACCTCCTGGTAGATCCAAACTACCAACTTATTAAGAAAGAAATCAACACTGAAGGTAGTACGTAGTGTTTGTCTAACACTGAATAGCTCAGCTCCTTGGGTGGGAAAACCAAGAAAGATCACACCTAAATTATTTCCACTTTGGTTTTTTGTTAGTGCCCTTGGTTAGTGGCTTGTAAACAATATGAATTAAAAGGTCTACACAGGAAGCATTATATTGGTTGAGCATCATATTTGGTGTATTAGCTACTGGTAGGACTTTTGTCAAGTTACTTTTTGAAAGAACTTTGGTGGCTCATTAAAGATGTGACTATGAAAATAAATTTTGAAATAAAACACGCTTGGGAAATTAAAATTTAAATACATTTATATTGGATAAATTATAATAAATAATGCAAAAATCAGAAACATTTAATGGAATGACTTTATTCAGTAGTCTGCCTTCCTAACACTATTCACATTTTTTAGTTTTTGGTTTTTTTACATTTTATAGGGTTGCTATCAGAATCAGCTCAATGGCAATGAGTCTGATTTTTTAGTTTACACTTTTAGATCATTTGTAGGCTATTTCCATACCTATAATAACTATAAAATGTAACTTTTAAAGTTGTTATGTATAAGGAGATTTAACAATATTTGTGGGAAAATAGAATTAAAAGATGAGACTTTTCTATGAAGCTTTTGAAGCCCTTTTGTATTTCGTTTCTTTGTTCTTAAGGTACCATCAAGTCATCGCCAACTTACAGAACTGATGAACAAAAGAACTTGACACTGCCCAGTCCTGAGGGAACCTCATAATTGTTCTGTTTGAACACATTTTAGCCACTGTGTCAACCCAGCTCCTTGAAAGTCTTCCTCTTTTCCACCAACCTTCTCCCAACCGCGACCCCTTTCCCAAGGACCGGTCTCTGGATAACATGCCCAAAGTACGTGAGACGAAGTCTTGCATTCTCTCTCCTAAAGAGCCTGCTGCTTGTATTTCACCAAAACGGGTTTGCTTGTTCTTCTGGAAGTCTATGGTACTTCGAGTATTCTCCACCGACACCATAACTCAAATGCTTCCATTTTAAGCCTTCCTTAGTCACTGCCCAGCTTTCACATGCACCTGCAGTGACTGAGAATACTATGGTTTAGGCTCGGCACATTTTATTCCTCAAAGTGATATTTTTGCTCTTAGCATGTTAAAATACCTTGTGCAGCATATTTACTGATTGTGATACATTCTATGATTTCTTTACTACTACTTCCATGAGTGTTGATTTTAGACCCAAGTGAAATGAAGTTTTGACAACTTCAGTCTTGTCTTCATTTATCATAATGCTGTCTATGGATCCAGTTGCAGGAATTGTTTTTCCGATTTACCTTGAGTTGTAATCCCAGCTGAGGCCTGCAGTCTTTGATTATCAGTAAGAGGTTCAAAACCTTTTCATTTCCAGGAAGCATGATACTGTCCTTCACATATTGCTGGTTAATGAGTTTTTCTTCAATCCTGATGCTGCATTTGTGTGGTGAAAGGATATACCCCTGACACATCATTTCGGATTTGAACTGTGCAGTATCCCCATGTTGTTTAAATGACTGCCTCTTGGTCTATGTACAGGTTTCACATGAGTATAATAAAATGTTCTCTAATTCCTATTTTTTATTCTTAGCAATAATTTTCCCTGGTCCATACAGTTGGATGACTTTATATAGTCAAAAAACCATCCTTTTGGTCTTCCCTGCTTTCATCAAAGATCTATCTGATATCAGCACTAATATCTCTCACTCTATGTCCTTTCTGAATTCGACTGGAACTCTGGCAGCATCTTGCCGATACACTGATATAATGATTTTTGAATTAATTATCTCCAGCAAAATGTTACTTGCCTGTATTATTAATGCTATTGCTCAATAATTTCTGTAATCTGTTGAGTCACCTTTCTTTTGAATGGGCACACATATGGATCTCTTCCATTATGTTGGCCAAGTAGCTGTCTTCCAAATTTCTTGGCATGGACCAGTGAGTGCTTCCAGAGCTGCATCCGTATTTTGAAGCATTTCAATTGATATTCCATCAATTTCTGGAGTCTTTCTGCTTAGGTTTCTACCTTCAATATAATAAACTCTTGATCATTATCTATCTCTTGAAATGACTGTGTATCAGTCAATTATTTTTGGTACAATGAGTCTATATTCCATACTCTTCTGATATTTTCTTCATCACTCAGTATTTTGTTCAAAGAATTCTTCACTATTTCAATTTGAGGATTGAATTGTTTCTTCAGTTCTTTCAGCTTTAGATATGGTGATGATGTGCTTCTCCTTTATGTTTTCTAACTCCAGATCTTTGCCCGTTTCATTATAGTGCTTTACTTCATCTTCTCAAGCTGCCCTCTGACGTCTTCTGCATAACTCTTTAATTCCATCATTTTCTCCTTTTGCTTTAGCTAATCTGGTGGCACTGTCAAGAAAATAGTGTTTTGTTCATTAATAAGCCCCAAGAATGTAGAACAATCATTGCTACCAAGTGAAAGCTGACCAAATATTTGTAAATTAAGACGGATGCTTGAAGCAGCTTTAAAGTCAGTTTATGATTGTATGTCCCTACTTAGAAGCCCCTGGGGATTTCCATTTCACTTTAAATAGATGCCACTATTCTTTCTTACCCTATAAGATTCTCCAAATAGACCTGCTGTTTATCTTGATGTGATAATAATCTCTTGTCCTTCTCTTTTCTATACACTCCGGGAACACAGGACTTTTTTTCAGTTCCTGAAACAAGTTGAGCTCTATTCTACACTAGGAACTTAGCTGACATTGTTCCTTCAGGCAAGAGTGCTTCACCTAGATCCTTCAATTCTCAGCTAAGTTTTCATTTTCACACTGTAATACCTCTCCCTAGATATATGCCATCGTGTTATTTTCCATCAGACCACTCTCTTGCTCTGAATTGTCGTCTGGATGCTGGCATCTATCTGTCTTTTCCACTAACTGTAAGATCAGTGAGGGCTAGGTGGTTTCTATTTTACTTATCATAGGTTCAAAACTCCTCACACTAAGTCATACAGTAAGAAGCTGATAAATATTTTTGAATGAATATCATCCACTTATTCAAGGTAGGAGATTATATAAGGATCCCAAGAAAAATCCCTCGCAAGGAATCGAGTGAATGTTCCTTAACAGCATCATCTCCTGGGTAAAATTTCTAAGAAACTTAAGTCATTTAGTATTGGCTACGTAGAGTATGACGAGCCCTTGCTATCAGGTAAACGTTGGATGGCTAACTAAAAGGTCAGTGGTTCAAACCCAGCATTCCATTCCACCAGAGAGGCAATGGGCTCCTGCAAATAGGTACAGCCTTGGATCACCATAAGTCAAAATAGGCTTGATCTCAATAGGTTTTTGGTTTACATAGAGTATAATTTGAAACAAAAAGATTGAGGACCTAATATATGGAAACATTCCCAAGAGGCAGCTCTATAATTGAAAAAAATCTTTCAAAGTCTCTTTGTTGTATTTGAGTTGGGTCAACATTTATCAATGTCAAGTACTATTTGCTGTAGTTAAAATGACTAGTTTTACTTGCTTGTTTAGAGCTCAAAAGCAGTATACCAAAACTCTACAGTAGAAATCAGTTATAGATAGAATGGCCCACCTTCCCAAGCAGATGGTGGACATAGGGTATGCATTATTAACAAATTAATTAATGCAAATGCTCTAGGAAGAAACCATTGATTTCTCTCAAGAATTAGAAATGATCAATCATTATATCAGAAGAAGGGTAGCAGGGTCATTTATCAAATGCTAATTGTCATAATGGACTAGGAATTCCCTTTTAAGTTAGAAATATGGTAGCCCGAAGGCAAAGTAGCTTGAATAATTATAATAATTGATGTGTATACAACTGTTTTTTAAAAATATCATTACTCTTAATATTGGGATAAAGGTGCTGAGCTCCGAAGAGCTGATATTGTTTTACCATCCCATATAGTTTAACTCTTTCAGTTCATGAGGATCTGGATTTAACAGTGAGAAGTAGTAGTACAGGATATAAGATGCTAAAATCAGTTTATATTATGTATTTGTACATACATGTGATACAAATAAGGAGTCCGGAGAGGTTGTGGGGTAGGTGTGGGGCAGCCAATGGCTAGGTCAGCAGTTCGGACCCACTGGCCCTCAGCAAGAGAAAGGTGAGGCTTCTGTACCTGGAAAGATGGATAGTGCAGGCAATCTTATGGAGGGTTACTATGTATTGGGCTGAGCTCTGTAGCAATGGGTTTGGTTTCTGGTGAGTTATAATATAAATAGGAACATTAAAATCTGAATGAAATCAATGATAATTACTAAATATTGAGGGCATATTATAGTATTTGAAATTTTGGTATTGGATATTCATATTTAAATAAATTTAAATTTATTTAAATCCAAAAGCAAATGTATTTATTTTTTTCACTATGAAGCTTCTTCGTGCACATATGGATCTATATGTGCCCTTTTAGTTTTATATTTGTATTGTGAAATTGTACTCATTTATTCATTATGCATCACCTACTATATGTCAGGCATGCTATGATATAATATGCTATAAGTGGTTATGATTTTTTAGTTATGTATTTTTCATGTCATCAAACAAATTATTCTATTTCTCTTTACGAAAATAAGCCTGGAAATTAATGCATGAAGTATAGATATATATGTGTGGGTTGATAATAGCTCTTTTGCCTTACATAATTGTTTAAGACTCTGAGGAATAGCTGCTGAAATATTCATTATTATACCAACTATGTGACATATTATCAATACTTTTTTTAGAAGATATTCTGTTTGAGGTTATGCATATATTTATGCGCATTGATAATATGACAAACTATAACAAGAAAATAGTATACCGTTTGCTTTCTATGAATATAGATGCGCCCATGGACCAGAATGGATAAAACATCTAGGCATATTGTTTTCATGTAACTACATGTTTTCATGTAGTTGTGTTTGAATCTACACCATTTTTTTAGCTAATCTATTACTAAAATACAGAACAGAAAAAACTGCACATTATACATTGCTTGGTACAGAGAGAGATCTTATAATTTTGTTTTAAAAAGTTCACAGAAAGGTAGTATGCTTCTACTGTGTATTAAAATATATAACCATATTCATACTCTGATATTTCAACAATAACCAAATAGTTTACATAAACATTAGATTTGGGTTGAGATAAGCAGTGCCCATTCTCTTGTCGACTTTTTCAATAATTATAAAAACATGTATTCCTGACACTGCCATTTTGAAATGTTGTTGGAAACATAAAATAAATTGCAAGTGACTAACAAGTGCAATTGACAGAAGATACATGATATGGTTCACTCGTCAGCGACATAGATTGCGTTTGGAATTACTATAGTAACCGAAACTAATTGAGAGCAGGCGGCGTTTTCTAATTATAGCTGTGAAGTATTGGACCTTGTGCACTGCACCAGCAAATTGGCCCCAGTAGGTTCAAAATGATTTCACTGTTTGCCATTACGGAGTTAGCTAAGGCAGGATGCTTGAGAAATAGGTTTCTGCATTTGTGAAAGGAATATGCCCCTATGTGTGATATAACAAAATATTATAATAATTATTAAAATGCTATAAGAAAAGGTACTTTCTTTAAAATTAACCAATTTAAGATGATCTAAAATGTAAACTCCCACCTAATTTACAAAAAGAGCAGAAACAAAAACCCTATTTTATGAAAATGGCTACCTTTGATAAATGATTTTTAATGAGATAACACTATCTCTGCACTGTGTTGGGTAAATCTTTCATCCTTTCAAGATATAATGCTCTCTTGTATTCAGTTTGGATAAAAATAATAACTATATTTTCTTTCAGCAAAAAATTTAAAGTGTGAACATGAAATAGCTGGGTATTTATAAGATGTTTTATTGGCATTTAACTCACGTATCATACAATGGTTCAATCATATTAAGAAGAGTTGGACACTCATCACCACGATTTTAGAAGATTGTCTTCTTTCTTGTGCTCACTATTAACTCCCCACTTCCCTCCTCTAAGTCCCCTGCCATACCTCCAAGAAACCATTAATCCAGTTACTGTCTCTGTGAATTCACCTTTACTGGATTTCATATACAGAAAACATACAAAACCAAACAACAACAAACTAACAACAATAAAATAAAACAGAAAAATCTCAATGGAAAAGAGCAGAAAATATTAAAATGTTGATTGAATCTAAAATGGGTCAAAATGGAGATCAAATGATAAAGATACTACATTATAACCTAACTACATCAAATAGCTGTTGTTTTAGGTAGCTGCTAGTAAAAAATTTTCTTAGTTTTCCATTATCTGAGAATATCTTGATTTCCTGTCAGACCTGAAGGGTAATTTTTCCAGGTACAGAATTTAGGGTATGATGGTACTGAATAATCAGTACCATTTCCTTCTGGCCTCGATAGTTTCTGGTGAAAAGTCTATCATTTTAATTACTTTTCTCACACATGTATAATGTCTTCTTTTACTACTTCAAGACTTTCTCTTTGTCTGTAGGGTTCAAAATCTGGTTATGATATGTGTTGGTATGGATTTCATTGATTTATTCTATTAAAGGTTGGCTCAGATTTGTGAATCTGTAAGGGCATTTACTGATTGATATAGGCAAATTTGGAAAGTTTAAAGCACCTGTCCAAGGTCCTTCTGCTGATAAGAGAAGAAGAAATTATTATAATGCCTTTCTTTTCTAAACTTGTTTTCTCTACTGTAATTATTTTTTTGCATGGGCAACTGACCCAAGAGGTATAGGGCAATTTTGTGAAGTCAATGAATTTATATTTGCTTACTTATATTATTATTTCATGCATACTAAAAAGACAACTCAATAAAAGCAAACAGAAGACTGGTCATTTTAATTAGGAACAAGATACTAAGAAATTATATGAAAAAATATACAAATAAATCCGTGACTAACCAGTGGATTCTAATTCACAGTGACTCCCTGTATAAGACAAAGTGGAACTGCCTTATTGGATTTCTAAAGTTGTAATCTTTACAGAAACAGATTGCTGCATCTTTCTTCCCCAGAGTGACTGGTGGATTTGAATTGCTGAACTTTTGGCAGGTAGCTGAGCACTATCACACATAACTGTGTAGCTATGGTGCAATGGCAACAAAAATGAGCGAGGGAAAGAAAAATATTAGCATGTAATAATCAAGAATGTGTCTAGTCTTGAAGAAAACACAGTACAAGAAAAATCAGCTAACTCTTGGTGGTCTTCATGCCAAAAGTATAATAAGTTAATAAATTAAATGAGCAAACTCTCAAATACAACAGGACACAATAGAAGTAACAATTAAATGAAGCTAATTGTTAGCTAAATTTATTACAAAAATAATAGGTAGATAAATTCCATAATAAATTCAATTTGCAGTCAGAGAAAATTTTATTTGATTTAAGTGCTTATTGCAGGTGAGTATGAGATTGAAATCTATGGGTTCAGAGAGAAAATAAGAAATGTGAGGGAATAAGATGTAAGGACATTTGATGTTCTTGGAATAGACAACCCTCCCCCCCCCCCAAAAGGAACAAATAAAAATGTTCAAAGATATAGTAGAAAAAAATATATATATATATATACCGGTAAAGCACCTAACATTAAGAAAGAATGTAGGGGATTAAGATATTAAATCTAGATAATTATTCGAGGGAAAAAATTGTAGAAAACAATTAAGATTATACACCTAGATTCATGCTAGTAATCCCGCAGAGTAATACAGTAATAGGCCCTGTGTCTATAACCACGTCTTAATACCGCCCTCCTTCAGTGACTAGAAATAATGTGTTTGATGGGTATGTGGGTGGGTGGGCAGGATTGAAAAAGGCCCACAACCTGTAAGTCCAGTTTGAAGCTCCATAACAAGATAAGGATTTTGGGGGAAGTGCGCTGAATGGGATACGCTGCTTAAATGGATTTATTCTTGAAAGTCATAGTGACTGGGGAAAATCTAAAACTAATCCTAATTAAGTAACCATTGCTCTATTGACTAAAAGGGAGCTTTAAGGATCTGGATAAATTTCATCAAATCATTTTAAGGACTACCTAACAGGTTTTAGTGGCCTACATGTCCTAATATTTAAACTGACATATCTTTCTCCAGTGGAGCAACGGCTCTGGTTGACCCACCAATCATTTGGTTATGAATCAAGCTCTTAACCACTATGCTACCACGGGTCCTTTACATGTTCTGAAGACAAGTGTGGGAAAAAAAGTAAATTCAGAGTTTGAAATAAATATATAGTCCTCAGCATACATAGCATTGAGAGATGCTAACCACAAGACTTGATTAGCTCTCTGTGCAAGTCGGTTTGAAAACTATGTTTCTAGCCTTGGGGTTTTTTAATGAGGACTTAAGTGCTGGGGATGACACACCATTATGACAAACAAGCCATGAAAAAATGGTGTGGGGGCCATGTCTTACTCTCTGGCTACCCAAAGGGGAAAGAGAAGCCAACTGCACACCAGTCCAAGGTCAAGTCTCACAGGCAGCGGTTAGACAGATCTTCTCCCTCCAACTCCGTTGATCCTGTTCAGACCCCAGCTGTCCTTCCCGCAGCATGCTCCTCTTTTGCTGGATTTAATAACCCATCACAATGTCCACACAAAACTCATAGACAATACTTACAATGATGGGATTTATTCAGGAAGTTAGTTAAAAAATGTTAAGGATGCAGTTTTTTTCCTCTCTAAAGAGGCACTGGATAGTCAAAAGACATTAACTATAAATGTTCACTATGCTTCTTCCCCTTCAAGCATGCATGAAAACATGTCAGATGCAAACATGGACATAAACACATACTCTATCCCTTGATCAACTGCTTCTTTCAGCTGTCATTCTACAGTAATCTTCTGTATCATTTACTGAGCATGCAGAGTATGGGACACTCTTGTAATATTTTATAAATGTTATTTAGCCATACAAGCATTTTTGTTGGTAGGGAATATTATGATCATCTTCATGCTCCAGATAAAAAAAATAACGTTTCTTATTCAAAGCATTTTCAATCTGCATCCACCAGAAATACTGGATTCTGAGCAAGTAAGTTGACATATTCTGTTTCCTATGAGCTTCTCAAACCAGTCATGGTCTATAGTCTGGCTGCTATTTCTGTATTTTCCTTGCATTAGTACCCCTTCTTGAGTCTCTTAAAATCTCTTTTTTGTTCCCCTCATGTCCTCAGATACCCTGTTTATAATCAGAACCTACAGATTTTCAGTTTATCCAAGAACTTTCTTTTAGTGAAATTCAAGGTTGTTTGGGCTTCTCTCAAAATTTTTGACTAGAAAAAGTACCTTGGGCCTTCCTCTTACATTTTACTTAAAACCATTTTTTTATGAAGAATTGGGTGAAATTTTATAGAGGAGATCAGTGTTATATTCAATAATTCACACACATTTACTCAGGTGACAAGATGGAAAGCTGCAATTAGCTTTTCATTTTCAAAAACAGTTCCAAGAATGTTAGTGTCAAATGCTGCCAATAAGTTGGAAAACAAACAATAAATTAAAATTATGTAGTTTTATTTGCTGAAGAACTAGTCAGAACTATTAATATGCTAACATGCATCATTCATTACTAATTGAGATCTATTTTGATTTTATTTCAACAAAGATATTGCTGGGTGTCTACTCTGGTAGGCTGGATATAAAATATGCATATAATATTCAGGAATCTATTGACTAATGGTGAGATACACACTAATAATGAAATAAACACACAAGCCCTTAGGTAGGTGATGGAAAAGGGAGTAAAATATAAGCAAAGAGAAAATGTGTCATATCTGTGCACCGAGAAACAAAACAAGATGATATGACCATCTTACACCACTGGAATGACTAGGGCCATGCACGGGCATATTTTTAGTATGAGTTGTGAACATGGTCATGTTTCTGTCTCAGATTCTAGCTATTTTCCTTTTGTAATGATTAAGTAACATTTTCTAACATACATTTCCTTCTGAGGGCTATGATTTCAGTAGGTTTTTTTTTTTTATCATTCTGACCATTCATCACTACGATTCTTATGAAACTGTGCTAATGAACCTGGGAACTTGCAGTACAAGGTATTTCTCCTGTTTGATACCCAGTTTTATAATAGAGTGATGGGTTACTGGAGTCACAATTAACTTCCAACAATAAAAGCAAGACAGCATATCGGGCAAATTTAGAATTTAGAAATATTTGAGAAATTACTAATTAAATAATACACAATAACACTATCTTGAATGATATCTTCTTGAGGCCATTTGTAAGACAGAAGTAACTGACATAATAGTCAATTAATCAAAATAAAGCTATTTCTGTTTACCCTGAAATAGCTTTGAAAAATGTAGATTGCCTTACATATGCAATACATTTTTGAAATGTATGAAAAATATGAAAAATGTAGATTTCCTTACATATGCAATACATTTTTGCTTGTTTTAGTTGCTCTCTTTCTCACTCAAATTAATGTCAATGAATTTCCACTGCATTGGTTTAACTGTGCTCTTAATGTACTTATCAGTATGGAAAAGAATACTAAGCCAGTTTGGCAATGTAATACCATTTAAACTGATTCCTGAATGCACATTGAAATAAGTCCAACATAATTAATCATTTGGAATTTTATATTTCTGTTTTAAAGATAATTAACAAAACGAATTTTCTTATTCTATACCTATTTTACTTTTGAGCCACTTTTCTGGTCAATATTCTATTATTTCAGGAAAGAAAAATGATTATGTGAGGGGCGATGTATTTCAACAGAGCTTATATGAGTAACACAGACTGTCGAACTTGGGAAAATTTTGAGGCCGCAAATGCCCAGTGATGTATACCACTTGTCAATCTCTTCATCTTTTAAGTGGCGAGCATTTCTTTGGTGAGGACAGGTATACTGGTATGTGCAGCCCAATGACTCAATGTTGTGTGTGCGTGTTGTTTGCACATATATCTGACTCCATCTTTGTGATCCTAGAGGCGGCTAAGAGGAGTGTTTGCAGTACTATAGGTTAGGGACAAGTTCCACAGCTACTCGAAGGCAGTTCTACTTAAACACACTATGAGTTGAAAATGGACGCCATGGCGCCTAAAACTAAGACAAGAACCGTTACAGGAAGACAAGAGTGCAAATGGAAGTTTCCCACTTTCCCAATGTTGGTGATGATTGTACTAGATTGGTACTGACTGCCCAAGTGCCGAGGGAGAAGGATCCTCGGTCCCAATGGGAACTCAGGCCGAACTGAGGAATTTTACTGACTCCCCTGGGCAGAGGGAGGAGAGGTGTGTACCCCAGGAATTTCACTTGGGCTGCATTGACTTTTCACCTGGAATCTATTCACCTGACAGTCTGTGTGTAGATTGTCAGGAAATTGCTAGTAACAGGGCACTTCTCTTGTCGGCTAGCTCCCATGACAAGCAGACTTCCTGGTGGCTGGAAGCAAGAGGGATGTGGCGGTTCAGGTACTGTTTCCCGCTGAGCGGGCACTGAGTGGCACAAGCTAGTTGGCGGATGTGATGATTACACTTTTTATCGGGCATATTTTTCTTTTTTTAATCGAGGGAAAGAAATCCCTCCTGCGCAATTAGTTATTTCATATTTATAAGGTGTTAGTTGAGGCTCATATGGTACCTCTATATGAAGCAGTCAAAGGCAAATAACTATAAACGTGATTTATTTAAACATTTCCACATTTTCCTTTTTAAATAAAATGTACTTGGTATATTGAACCAAAGTTGTCACATTGTATCCCTTAAATGTTGCCATGATTGTGGCTACACGTTCTTTGCGGTTTAGTTTAAAATTAGATAGACTGCGTTTAGCTGAAAAGATTCGTTAACAATAGGAATAGCATGTGCACCTGCAAGTGTCCTGCTCCTTCCTGCTCGGGCTAGCCTTGGCTGTCATCCCTGCTGACGTGGGCTAGCCTTGGCTGTCATCCCTGCTGACGTGCCTTCGGTGCCCTCCGGCTGCCCTTTCATAGCAAGTTCACTCAAGTTCTCTCACAAATGACCTAGCCCTCTTCTTATTCTCTCTTTTCTTTTTATTGGAGGTAATTGAAATCCATAAAGAGTGCATAGAGTCAGCACTGAAAGGACCACCTATCCTCTGGCTCTTGGGAAAGCCAGGTGCGTCAGAGTAGTACAATGCTCCATAGGGTCTCCACCCAGTGATTCTTTCAGAAGTAGATCACCAGGCCTTTTTTCAAAGTGTTTCTGGGTGGACTTGAATCTCCATGTTTTAAATCAGCAACTGAGTGTGTGAACCCTTTGCCCCAGCCAGGAACAACATGTTTGTTAACAATAATGTTTCCTTTACTCTCTATAGGTCTTGGATATTTCTTGTGAAGTTTCTTCCAACGTGTTTTTTTTTAATATAGTTTTTCTTGCTGTTTTAAATACAGCATTTTGGAAAGGATTGTTAATAAGAAGTGGAAACTTCTGTGGGTCAATTCTTACCAAGATTTTTTTCTTACTGCATATAAAATTATTTTACTTGAGAAATAGGATTATATACACGCATCTACACATGCACTTGTCTTTTTTGCTTTCTTATGCTTTGTTCTCCTTGAAAATTGATCTGAAGCTTACCTCATTTAACTGAACTAAAAAAAATTAAGTAAAATATTATCTTTTGTCTCTGGGAAGACAATTCCCTTTCTTCTTTCAATTCCAATATTTTGGGTTGCAAGTAGAAAGAATATCTTCAAGTATTTTCAGCCTCTGTACAGATAGTCAGTTTTTGTGCAGTTTAAAATATGGGCCTGAATTCTTGAGCTGTCAGAACATTTAGTTCCTTCTTACCTGAAGACATGTCTTCCCATGTTCAACCTCTGTGTCTCTGCAAGTCAATTTATGAACATTTAATTTACATAATTATTTTGGACGTCACTGATTATATCCTTGATCCAGTTCTCCAGTTTTCATTAAATTTTATTCATTTCTTAGGAAAGAAAGTGGAAATGCAAACAAAAGCGAGCAATCATTTAATAAATCATATAAGCTATCCATATATTTGGTACAATGCCTTGTTTTATTGAGGCATATTGTTTTAGCACAGTATGCCTATCTAGTCCACAGCACTAGGTTTCAAGCACGTTGGTGATGTCTGATCTCCCGCCACATCAAGGTATGTGCTAGTAGTGTTTATCAACACTTTCCTCTTGGTATTACTTTTTATGGCTTCTGCTGATAAATAGTGTATATTCAAACATTCTGAAAGGTAAAAGAAATGAAACAGAAGAAAGAAAGGAGCTCATGATAAAAGATCTACCCAACATGCAGGCAACACTGGCCTTTCTATTTAATGATTCATAATAGGAAGCTGAAGCTGTGGGCGTTGGGAAAGAGTCTGCGTGGCTGGGTGGTTAGCTGCTCAGTTACTAAGCGGAAGGTTGGCGATGCAGACCCACAGCTGCTCCACACAAGAGAGACGTGGCCGTTGGCCTCTGTGAAGATTTACTGCCTTGGCAATTCTATAGGGCAGCCAGTTCTGCTGGCTACGAGTCTAAATGAACTCCACCACAATGGGTTTTGGGGTCACGGAAAGATATGAATAAAAATATTCATTGTTAACCAGTGTCCTTGGAGGGTGCTAACCATCTCTCTACTCTAATTGAATAATCCTTGGTCTGGCGTCTACCACCTTTGTGTCCTTCCCTCCTTCCTTTTCTGAATCCCTGGGATTAGCAGCTGGTTTGTGGAAAGGAGATGTCTGGAGAACGAGGAGTGGAGACCAAAATTCAGTTCTCTCCCAGCTTCTTATTTGGGAGGTGCTCTGTGCCTGACTTCAGGTCAGGGCAACTGTGGGTGAATTTCTCCAGGAATTCCCTGAGTGACTTTCCTGAAGTTAACCTCTACCAGACTTTACCAGGGAGGTCGTTTTTTGGCTTTCTTCAGAGGGCTCTCTAATGTACAGCAATCCTCACATGTGCCCCGAGAGAGGCACCAAGGAGCAGTTTCTAAGCATGGTCCAGTTTCCATTGTGGAGAGACCATGCTGCAAGCTCATGCTAGGTATCATTGATGCCACTTTCTGTAAGCAGCCTCGAGCTTCTCTGTTTTTGTAGTCAGCTTCCACACTCAATGATTTCCTCCAAGATCACTGTCTCAATAAACCCTATGTCCTGTTCTCTGTCTGAAGATCATTCCTATGGGCAACCTGATCCAAGATGTGGCAAATAGCAATGTTCTAGTGTGATTTCCTTGGGTGTTGTGTGTGTGTGTGTGTGTGTGTGTGTGTTCATGTTTTCCCTTTTCCTCTCCTCAATAAATTGACTCTCGAATATAGTCTTCTTCAAGCTTCCCCTTCCTTTGTTCTTCCGGTCAAAATCCAGTATCTTTCAGTCTAAGTTTCTTTGTAACTAGTTTTGCCTTCATTCTTAGATTTAGCTCACAACTCTGCGCCATTGGCATTTCATACAACTATCTTCAGGGAGCTGAGCAATCGAAGTTGGCAAGATTAAATAAGCTTAATTTCACTTAAACTACAAAGAGAACTTTGAACCCATGGCATCAAGCATTGACAAGTGGGGGGAAAATGAAAATTTAAGTACATTCTAGGCACTCCACTAAGTATCTTCACGTATTATTTCATTTTTTTAAATCAATTTATTGGGGCTCATACAATTCATCACAATACATAGATCAATTGTATAAAACACATCTATACATTTGTTGCCCTCATTATTCCCAAAATTCGCTTGCCTCTTGGGTTCCCGGAATCAGCTCATTTTCCTTTTTTTCCCCCTCCCCTTCCCTTCCTCCTCCCCTCTCCCCCATGCACCCTTAATAATTTATAAATTATTATTGTATCTTATATTACACTGTCCGGCGTCTCCCTTCACCCACCCTTCTGCTGCCCGTCCCCCAGAGAGGAGGTTATATGTAGCTCCCTGTGATCCATTCCCCCTTTCTTCACCTCCTTTCCCTCCTGGTATCGCCACTGTCACCCCGGTCCTGAGTGGTTCATCTGTCCTAGATTCCCTGCGTTTCTGATTCCCATCTGTCCCGCTGTGCATCATCTGGTCTAACCAGGTCTGCAAGGCAATATTGGGGTCCTGGTAGTTGGGGGGACGTATTATTTAATTTTAAAGCATGATGCCTCAGTGGAATAATCTTAATAGTATCAAAATTTTATAAAGAAATTACGGCATGTGTAGATTAAATACTTTCTTTACACTTACTTAGCTAGTAGGTGATGGAGCTAGAAGTTGGGTTCCTAAGTCTTTCTCTGACTCAAGTACATTGTCTGAATCACTACACAGCGTTGCCTCAAAGAAATGAGCCCAACAGCAGCAAGCTGGTTTCTGAAAGTATGGCCCAAGAAACAACAGCAGCTAGAACACCTGCATGCTTCTAGGACCCAGAGGCCCAGGATCAGAACACAGGATGCTAGTTCATCACGTCCTCAGGGGTCATCCTCAGAGTGCCTTCTGGGGCACTTGGAGTCATCATTCCTAATGGGTATCAAAATGACCGTTACTCGAGACATTTAACACACTTTGATTTAAATTCCACTGGGAACCAGCTTTGTATTAGTTACTCTCAAGTCTCACTGCCATCGAGTCAATGCTGACTCACAGCGACCCCCTCCCTCCGGGTTTCTGAAACAACAACGGTTTAAGGGAGTAGAAAACCCTATCTTTCTCCTGCGGAGCTGCTGGTGGCTTTGAATTGTAACCATGTGGATCTCTACCAATGCGCGTGTTTATAATCGAGTTGTGGTGAGGTGCCCGGAGTAGCCCTCTATGTACATCCGAACCAAGCACCGCTCGGTCCTGCACTGGCCTCCCACTGGTTCTTCTGTCTGAGCCCATCGATGCCGCCAAGTGACGAGCTAAATCAAGATTCTTGGGTGAACCGGTGGAGTCGAGCACACCGCAAATGGAGAAGTCTACCATCTAACCTAACAATTGAGAAAAGTTTAGGCTTGTTACAAGTACTTAGATATACTACACGTACTTTTTAAGAGCCAATACATGGGTTATCTGACCTTAAATCTTAAGACCAAAATTACAGATGTTTTTAAGGACTTAAGCATTGTGTTTATGGTTGATAAAGTGTGCTTGGATGACAAACTAAGCACCATGGCTTACTAAGCCGTGGGGAAGATTATTTTCACCGTGATCTACCACCTTAAAATAGGAACTCAATATTTGATATTGAGGATAAGCAGTATGGAAAATAATGAAAACCCAATCGAACCCCCCCTCCCCCGCAGAAGTGATGAAGCCCTGCTTAATTCTGGCCTTGCTTTGACAAACTCCCTGTGGGTTCAGACACATTCCTGACAGTTCTAGAACTGTCTTTACGCAAGCAGGTCAAGGATTCATGAAAATATCTTGTTAAGTGCGAATATTTATCTTGGACACAAGTTTATTCTTTCCATTTTATAGTCTGATTGCCAGATGTCCATAAAAATACCAGATTACTAGCAGAGTAGTGAAAACGTTTTTCCTTTCCACTTCTTCTAAGTCGGGGTGAGATTTCTGATGATATTACTGCAAAACAACTCAAAAATAACTAAAGATTGCCTTTGTCCATGTCCTAAACAGTCCCGCAGAAGGCGCCACATGCAAATAGTGGGATCGGGGATTTTTCATTTGGATTTGTTTGGTTTCCCCCCTTTTATTAGCATGCCAAGCACCTGGCATAACTTATGTAGCACTGTGGGAAAGCAGTTTTCACTTAGGGCCACTGTTTTTCTTACAGGACTTTGGACTACTCCATTCTGCTTCTACCCCTGTTGAGAATTTATATTTCCATTCTAGATAGTCTGAATCAAAAATCTATCATTTTCAGAAAAGCTACGAAAGCAAAAGAAACACCAAGGGATCCTTTTGGTATTAAGTAGCCTATTTCATGAAGTAATTTTTTAACACCTCAGTCTGAGAACTTTCATTGAGACAATTTTGGAAAACCAAGGACAATGTCGAGGGTATTTAGCAATAATTTAATCATGCGTCTTATAAAATGATCCTTTCACGGTTACAAACAAAGAATTTAATTGCAATTACTGCCCTTAACACATCTGTTTTCGAATTTAATTTTATCCTCAAAAAGTTCAGGAAGATGGAGCTCAGTTGCACATTACAGAAACCTACTCTGCTTACACTAGTCTTGGAGGAAATCCACACAGAATACGCCTTAGAAGCGAGGATGGTGAGAAGCGATGAGGGCCAGGTCTCATCCCACATATTTCTGGGCCTGTTCTCAGGATGACGCAGTCTCTGGAAAAGGATGTCGTGCTTGGTCGAGAGACAGCAAAAAGAGGAAGAGCCTCAGGGAGATGACTGAGACAGTGGTTGCGACATGGGCTTAACGTACCGACAACCGCGAGGCAGGCACCGACCCTGTGCTGGCTTCATTCTGTTGTGCCCCCAGCACTTAGGAGTCTGAGACTACCCGAAGGCACCTAACAGCAATGACTGCGATTTCAGCAGAAGGAGGTTTGACGCTATCTGATGATAAGGCCTTATAGGAGCAAACTTGAACCTGGTCTTCCAGGAAAGGCTCCCTGAATAAGCTGCAAATCTAGTTTGCCAAGGGAGCGACTATCTTTGCACAATCAGGAAACTGGAGAGTCAGGCATCATTCAACCAATTGTTGGCTCCCACAGCACTTCACCTGATCCACAATCTTATTCGGAAGCGGTTGCCATTTACACACTGTTGTTTTCAAAAAGAAATTGCAAGGAAGGTTGGCTCTACCTGCTAGATCTGCACTGGCAGAAAGGATGCCTCAAAGTCTTGATGCTCTCCTCAGATTGCACCTGATTGGCACAACTAATCATATCTGGAGTCTTAGCTTCAAGGAAGTCTGGCAATGTGCACTTTGACATTTCCAGCCTCTCTATGCAGCAAAGCAGTGCAAAATGGGGCTGGAAAAGAGTTGAGTGAATCAATCTGTTAAATCCGGGAGAGTGCATTCTAGCCTGAAATGATTGTGCTTTTTGTGTAATGATAATTACTCTTCAATTGTTTGCCTCTTCATGTACTATAAATGGAGTTAAAAAGCCAAAGTTTAGGTTAAATTTTAGAGGCCTGGAAAATAAAAGTAGCATGAGAATTTTACCAAAATAAAAGTTAAAGGACACATCAGTGTCACAATTATAGAAATCAGGAATAGAAAATTATTTACATTTCTAAGTATACACTATTCTTAGGCATGATAAAAAACATATGACTAATTAAAATACACTATTCTATTGCTATGCGTTCCATTCCATGAGATCCAAGCATTTGATAACATCTTTGAATCTTCTGTACTAAATTATATTAATTATCTTAATAACTATTGCACTACTTGTCTGTTTTCTGTTGGGTTGTTTCATATGGGAGACTCGGGTGTTACTTACACTGTGATGCGCGAAGTTAATGCTGCTGGTATTTCCCATACCAACACGTTTCCATAGAGCGTCCAGACTAAGAACAGACTACGGAGAAGGAATAGGCAGTTCACTCTGGGACATTCGCTACTGAAAATCATCTGACTAGCAGCACAGTCCTGTCTGGTTTAGGGCCAGAAAATGAGCCCTGCACATTGGAAGGCACTCGAAGTATGACTGTAGACAAGCTGCCTCCACAAAGCAGCATAGCCCTGAATGATGAAGATGGAGCAAAGCCTTCAGGACTTTAGTTTAGTGATGGGACACAACTCGAGGTGAGAATAACAGCTTCAAAGCGCAACGAATAATCATGATAGGAAACGGGAGAGGTCTAAATCCAGGAAAATTGGCAGCCATCAAAACTGGAATGCATAAAGCTCAATATTCTAGGTATTAGTCAGCTGAAATGGACTGGAATTGTCCACTTAGAGTTGGACAAGCATATCATGTATTATACCAGGAACAGCAATTTCAAGAGGGATGACTTTGCTTTCAGAGTCAAAAACAACATTTCAAAATCGATCTCGAAGTACAACGGTGTCAGGGACAGGATACCATTGGAAATAGAGGGAGGATGAGTAGCTAGAACATATGATCTTGATGATAAAAAATGAAACTGGAGACGGAATGAGAGAATTTTACAAGACCAAGGAATTCATTGCCAATGCTCTTTTTCAGCAACATAGTTAGTGACGCTCTACATGAACCTTGTCAGCTTAAATGCACAGCACTAAACTTAGTTTATCTTGGAACACATGATGGTGATCACTGGTTAAAATAAGGCCTGGAAGATCAGACCATCAATCGCTTACAGACACATTCACAGGAGCTCAAATACAACTTTGAATATGTCTTACTTGAATTTTGAGAACATCTTAAGTAGAGGACTGACACATTTAACACTAATGACCGAATACCAGACAAGTTGTGGGATTTCATCAAGAATATAATAGATGAAGAAAGCAAAGCAGTGTTAAAAATACAAGCAAGAAAGAAAAGACAAAAATGTGTGTTAGAAGAGACTCGGAGAGTTCTCAGAAAGATGTTTGCTTGTGCTTTATTGACTATTCAAGGGCATTTGACTATTCAAAATCACAAAAAATTATGAATAACATTGTGAGGAATGAGAATTCCAGAACTCCCCATTGTGTTCATATAGACCAGTGGTTCTCAACCTTCCTAATGCCACGACCCTTTAAAATAGTTCCTCATGTGGTGGTGACCCCCAACCATAAAATTATTGCCATTGCTACTTCATCTGTAATTTTGCTACTGTTATGAATCGGACGACCCCTGTGAACGGGTCATTCGACTCCCAAAGGGGTCGCAACCCACACTTTGAGAACCATGGATCTAGACCAAGAGAAGGCTATTCAAACACAATGAGGGAATAATGCCTGGTTTACAAAAAGGGAAGGTGTGTGTCAGAGTTGTAGCCTTTCACCATGCTTATTCAATCTGCATGCTGAGCAAGCCATCAAAAAGCTGGGCTTGATAAAGAAGGTAGCGGAATCCTGATCGGAGGCAGACTGATTGGGACATACCGAGATGACAGAACCTTGCTTGATGAACTCAAAGGGGACTTCAATCACTTGCTTTTGAAAAGCAAGGACTACAATTTCAGTCTGCTTGGCAACTCAGAGTCAAGAAAACAAAAATCCTCCCAAGTGGAGCGTAGAAAATCGTAAAAATCAGATGTTTAAAGTGGTCAAAAAATGCTGTTTTATTTGGATGGCCTGTCAGCACTGATGGAAGCAGCAGCCTAGGAATTGTTGCCTGGAGCATATCTTCTAGACAACACCGAGTTCAAGGGTTGAAGAGGAAGGCTGTCACTTTGGGGCAAAGGTGAACCTGACCCAAGCTGTGGCATTTTCATTTGCCTCCCATGCATATAAAGCTGGACAAGGAATAAAGAAAGCCACAGAAAAGTTGACGGATTTGAATTGTGGTGTTGGCAAAGAATAAAGTACCTCAGACTGCCCCAAGGACAAAGAAATCTATCTTGGAAGAAGCACAGCCCAAACGCTCCTTAGAAATGAGCTTGGTGAGATACTGTCTCCCATCTTATGTTATCATGAGAGGCCATTTCTTAGAAAGGGACATCATGCTTGGTAAAGTCGAAGGTCAGAGAAGAAAAGGAAGAATTTCAAGGAGCTATTGACACAGTACCTGTAGCAATGGGCTCAATTATTTGATGACTGATAAAACCCCTGAGACTACTGCATTTAGACAACCTTCAGACCTGGAATTAAGCCCTCCCCTGGAGATCACCTTTCAGCCAAACACTAGATAGACCTATAAAGTAAACAACAATACCCAGGAAGATTGTAACCCTCAGAACAATCAACTTTATGACACCGAAAGGGTAGCATTCCTCCTGCCCCCAAAATAGTTTCAGAAGGCAGGAAAGGTCTGGAATTAAAGATGAATGGAAGTGGGGCACCAAGGAAGAAGAAGGACGAGTGCATTGAGGGGATTGGAACTGAAGCCACAAAACAAGAAATGTGTAGCTCATTGAATGGACTACTAATTCACTTAGCAAACTTTCACCTAAGTCACAATAAAATTTAAAAATAAATATTTTTTGTAATTGAACAGCATGTTATATCTATTTATAGTATAGTTGTTGCTAGGTACCGTCAGGTCTGTTCAGACTTAGAGCAATCCTATATAACTATAGAATAAAATGCAGCCCTAGCTTGAGGCAGGGCAGCAATGATGAAACATACAGCTTTCCTCTAGTTCCTAAATGCTTCCCCTCCTAGCCCCCCACTATCATGATCCCAATTCTACTTTACAAATCTGGCTAGACCAGAGGATGTACACTGGTACAGATAGGAACTGGAAACACAGGGAATCCAGG
>NW_022103958.1:29510189-29514286 GCF_000313985.2 Echinops telfairi
TGTGACTTCTCCTCAGGGATGTCTTGCAGGAAGTGAGCCTTGCCAGCTGAAGCAGGGAACTGGCTAAGGCAGCTGCACCCTGTTCCAACCATCACAAAGCAAGAGACTCGAGAATTAGAAAAGTTAGGCTCACTGAGCCATTTATCTCTCTGCCCTTCAATTAACTCCACATGTGTTTCTCGGCCAGGTTGGCACGATAAACTAACTACCTCATTAGCCCAAAGGGAACAGAGTTCAGCATAGTTTCCAGCATAAGGACAGACTATAAAGAAGAAATAGGCTGTCCACCCCAGTAAAAATAGCCACTGAAAACCCTCTGTAGAGCATGGAAACATTGTCAAATACTGAAAACCCCACGAATAGCAAGAGAACATTGTCAAAATAGATCCAGAAGATGAGCCCCTCAGGCCAGAAAGCACTGGAAGTACGACAGAGGAAAAGCTGCTCTCTGAAAGCAGAATGGACCTCAATGTCACAGATGTCGTACAGCTTTCTGGAATAAAGTTCTCAGGAGACTTCATTTTCTCATGAGGGATGACTCAAACTGAGAAGAAACAATTTCAGACATCTATAGTAATTGGAATGTTGTAAAAAGTGAAACAGAAGGCATACAATTTGATATTCTAGGTGTTAGTGGCTGGAATGGATTGGCATTTTGAATCAGAAAACTATATGGTCTACTACACCAGGAATGACAGATTCAAAAGTAATGTCACAATCTTCATCAAAAAGGAAATTTGGGCATCTATATTGAAGTACTAGACTGTCTGTAATTTGATGACATATATTCACATACAAGGCAATTCAGCCAACATAACTATTATTCAAATTTATGCACCCAACACTAAAGCTAGTGTTACACAAATTGAAGAATTTTTCCAATGTCTACAGTTTGAAATTGATCAAACATGTAATCAAGATGCATTGATAATTATTGGTGATTGGAATGCAAAAGTTGGAAGTAAAGAAGAGAGAAAAGTATTTGGAAACTATAGCTTATATGACAGAAATGAAGCTAGATCACATGATAGAATTTTGCAAGACCAACAACTTGTTCATAGCAAATAATTTGTTCAATAACCCAAAAGGTGACTACATGCTAACTTCTCCAGATCAAATACATGGAAAGCAAATGGACTACATCTGTGGGACAAGATGAGGGAGAAGTTCAATATCAGCAGCTAACAATAGGCCAGGGGCTGATTGCGGAACAAATGATCAATTGTTCATATGTCAGTTCTAGTTAAAACTAAAGAAAATTAAAAGAAATCCACAAGAGCCAAAATATGACCTTGGGTAGATGTCACCTGAATTTCAAGAACATCTTAAGAACAGGTGTATATCATTCTTCACTAATGACAGGAAACCTGATGAGCTGTAGGATGGTCGGTTGTATAGCACTGATAAGCCCATTACTATCCTCTAGTTCTTTAATATTTCCTCCCTCCACTATTATGGTTTCAGTTCTGCCTCATTAATCTTGTTATACTTACATATGGTCATTGGTAAAATTAAGATCCTTCGATGCATGAAAGCCAATGAAGGTAACCCCCCATAGAAAAAGTACTAGGAGTAACAGTTTCCTGAGGGTACGGGAAGAGAGCGTGGAAGGGAGCAATTGGGAGTTGATAGCAATGATGACTTTATAACCCCACTTGAGGGAACACATAAGAGAATGGTAGGTGAATGGATTAATGAGTGTAAGATAAGGCAAAAATACATACATATAATAACAATAATAAGGGTTCGAGGGTAGGGAGAGGATAAAGGGGAATGTATACCAAGGAGGTCAAGAACAAGGAGAATTTTTGGAACTGATTGTGGTAACAAGTGTACAATCCTGCTTGAGGTGACTGTGCTGTGGAATGTTATAATATCTGTAAGAGCTTCCAATAAAATGATAAAAAAACAAGTACTCATTTCTAAAAGTGTGGAGATTGAAGGTGTATGAACATTGCTGGTGATGTTCATGAACTTTCATAGAAACTCCCTGGTAGTCAACAATAGTCAATAGAGCCAGCACTACTTCCTGTATGTGAACAGATAGAAACTGTAAGGGGCAAGTGACACTTCTGCATCTTCATATTTGAAGTAAATAAACAGATGTGTGATATATATAGATATATTATTCATGCTGAAAAGAAAAGGCCATTTAAAAATGGAAAGAAAAGATCAAGGAGGATGTCAGCAGAGACTCTGAAATGTGTGCTTAATCGTACAGTAGCTGAGGCAAATGGAAGTGCTGGTGACGTCAAAGAGCTGAACAGAACATTCATGGGGCAGCTGAAGATACAATGAACTGTGCAAAGACCACAGTTAGAAAATAGAAACAGAAGAGCATATGCAGGATATCATAAACGTAAAGAACTCAAGAAAGCATTCAATCTTTGAGTTGCAATTCTGAAAAATTCTATGGACAAAATATTGAATGATATCAGAAGCATCAAAAGAAGCTAAAAAAATACCAGGGTCACTGTGCCAAAAAGACCTGGTCAACATTACACCATTTCAAGTGATAGTGTATGATCAAGGACCAATAGAAATGAAGAAAAGAAGCCCAATCTGCACTGAAGGCAGTAGTCAAAAACAAGCCTCCAGGAATTGATGGAATGCCAGTTGAAATGTTTCAACAGCTGATGAAGCACTGGAAGCACTCACTCAAATGTCCTATACTAGGAAATTTGGAAGACAGTTACTTGGCCAACTAAATGAAAAAGATCCATATTTGTACCCATTCGAAAGAAAGTTGACCCAACAGAATGCTCAAATTCTAAAACAATATCATTAATATCACATGCAAATAAGGTTTTGCCGGAGATCATTCAGCAAAGGTTACAGCAGTCCATTTACAGGGAGCCCTCAGAAATCCAGGCCAGATTCAGAAAAGGATATGGAACAATGGATATCATTGATGATGTCAGATGAATCTTCACTGAATGCAAAGAACACCAGGAAGATATTAACTTGTGTTTTATTGACCGTGAAAGGCATTGAACAGTGTGGACAATTACCATAGCCTTAAGAAGAATGGGAATTTACAACACTTGGAACTTGTACATGGATCCAGAGGCAGTTTGGAGAACAGAATAAGGGACTACTGGATAACTTAAAATCAAGAAATGTGGGTGTAAGTTACTTCCTCTCACCCTACATTTTAGTCTGTGTATGCTGAACAAATATTATGAGAAAGGATTGGAAGAAGACTTATTATCAATTGTGATATGCAGATGACACAACCTGGCTTGTTGGAAGTGAAGATGATTTCAAGCACTTGCTGATAAAGGATTGCAGCCTTCAGTATGGATTACACCTCATTGTAAAGAATAAATTTTCACAACTGGACCAATAGGTAACATCACGGAAAAATGAGAAATGGTTGAAGTTGTCACTGATTTGTCGGGCTTGGCTCCCCAATCAATGCTCATGGAAGCCACAAGGAAGAGATCAAATAATACACCACATTGGGTAAATCTGTTGCACAAAAACTTCTTTAAATGGGCTTTGGGTCTCCACTCTGCACTCCCCCCCTCATTCACTATGGTAAGATTTTTGTTCTGATGATGCCTGATACCTGTTCCCTTCAACACCTTGTGATCACACAGGCCGGTGTGCTTCTTCCATGTGGGCTTTGTTGCTTCTGAGCTAGAAGGCTACTTGTTTACCTTCAAGCCTTTAAGACCCCAGATGCTATATCTTTTGATAGCCAGGCACCATCAGCTTTCTTCACCACATTTGCTTATGTACCTATTTGTCTTTATTGATCGTATCATGGAGGTGAGCACAAAATGATATGATTTTTTGTTCTTTGATGCCTGATCCCTGATCCCTTCAACACTTCATGATCGCATAGGCTGGTGTGCTTCTTTGTATGGGCTTTGTTGCTTTTGAGTTAGATGGCCACTTGTTTACCTTCAAGCCTTTCAGACCCCAGATGCTATATCTTTTGATAGCCAAGCACCATCAGCTTTCTTCACCACATTTGCTCATTCACCTGCTTTGTCTTCAGTGGTTGTGTTGGGAAGGTGAGCATCATAGAATGCCAATTTAATAGAAGAAAGTATTCTTGCGTTGAGGGAGTACTTGAGTGGAGGCCCAAT
>NW_022103958.1:29515941-29613361 GCF_000313985.2 Echinops telfairi
GGGAGGGGAAAAAAGGAGGAGCTGATGCCAGGGGCTTAAGTGGAGAGCAAATGTTTTGAGAATGATGAGGGCAATGAATGTACAAATGTGCTTGACACAATTGATGTATGTATGGATTGCGATAAGAGTTGTATGCGCCCCAATAAAATGATTTAAAAAAACCTTCAAAGTAGTGAAAAGCAAGTTTACTTCTATGACAAGCTATATTAATGTCGGTTGCCTCATATGAATGTGAAAATTGGACATTGAATAAGAAGGAAGAATTGTTGTATTTGACTTATGGTACTGGAGAAGAATATTGGAAGTGTCATGCACTGCCAAAGAACCAAGAAGTCGGTGTTGGAAGAAGTATAGCAAAATGCTCCTTGGACGCAGAGATGACAATACTTTGCCTTATGCACTTTGCCCATTTTTCTAGGAGAGACCAGTCCCTGGAAAAGAACATCATGCTTGGCAAAATAGAGGGGCAGCCCAGAAGAGGAGGGGCTTGACAAGCTAGATGGACACAACGGAGACAACAATGGGCTCACACATAAGGGCAATGGTGAGGCTGGCACAGGACTGGGCAGTTTTTCATTCTTTCATACGTAGGATCATGGTGAGGTGGAACTAACTTAATGGCACCTGGCAAAAACAGCAATAGACCAGTGATTCCATGTGCATCCCATTCTTCCCCTTCTGGCATGGGAACTTCTATTTCCCTTTATCACCTTTGTATGTTTTGTTTATGGGGGTCACACACTGTTTCAGAGTTATAGGTATATGAATTAAGAGGAGCCATATTTGAGGATCTTGGAAGTGCAGCAGGCTAAAAGTTACCTGGTAACCACAAGTTCTGAGGTTCAAACCTACCAGATTCTCCACTGGGGAAACAGGAGGCCTCTTTTGCCTGTTAAGATCGATAGTCCTGGAAACCCATGGGGCAGTTCTACTCTGTCTACAGGGTTGTTATGATTCAGAACCGACTAGATGGCAGTGAGTTTTTACTTTCTGTGAATATATTGCTCTCATAAAATTTAAAAATAACTTTTTAAAATCACTGAATCAGCAGGAATCCCGTTGAAGCGAAAAGAGTTGAAGCCCTGGAAGTTTTATTGTGAAGGACAACAGAATGAAAGCAAGCAGCTGAAGACTGACAGGTCTTCGTTGTTTACTTTTTTGATGAGTCTTTGGTGCATGTGTGTTTGTTGAAATAACCTAGAAGAAAACATGAGAATGATGTCGCAGTTGTGTGTGTGTGTGTGTGTGTGTGTGTGTGTATAGGTGCAACTGGTAGAAAAACAATGGTCAGCCTCAGGATGGGATTCTGGGTCATTTTAATTTCTTATTTATATCTGAGTAGAGAAGGTAATTCTTTCCTCAGGAATAGGAAGTGTTTCTGCCTTATAAGTTCAAAATCCTCTGCTGTAGACCCACAGGAACCCTACAGAACCGATCAGAAGTGCTCCGATGAGTTCCAAGATGCTAAGTCTTTAAAGTAGCAGACAGCCTCATCTTCCTCCCCCAGAGTGGCTGGTGGGCTTGAACTACTGACCATGAGGTTAGCAGGTGGACTTATACCTACCTGAGCTAACAGGAAGAATGAATAAAATAGGTACAGAGTATAAATAAATAGAGAATATAAAATAGTAGGACAGAGAAGTAGGACAGAGACGCTTGTTGGAGGAAGAAAATAGATCCTGTCTTACGGTTTTTGCTTTCTTAGTGAAATATGAGATTCTGAGGTCATTAGCAAAACCAGGATAAAAAAGAGGGGTCACTGAGAGAGAGGACATGTATAAAATGTCTGTCTTGAGGAATTTGGAAATATACCGAAAATCTATTGCTTTTCATTTAAAATAATGAGACAACTGACTAATTTTCAACAATGAACTGGCTACTTACATCTTGAGATAGCCCTAAAGTAGAATATAATATAATAGAAAATATACAGTGGTTCAAAAAGGAGGTCAGTGTGTTCTGCTGATGTGGAAGATCTTCATTAGTAATTAAAGAAAATAGCATGATGCAACCCTATATATAATATTATTATTCTCCAAGTAAGTTGTGTATGTGTACTGGACACACATTTTTTGAAAGATATGAAAAAAATTGTCAGCAATATTACTTTGAGAGAGAGACACATTTTTAAGAAAGAGAGGCAAATGTGCATATCTTTTCTAGGTCTGGCACTTTGATTCTTGTTCCTTTTTGCAATGTCAACAGAGGTTGTGCAGGTTTTCTGGCAAGTGCAATTATGTTTTCTTTTGTTTTGTTCCAGTTTTTCTAAGGGGTTAAAGAGAGGAGCCCTGCTGTCAGAGTGAGCAGAGTGAACACTGAGCTCCTAAAATGAAAGATGGGGTGGAGTGGCATTTCTTCCTATGACTCTTCTACCAATTTCTCTGTAACCCCCACTAAATGCTTGGACAGAACTATGCAAACAGGGTTGTGTAACACTAAGAGAGGGATTGATCAGCTTTCCTCACCACCTCCTGGCTGTAAGGGTGAACTCTCTGTGAAGTAGCAGCTGAGAGAGAAAGCCCAGGACCATTGGAAGAGCACATCACATTTCTTTCCAGCGTAGTGGAGGATGAGACCACAGGTGCCAGACTGTGGCACGGGGATTTAAAGGAACAGCCACAAGACTGGGAAACCTTCTCTGGTCTGAGAACTGTTAGATGGAGTTACAGGTGGGCTGGCTTCCTGGTCCACAGAAGCAGAAGCTGTGACACCACATGGCTGAGAAGCTGTGGACTGAAGAGAAACTTGGCAGCTGAGGTGTTGCTGTGGACCAGGGATTTTTATCCTTACTGCTTACTGATCCTGACTTATGCGTTTTAACCTATTTACTTTCCTTATAACCCCCCTTACTCACGAGTATTCACTGTGAGTTCTGTGTGATCATTGCAATGAATTATTAAATCCAGCAGAAAAGTAGAGTGCGGTGGGAGGAACCGCTGTTATCAGAGTATGTAAAGAACATTGGAGCACAGATCATGTCTGACCCAGGCCTCTTGGCAACAGGGAAATCAGAGGAGGTCAGATATGGCCGCTCCCACAATATTTGCTTCAATAGTTAACAGATACAAAGATACAAAAGACGTTCTGAGTTATGTGTGTCTCTGGTCCCAAATGTTCTCCTGGTTCCAGATACAAGGCCTAGTTATAAACTAATGGAACGAAAGTCATGAGAACATTTGCTTCGTGTTATCTCAACTCTTTAAATGGCTACCTGAGTTCTGCTTATGAAATTGAAGATCCCAAATCAAACCTCATTGCTGTCGAGTTGATTCCTACCCCTGGTGTCCCTGCAGGACAGAGTAGAACTACCCATAATATGTCTAACGCTGCACACCTTTATGAAAGCAGACTGCCACATCTCTCTCACTGAGCAACCAGTAGCTTTGAACCACTAGCCTTTCCATTAGCAGCTGGGGCCTTTAACCACTGTGTCACCAGGATCCATTGTAATTGAAAATAAGCAACACTAATTCCATAAACACTCATGATATCTATAACACCAACATGTAATTTGTTGTGGTTGTGAGGAGACCAGTTTACTGGCAGTCTTGCAAAGGAGTAGTAAATTGGTGAGTGTTACAAACAGCATTCCACCCACGACACTTATACTTTACCTGTGGTGGCTCTGTGCCACAATGGTCGAACCTGGCAGATTTTCTCTGATGGAATCTGGCTCAGTGATCAGGGCCAACTCTTAAGAAAACAGTCACGGACTCAATCCAGTTCCAGGTCACATACACAGGGGAATTGAAATAGATTTGCTAGCCTGAACACGTACAAATCAACCCTAGAAACCACTTGAAACAAACTTCCGAAGCACCATGTCAAGAAAGGTGTAAAAAGAAATAATTCTAAGGTTCTGAAAAGAAACGACTTCCAACAGGGAAAAAAAATCCAATGATACCCAACTAACCGATTTTAGCTTCTTCCTGGGAGTAGTCTGATGGAGTCTCCTTGGTACACTTCAAGGTGGGACTGAAATAAGCTCGATGTTTTCCTTAAGTTGGACCATAAATACATTTCAAAACTCTATATTTTATGTTTGTAAAGCATTCAACTAATATCAAGGGAAATTGAGCTATATGAAATTGAGTATATGAAAAATTGTGCTAGGTAAATTGTTAAGGCAACACAAAGAGTTCATTGTTCTCAAAAAATATATATATCCCTAGGGACCTTAACGATTAACATTCATGGATTTTTTTTCCCTTTGTGCCAGGAAATGTGCTGAGTAATCAGTATATATCATCATTTGTAAGTGATTAATTTATCAGTGATGTTAGTAAAATAAATAAATAAATTTAAAATTCCTAAAGTAGATACTGTTATTGTTTTCATTTTACAATACAAGAAAGGTAGTCCAGACTCATAAAGATTAAATAACGATGACAAAGCTCACAAGTGGCCAGGTTAGGATTTGAAACTCCCTAACTGATGCATTTAACCAAAGGCTGTAATGATCTTAACAAATGTAGAGCATTTTGATGAAGAATATATGGCATAGGTTTAAAAATCCTTTCATAACCTGTAGTAACTTTTGGTAGTTTATCCAGACCTCAAATTAGGCCCACTGCGCATACTTTAACTGGGATTCTCAAACTCCTAATTGAAATAACTTTTCTATTATCTTCTAAAAGACTTATGATAAGGAAGAATAAAAAATAAAGCACCTGCATGCAGAAGGATTAATTAAGGGGAAATTGGCAACTTGGTTGAGTTATGGAAAGAGCTTCATTCAATAAATGTATGCTATTTATGAAATATCAGGGACTGTAACTCTCATTGCACATTTGCATGGTACAAACTGACACTGTTAACTTGCACAGAATCATACAGGACTCATTATTTGTATCCTGCTTCTCTTGTCTCTGGATTACAGGGACTATCCATTATCAACCAAGTGAGATTTGGTGATTAAAAGTCTCCCAGGCTGAACAATGGTCTCCAGCAACAGAACAATTAGGAGGCCCGCACAGGACCATGCCTGAGCAGTGTTTCCTTCATTTGCGCATCAGTTCAAAATGGGACAGAACCTACTAATTGGCACTTACCACCAGCAGCAAGGCAGCTTCACTGACTTTTACAAGCACTTGCAGCCTTTGTCTTCAGTGATTTTGTTAAAAATATTATTAGACAGTCCCCTGGTTATGAATGAACCTCTGAGTTGTGATGGACAGCTTATACCAAAACAAATAATTAAACAAACAAGTAAACCTACTGCTGTGGCATTGATTCTGAGTTATTGCAGCCCTATAGAAGGTTTCTGAGGCTGTACATCTATACAGAGGAAGAAAGACTCATCTTTCAGAGAAGCTGGTGGGGTCAAACTTGTGAATTGTGTCTAGCAGCCTGATACATAACCCACAACACCACCGAGGTTCTTCTTATTTAATGCATAGTTTGCCAAAATTATTTGACCTATTTCCTCTTTATGAAAAAAAAGTACTCAACGCCCCAAAGCCCATATACTATAGCTCATAAGCCAGTATAAAGTGTAAGCATCTGCTTTTGAAGGCCCCTGGATTGCTCCTGTTTCTCCCAGGAAGAGTGTCATTCACTTTGGGAAATACTGCTCTAAAATAAGACGTACTGAGGACTGTGTCTGTTCCAATTTACTTGCAAATTTGCCTTAAACTCATGCTTCGAAAAAAATCTTATTTGTAACCTAAGGACTGTTTGTACCAGCCAGTCTAATAGGATTATTAATGTGATGCAAAAACAAATTAAAATTAGCAATAAATAGACCAATGAATAACTGAAGAGTTCTGCAATCTCATGTTTGGAACCTGATGGCCCCCAAGAATGGAAGAATAATTATGTACGTGAGCAAAGCCAACAAAGAAAAGTCCTGTAATAATATGTCCTTCTTCACTCACTTCAAGGTATTGTTAAGAGGAAGTCTAACCAAAATGCTATCTGGGAGGATAGCTCTTCCATGGAAATATAGCCTTCTGAAAGGCCAGGTTATGAAAGTATTGTGGGTGTATTATTTTTTGGAAATGCATTCATTTGGTTCTGACTACAGATTGCTCCTGAAATTTTAGTTAGATACCAGCTGGAACTTCAGGATCTGAAGGCTTGATGGCTTCAGAATCTATTCCCAAGTCAATTATTCAAACACCTTTTGGGCTTGGTGCTGGCTATTGGCAGAGGGCCTCCGCTCCAATCCTGGAGAGTCTCGCCACAAAGCTGCTCAAGTGTCTTCACGGAATGGCAGCAGAGTAAGCAATGAATCCAAGAGACCAAAGCAGCACCTTTCCTTTTTGATGGCCGAGCCTTGAGAGCTGCTACCGTCCCATCGGTTACATTCTGATGATCATACAGGCTGATTCTGATTTCATGTACAGGCTGACTCTGAGCCTGTGTGCAGGAGAACAATGTAAGGGTGCAAATGCCAGGAGGCAAGGATTATTCGCGATCATCTTGGAGGTAAACTCTCTAGCTTGCCAATGTGTCTCCAACTTCAACACAACATTCATACACTGTAAAATGGCTTGTGAACTATTGCTGACTCCCGATGTAAGCAGAGTTTGAAAACATGTCAAGCTCCTATTTATAAAAATGCTATATTAGAGATCTATAATTGATTAAATATGTTTTGCTTAAATATGCAACAAATCTGGCTGTTGTAAGTATAAAGTTTTATTCATTTAATCCATTTTTATGCTTAAGAATGTTACTATGCTATTTCATTAAAATATTTGCATAATGATATTTTAAGAAGGAGTAGTATTTACTGAGTCATTTACTATGTGCTAGTCATATGCCTAGTAGCATTACCTAGTGCAATTCTCAGAGTATTTTGTAATTCTCATTTTTGCAGGTAAAAAGAATTTAAAGAATATAGCCAAGAGTTGAGATTTGACCCTTGATTGATCTGAATCAAAAATTGTCCTATCAACCTCTATATTATCCTTCTAGGTCCCCGTAGAACTCTGGCTACCAAAAGTTGTTGTCTTAACAAATGTAAAAAATTACAGAATAGCTATTATTAGAAAGGTTGAACCTGTCAAGTATTAATGAAGATACTTGTGAGAATGTAAACTGGCACAGTCACCAAGGCAATTGTGTGATGGTTTTTCAGAAAGTTAAACAGAATTTCATACAAGACAGGAATTCCACTTCTAGGTAGATATTCAAGAGATTTAAAAACAGAGACCCAAACAGATACTTAAACACATAAACAGAAAGAGCTTTTCTTGTGTTTTATTGACTGTGCCAAGGCATTCGACTGTGTGGATCAGAACAAACAATGGATCACCTGGAGAAGAATGGGAATTCCAGAACAGTTCCTTATGTTCATGCAGAACCTGTACCTGGGTCAAGAGGCAGGTGTGTGAACACAGGACAAGGGAACACTACTTAAAATCAGGAAAAGTGTGTGTCAGGGTGGTGTCCTCTCACTGTACTTACTCAATCTGTATGTGGAGGCAATAATCAGAGAAGCCGGATGATACAACGTTGTTGGCGGAAAGGGAGAAGAACTTGGGTGAAGGGCATAGAGGAAAGTGTGGCATGTATTATGATCAGAAATATAGTCAGAGGCTCCGAAAATATCGAAACAGAAAACTTGCTATTGCATGAATGGCGATTCTATTATCTTTTTACCATTTTAGGGCCATGATTTTTTTCTAATATGTGGAGGTTGTCCAATTTTCCTCTCATGGTTCATCTTTGAGATCTTCCCAACCTTCCTTCCTTAATTTGATACATCTAAAAGTGCTGTTTCGTGTGGAATAGTATTCCTATTAACATGTAAATCTTTAATGATTTGGGAATCTTTAAAATTTAATTAAAATTTTTATCTGCTTAAGTTTTATTGAAAATTTAATAACAGCCCTGACCTCAAAATTGTTTTCTATTCACCTTGGGAAAAGGGGATTTTTTTTTTTTGGAAGGCACCTTACAAGCCCAAGACAAGTATGTTACTAAGAGAACTTGTGTGCAGCCATCCACTTAAAACAGACATCAAACCAAAACCCAAGCAGCAGTGTTTTTTATTTACCCTCATACACAAAGTTTTTTTGTATTTTTATGTGCAGATGTCACTTCAGTTTTAATCCAATCTATCAAAAGGACGTAGAGATTGTTATCCACAGAAACATGCTACAAAAGTTATAAGCAAAATACTATCTTTCTAGAGTAATTTATGTTTCACCAATCATAATGATGCTCTTATATTTGGTGTATGGAATATGTACGGAAAATTAGTCTATAATCCTGGAGATATATATCATTCAGACACTGCATATATTTTATTACCTGGGCTCCTCTATAGACTAGAAATGACAATGAACACTGAATCAGATCACTGAGGTTTATTTTTGACTTCCAATAAGTCCATATATATTAGGCACAAAAATTAGAACCATACCAAACTATGAATAATATTACATAGAATAAGAATTACAGAACACGTATGTGGAACCTGTCCATAGACCAAGAGGCTGTGGTTCAAACAGAACAAGGGGGTACCAGATGTTTCATAGTCAGGACAGATGTGGGTCAGGGTTGTATCCTTTCATCATACTTATTCAATTTGTATTCTGGAAAATAATTGGGGAAGATGGAATATATGAAGAAGATCATCGCTTTGGGACTTGAGGAAAGCTCACTAACAAGCTATGATATTCAGGTGACACAACCTTGCTTGCTAAACGTCAAGAAGACTTGAAGTGCTACTGATGAACAACACACACTACCACCCTCAGCAGCATAGATTGCAACTCAATGTAAAAACAAATGGACCAACACCTGGACCAATAGGAGCATGATGATAAATTGAAAAAAAATTGAAGTTATCAATGATCCCCTTTTGCTTGGCTCCATAATCCATAACCATGCAAGCAATAGTCAAGAAATAAAATTATGTATGGCATTGGGTAAATCAGCTGCAAAAAGCAAAACAGAACAAAAGAAAACTCACTGCCAAGTCCATGACAATTCACGATCATCCTAGGAAAGGATAGAACTGCCCCTTGGGCTTCCAAGGCTGTAACTCTTTATGGGAGTAAAAAGTCTCATCTTTCTCCAGCAGATCAACTGATTATTTTGAACTTCTGAACTTGAAGTTGTAGCATAACCATCACACCACAGTGTTAAAGAGCAAAGATGTCCCTGAGCTGTAGAGTTGCACCTGACCCAATCCATTAGATTTTCAGTGGTTTCATATATATGTGAAAGTTGGACAAGGAATAAGGAAGATGATAGAAGAATCGAGACACTGAAGTTATGGTGTTGGCAGGAATATTAAATATATCATGTACTTCCAGAAGAATGAAAAAAATCTGTCTTGGCAGAAGTACAGCTAGATAGTGTGTTGAAAATGATGATGATGGGACGTCACCTCTTATATTTTGCACATCTCTGGAGATACTAGACATTGTCTGGAGAAGGTCAGTATGCTTGGTAAAGTGGAAGGTCAGTGAAAGAAAGGATGATCCGGAAGGTGATGGATTGATACAGTGGCCGCAACATGACAATGGTGAGGGTGGTATGGGGACAGCCAGTGTTTCGTTCTGTTGTACAGAGGATTGGTATGAGTCAGAATCAGCTCAAAGTCACCTAGCAATAAAAATCACTAAGCCAAACTAAGAGATTCAAAAATTAAAAGGTAACTGGAGAAAAACCATAGAAAGTAATATATTTAAATATTATAGGATCCATAAGAGAAACTGCATTTGATATGAAGGAATAAAGAAGACATTAAGATAACTAAACTATCCTTTGCCATTGAGTGGAATCCAGCTCACAGTAACCTTGCAGGGTAGAGGAGAACTGGCCCACAGGGTGGCTATGGCTGTCATTTATATGAGAGCGGACTCCTCGAGATTTCTCCCATGGGATAGCTGAGGGTAATTAGCATTCCAGAAGTTCCAAGGAAACAAATTCCAGGAAGACACAACATATAGTTTAATTTTTATTGTTTATCTCATAGTACCTTTGATAAAATCATTCCTAGTGCTGAACTGGTCACAGAGCAAGTAGATGTGGAGAAAATCCCATCTAGACAGGGTCTCAGTATTAGAGAAGATCCAGGTCTACAAGACATCGTCTCTCACTGTAACTGCAGTTTAATGTTGATATTGGAGTGTTTATATCGTTTGCAATATAAATACTTGTGATATAATGACTTTTCCAGGTTTCAAAATGTAAAAGAATGATTTCAAAATAAAATTTGTATTTCTGGCTTCCAAAGAATGGCTTTACTACTTAATTCCCTGGGATTTACTGTGCTCCTCCAATGAAGAGTAGTTACTGTTCAATTGAGTGCACATTTGCCTCTCTCCCAGGAATGAGGTGGACAGTGGGATACCAGGGGAAATGCCAGGACACCATGCATGTCCCGGATTGCCCAGGAGGGTGAGAGAGAGGCCCTGAGCATCATCTGAAAGGAGTCAAGGGTAGGAAAACCAGGGTTTCAGGAAATTGTCTTGTGACGTATCAACTTTAATATCTTTCCTTGCCATCACAGGGACTCATATTTTTAAATTACAGACTTCTCTGGAGAAAACGTGTTCCAATTTGTTTCAACTGTTTCACAATGCTTAGTTATATCCAAGTTTTGCCGATAATTACATATCAATGAATAACCCTGTGCGTATCACATTCGTGGCCTGCTATGGAAATACAGTGATAAGAAAAAATTCCTTTCATGGAATCTACATTCTCTTGAGTTTGAAATCATGTATTTCAACTTTAAAATCATGCCATTGTCATGAGCAATTCAAAAGGGAAAATATCCATCAATAAAACTGAATCTCAACAAAACAAAGCAAAACAAAACCCCTGAATCTCTTTAGATATAACAATATTTATATCTTTCATGTCAGTTGAATTCTTTTAACCTATAGAATTTAAAAGGTATTATTATAACTTTTGATACTAAGGCATTTTTCCTTCCTTGTACCCCTGGTACATTGGTGGTTTTCATAAAATAGAGCTAAATAAGTATAGAATGAGATATTTCCCATGTGTCTTTAACTGTTTCTGAAGTAAGCATAAATCTAATGTAGACCTACACCGTTCTCCCCACTATACGCACATTAAAGTTGGGATTTAAATGCAAACCCTAAATCCATGTTTCAGGCTGAGGGTACCTCCAATGTGCTTTGTATTCATCTAAGGCTATCGGAGAGGAAAGCATGAAGAGTTATTATAATCAAATGACTTGGAGAGGAGAAGAAAATGAAACCGCTGGGACAAGGGGAAGCCGTGGACTCCAGGGAAAAGGAAATTCACGTCGACACTAATGCCCTACTGGCGAACTCATTGGAAAACAAACACAATTTATTAGATAAATTTTCTGTAGTGAATGCTTTTGGCACATTTGCTGTTTCACTTCTGCTGAGTGCTATAACAATAGACAGAAAAATAACAATTTTTTAATCATGTTGATTACTGATATTCCCCTTTTTCTCCAAAAGCTAAAAAAAAGGTCTACAAAGAAACAATCGTTTACTATGTCATTTGGCACCATGAAAGCTTGCAGCCCTGTATATAACGAATTATGAGATCACTCTCTTTTCGTTTCCATGTAGATTTTCATAATTTATAATGCATTTCTTTCTAATTAGAGAGGATTAAATTTTCGGATAAAGCAGGCATGAAACCTCTGCTGCTTTGTTTGGATCACGACAGACAGGAATCTAACAATTCAACCAATTCAGAAAGAAGAACAGGTTTGGCGCGACAATGAGTTTTATTTAAATGGAGAGTCCATATTTGCTGACCTTGCTGCTCAATGTTTTATTTATATATTTATTTTGCGTGTGAGTGCAATTTTAATTTCTTTGCAGGGAGGTGAGACTGTGGGCTGTAGGGTTTTCTCAGGAGGCCTATTCTCTTGGCTGGATGTGTATGACAGGTTTAGGCATTAAATGGCTTTAAGCTTGTCAAAGAAAGGTTATTAAAAATGTCCCTGCTTTTCAGGCTCTGTGCTCAGTAGGAGTCCAAATGCAGTCCTATGGGGCTGTCTTTCTATTTAGTCATGTCATTTGGCTCCTTGCCTGCAGCACAAAATGAGACACCATCTGTTATTTTTCACTAATGGCTGTCGAAGCTGAGCTCGCCTGGCTCAGCATGCTCACCCGTTTCCCACCAGCGGCTGGACACAGCTTCTAACGCGATTCTGTACTGGGAAAGCGTGCTTCGTTAACACATGGCCTTATGGATGCAGAAGCGCTTTCATATTCTAAAGCATCGTGGAGATAGGAGCTAGGATCACAATTTTGTTACTTGTAAAATTGACATTTAAAAAAACTAGCATGATTGAGATCTCAGGTTGATGGTTTGTTGTTAGCTGCCTGTGGAGTTGAGCGCCGTACACAGCAAAACGAAATCCTGCCTCGCTCGGACCATCTCCACGACCAGGTGTGGAAGATCGGCCCTTGAATAGACGTTTCATTGGTGGATTTTTCCAGAGTAGATGCCCAGGCCTTTCTTTCTACTTCATCTTAGTCTGGAAGCTCCGCTGAAACCTGTTCACCATCATAGTAATAGAACAGCCTCTACTGAGACGCGGGGTGGTTGCCGATGAAATGCATCCACTGGGTATCAAACTAGAATCCCCTGTATGAAAGGTGAAAATTCATCACGGAACCGTCAATATTCCTTAGACTACATTAGGAACTACCTTTTTCTGATACTAGTTATGGTCACATGGCTCATAGGAGTCCTTCTTTCAATTGAGCTGGGCAGTATGACCGGCAGTGTATTCAAGAGAAAACAAGCAACAATAAATTTCAGTAACTTGCAAAATTTCATAGGCAAAAAGTCGGTCAAACCATTCTACTGAGCTATACTCTGAACTCCCACATCCATTACTCCTCTAGATATTGAACTTCAAGGGGGCTTATAAAAGTTCATGAGAAAAAATGGAATGCAAAGATCATGGAATTTCCCCACAAACTTTTTGAAGTCCCCTGTATTGTGGAACCCTAAGTAATACACTAGTTTATTTGAGTTTATGATGAAAAATTCTTGGAGCAGTTTAAAAATGATGAAGCTATTTATTTTCCTAGGGATAGCTTTTCGTGTCCTCATTTGTTTTCAAGTGAAGAAATAGCTCATGTTAAAATGCAGACACCTTGTGAATTTTCAGCTTTGCAGTCGGCCTCAGCTTACAGACAGGGATGTCACGCAATGTCAACCTGTTGTCAGACTCTTGCAGGCGGTACCTATTGGAAGAACATTGACTGAGACACGACTTCTCAACAAGGCCAAGATGTCTTTTCAGATGATAAATCTCATCACGGTCAGTGTTTTGTGGCAAACATTTATTATTTAACAACAGATAAATGTTGTTTCAGACTAAAAGCTTGGTCAAATTTTCTGCTTGGACATGGTTTGTTTTCTTCCAAGGTATACATTGTGTTATCATGATAAATAGCCTTATTGTTTATTAGTTCCAAGGGATGGAACTGCAAGTACTGAGCAATCAAGAAGAAAAGAATAAAAGTAAGTATTTTCTTTGTGAGTTCAAGTGAAATTTTATCCCTGAAGACTTCATTATGGATAAACTGTAAATTGATAGAAAGTATAAATATAACCCAGAATGATAGATTTGCAGTTTCTTAAGAGGGGTTCAGTTGAAGGGAGCTTCTGTTGCTATATAAGTTTGGGGAACCATGATCTGAAAATATATGGATCTATTTACTGGAAAAATTTTGTTTGACTTTTAATCTTATGTGCATCATAGCTCTCTGTAGAAAACAGCATGAACGATATGCTCTAAACATATTTATTAATGGAACCCTAAATTTTGAAACTGTCACATAACTAGTTTTCCAATGAACATATTTTGGAAAAATACATATCAGGTATATTGCCTGAGCATCTCAAAACTATCTCAAACTCATATTTATAGTTTTTCATTTTCTTTTTAGAATCTAACACTCACTCGCCAAGTTATCCAAACAAATACTTGTACGCTTCACTCATGTCATATTTTATCTTTCACATCAAATCGATCGCTGATTACCATCTATTTCAGGGAGGCTGAGCGGTGCAATGGGTAAGTGTTGGCTCCTAATGGAAAGACCGGCAGTTTGAAATCCCTACGAGGAAAGGCCTGGCAACGTGCTTCAGAGACCTGTCCAGCCCGGGGACACAACCATATGGGGCAGGTCAACTCTCTTAAGTGACCTTGTTAGGAGCTGAAATCAATATGATGGCAAGCAACCACAGCCAACAAGTGACAACAGCCACAAATAGCTAAAAACCGCCACCACTATCATCAACCAGCAAAGAACAATCACAACCACTGTTTCGGTTGCTATTGTTTTTCAGTGCCATCCAGCTCTTTCCTGTTCACAGTGCCCCTATGTACAATATAATGAGTCCAGCACACACACCCCACCCGCACAATTGTGGTGAAAGAGCCCCACCAACCTGTCTATCTTGTAAGAAGTATCCGGGCTCTACTTCTTCCAAGACAGATTCTTCATTCAGCTGACAGTCCATGGCAATTAAAATATTCCTCAATAATACCTTCATTCAAATACATCAATTCTGTGGCCTACATTATTCATTGTCCAACTTTCATATACATGTAGGGCTGTTGAAAATACCATTGAGACAGGTGCACGTTAGTGCTCAGAGTGAGAGCTTTGCTCTGAAGCACTCTGGGGAGGTCCCTGTGGAACAGATTTGCCTCATGCAATACATTGCTGAACTTCTTGACTGCTGCTTCCATGAGCGTTGATTGTGGATCAAAGTAAAATGAAACCCTTCACAATGTCAATCTCTACATTTATCACAGTGCTATTTATTGGTCCATTATGAGTTTTTTTCTTGTGATATTGAGTTGTAATCCATAATGTAGGTTATAATCTTGTATCTTCATCAGTAGTGTTTCAAGTCTTCATCACTTTCAACAAGCAAGGTTGTATCATCTGTATATTGCAGGCTGTTAATGAGAGTTTCTCTAATCCTTATGCTGATTGTTGCAATCTCCATATAGTCCAGCTTCTCTGATACAGAGAAGGATACAGATTGCTCAGGATACAGATTGATGAAGTAAGTTAGAAGAATATAACTTTGTCACACATCTTTCTTGATTTTAAACCATACAGTATTCCCTTGTTCTATCACACTAGTTGCTCTTCTCTACACAAATGTTCTTCATGAGCTCTATTAAGTTTCCCAGAACTTATTCTTTCCAAAGTTACCCACACAGTTGAATGGATGCTTTTACATAGTCAATAAAGCACAAGCAAACATCCTCCTAGTATTTTATGCTTTTTTTGAACCAAGATCCAACTGACATCAGCAATAATATCCCTCATTATACATCCTTTTTTGGCTGAGTCCAGTTTACATTTTGTCAGCTCCTCATGTGTATCCTGCAGCAACTGTGATTGAATTATTTTCAGCAAAATTTTACTTGCATCTGATTTTCATGACAGTATTCTATAATTTCCACATGTTATTGGGCCACTCTTCTATGGGCGGGGCATGGAAATGGATCTCTTCCTGTGGGTTGTGCAGGTAGTTAGTCGTCTTCCACATTTTTCAGCTGAGACTAGGGGCACTGTCTGTCAGAACTCACTCCATAGCACCTAGCAACAAAAAGCTGACATGAGTATCTGTAAAAAGGAAGTCCTTTATAGTTGTGTGTAACAATTGATTGCTTCTGTTTGAAGGTGCCCTCCTTTCAGTTCTGACCCATAGCCACCCTACACACCACACAATGAAACACGGCTGTGTCTTGTGGCATCATCACAATGGTTCTGATATCTGAGTCTCTTTTTGCAGCGACTGTACCCCTCTATTTGACCAAGCATGGTATCCTACTCCAGCAAGTGGTCTCTCTTAATAGCATATCAAAAGTACGCTCGGCAAAGTCTAGCCATCTTCACTTATAAGGCACCTTCTGACTATGTTTCTTTCAAAAACAATTTTTTTCTTCTGGCAGTCCACGAGGCTTTCGATATTCTTCAATGTCACTATAATCCAGATGCACGGGCCCTTCTTCAGTCTCCTTTATTCAATGTCCATCTTCCACACGCAGGTGAGATCACTGAAAAATACTCTGGCTCGGGCGAGGCCCACTTAGTCCTCACTCTTCGACACTTTGGAGCTCTTCTGGAGCAGATTTCCCCAAGCAACAGGCCGTTTGATTTTGACAGCTGCTTCCATGGGTATGTGATTTTGAATCCTTGACGACGTCAAACTTCTCTTCACTTATCATGATGTTAACTATTTCTCCTGTTGTGAGAAATCGGGTTTCTGTTTGTTGCATTGAATTGCAATCCATACTGACGGCTGCACGCTTTGATCTTTAATAGCAAATGTTTAAGGTCCTGCTGGCTTTTAGCAAGCTAGATTGCTGAAATGCATCTTCGTTTTCAGGCTGCAAATGAGTCTTCCCCCAATCCTGGTGCCGCATTCTTCTTCATAGTGCCAGCTTCTCACACTGTCCGCCCAGCAAACAGATTGGAGAGGTCTGATGAAAGGCTATCACCTGATGCATGCCGTGTTCTGCTCGCACATCTGCCTCTTAGGCCATGACAGGTTCCGCTTGAGCACAATGAAGTATTCTGGAACTCCTATTTTTTTCCACAGTTACCCATAGTTTGTTAGGATCTACGCAGTTGAATATCTTTGCATAGGCTTTAAAGCACAAGTAAACATCCTCCTTGTCTTTGAATTAAGGTCCGTCCGACATGTTTGATGCAGCAATGATATGCTTCTTTCCACATCCCTTTCTGGGCCCATCTTGAATTTCTGGCCACTCCCTGTGCATGTATTGCTGCAATTGTTCTTGAGTTAACCTCAGTAAAATGTTCCTCTCCTGTGATATTGATGACCTCACTCACTGCTATAGAGCAGTTGGCGGTTTCAAATTTCTGATCTGTGGTTAGCTGCCCAAGCATAACCGCTATGCCATCTTCTTGATATTAATATTATTATATAATTCCTACATATTTTGGGCTACCTGTTTTTAGGATGGTTATAAATATGAGTTCCTTTCAGTCAGTTGGCCAAGTAACTGTCTTTCAAATTTCTTAACATAAACCAGTGAGTGCTTTGAGTGCTTCAAAAGCTTGTTGAAACATTGCAGTTGGTATTCGATCAGTTCCTGGAGCCTTGTTCCACTGAAGCCCTCGGGGCTGCTTGGACTTCAGTCCCAGTGGTTTGTGAGCATCTGTTACTTGAAAAAATAGTTTTGTTTTTTTTTAAATCATTTTATCGGGGGCTCATACAACTCATCACAATCCATACATACATCAATTGTGTAAAGCATGAAAAATAGTTTTAGTGACATATATTACACATACAATACAATTCAATCATTCAGCATTATTAAAAAGAGTTCTGCAATCATTACCATGACTGACTTAAGAATGTTTTCTTTTTCCTTGTACTCATTGTTAAGTGCCCACTCTACTGCCATCTTTCCTGCAAGACCCCGAAGAAACTATTAATCCAGTTACTAAGCCTGGATTTCATATGCAGAAAAACATACCAAAACAAACAAACAAGCATGGCAACAATAACAAATAATAAAATGGAGAAAAAACTCAATTGAAAAAAATCAGAAAATATTAAAACTAGAACAAATTTAAAATGGTCAAAAGGGAGATCAAATGATAAATTGTTAAATTTAAGCCTAACTATACTGCAATAATCCACTTTCCAAAGCACTGTCTGACAGCAGGATGTTCACCTCCCTGATGTGTGTGGTAAGAACAGATTGGGAGGTTCAATCCATGTGGGGATACTGCAAATGAATTTTGGGCTTTCACTGTCATTCATGGTCTTCTGCAAGCCAGGTGCTCAGAATGCATGCTTTTATACCATTCACTTCACTGGTCTTACATTTTGTTATTTATTATCCTTACATCACACAGGCTGGTGTGCTTCTTTTGTGTGGTCTTAGCTGACATTTAGAGGTCACTTGTTTGAAGAAAAGCCATTATTACCCCAGACACTATTCTCCCTGATATCCAGGCATCATCAGATTTCTTCACCACACTTGGCGACAGCATCCATTTCTTCCGTGATCTCTTCATGAGGGCGAGTACTGAGTAGGGCATGTCATAAGAACTACTTGATCTTAGATTCAGCCTATGATTAAGTGCTAGCTCAAAATCAGTTTTCATATCTATAGTTTATATATGTCCCTAATTCACTTTAGATGCATCATTATCATTTTATTGGGGAACATTGTAAATCATCTCCATGGATTAGAGCACATGTTAACTCTTGAAATGACTGAAGTAAAGCAGTTGTCTTGGGTACGGCGACTGTGTATTTCTTCCATCTTTTCCTGATGCTTTCTTCATCATTCAGTGTTTTGCTTACGCAATATTTCAATTTGAAACTCGAGGCTAGATTTCTCCTTCAGTATTTTCAGCTGGAGAGATGCTGAGTGTGTTTACCTTTCTGGTATTCTAATCCCAGGTCTTCGTGTTTTATGATAATACTACTTGACTTTGTTTTCTCAAGTTACCCTTTGACATCTTTAATTTGGTTCTTTTCCTGTATCGTGTTTTCCATTTTCTTCAGCTGCTCTTTGCTCAAGAACAGGTTTCAGAGTCTCTTCTAACATTAGCTTGATCTTTTCTTTCCTGTATTTCTCGTGACCTTTTGCTTTCTTCATGTATAGTGTTCTTGATGTCCTCCCAGGGCTCATCAGGTCTTCCGTCATTAACGTTTAGTACATCAGATCAGTTCTTGGGATGCTCTTGAAATTCAGGTGGGTAGACTCAAGGCTATATGTTAGCTCTGGTGTGCTTGTTTTAATTTTCTTCTGCTTCAATCTGATATTACATATGAGCAATTGATAGTCTGTTCCGCAGCAAGCCTTTGGTCTCACTTTGACAGATGACATTGAGCCTCTCCACCTTGTCTTTCCAGAGATGTGGTGAATTTGATCCCAATTTGATTCTGGCAAAATCCCTATGTGTAGTTGCTGTTTATGTTGTTTTTAAAAGAGTATTTTCAATGAACAAGATGTTAGACCTACAAGATTCTATCTTGTGATCCCCGGCTTCATTCTGATCACTAAGGCCACATTTTCCAACAACTCTTCCTTTCTTTTGGGTTCCAACTTTCATATCCCAATTGCCAATCATTATCAATGCATCTTGATTACATGGGTGATCAATTTCAGACTGTAGAATTATTTCATTTCTTCATCACTGGCTTTAGATTTTGGAGCATAAATTTGTAAAATAGTTGTATTAGCTGGATTTTCTTGTACGCATATTGATATTATCCTTTCACAAACACTGATGTACTTGTAGATTAATCTTGAAATACTATTTTTGACAATGAATACAAAACCATGCTTCTGGAATGTGTCATTCCTGGCATAGTAAGCCCTATCTATGATTGTGTGATTCAAAATATATAATATCAAACCATTTCAGTTTACTAATGCTTAGATCTGGATCTTGATGTGTTCCATTTCATTGTGACAATTTCCTTTTTTCCTAGATTTGTAGTTTGATGTGCATTCTATGTTCCAACCATCAATAAGTGTTGGTAACTGATTCCTCTCATTGTGAGAGGTGCCCCATCAGCAAACAAAGATCCTAAAGGCTTACTCCATCCATGACATTATGCTCAACTCTGCCTTAAGCAGGCACCTCTTCCTCCATCATACGATTGTTTTCAGTGACTTCCAGCCCCAGGGGCTCAGTTTCCTGCACTATATCTGACAATATTGTGCTGCTATTCATGAGTTTTTCAGTAAATCTGACAAACACAGTGGTGAATCACTCATAAGTGGATAGCCAATTTAGTCCACATAATCTGGAAGCTGCTGCAATCTCTTCTCCTGGCGCCACCTTGCTGGTGTTTGCAATACTGGAGACACAGCTTGCGGCAGCACAGCTGCATGCAAACCACCACAGTCAAACAATGTCCAGACAAGCAGTGGAACAATGGATTAAGATGTGTTTTATATCTGCAAATATAATTTCTTTGAAACATATTAATAAAAGACAGTCTCAATAAATTGGAAAATGGAGCTATGCCAAATATCCAGTTCTTCCAAAATGCTATACAATTCCACCATCCTTGATACCAACCCCTTTTTTCCCCTTAGTATATTACCTCAAGTTCCAAGGTATTGTAATTTGTTGCAACATTTTGCATAAGTCAGGAACCATTAAAAAAATGGTCAGGAGCCCCCAAAATAGACTTCAGGCTAGAAGGGGCAGCTCCTGGAATTCCCTCAGGACCAGTGGGGAGATAGTCATAGAAGTCAGGGGACAGACCTGGAATCATGTATGGTTCTTCTGTTTGTTTGATCTTTCCCCCCCCTTTCTTTTTGGTCATTGTTATTGCTGGTTTGCCTACTTATATAAGATAGGTGTGGGAAGCAATCTTAAGGAGAAAGCAATGGGACTAACAGTCCAGGAGTGACTTGTGGGGAGGAGGCAGGGGAAGGGAGTGGTGAGCAAGTAACACCATAGACAGGGGAACAACCAGGGAATTAAGCTTAACAACAAGGAGGATGTAGAGATCCTGGGGGTGTTGGAGCAACACCAATCTATCTGAGAGGAATTACTATGAGGCAAAAGAAGGGTTAGCGTGATGGTGGAACAGGAGGAAGGTAAAATGAAACACAGGAATGATCTAGGAAGCAAAGCTATGGATAGAGGTATGAGTATGTGCATACAGATGTAAATATATTCATTCATAAAAATATAGGTACAGGTCTAGGTACATATTTTTACATGTCAATACACTGAGGTAGTGGATGAACTTCAGGCTTCTGCTCATGCCCTCCATTGATGCAAAAACACTTTGTTCTAATAACCTGACATTCTGTGATACTCACCCTCAAGGCACAATCGCTTAAGATGAAATGGGTGCATAACCAAATGTGGTAGCATATGGTACCGTTTATCAAAAGATATAGCCTCTGGGGTCTGAAAGGCTTGACATTAAACAAGCAGCTATCTAGCAGGGAAGCAACAAGCACACATGGAGAAAGCACATCAGCCTGTGCAATCATGAGGTGTCGATGGGGTGGGGTAAAAGGCATTAGAAAATACAAAACCACCAACCAACCAAAAAACCATATTGTTGAGAATGAGGAGGGTTGGAGCAGAGACCCAAAATCCATCTGTAGACAATGGGTCAACCTCTCAGAAGGATCACAACTGAGGGATGAGACAACCAGGGTGCAGTAAAGCACCATTGAAACACACATTTCTCTGGTTCTGGAAATATGTTTCTGCCATGCTTATTTTCCTGCAAAGCTTAGTCCACGTTCAGCCTTCGCAAGTTCTTCCAGTTGGTCCCTGGGTCATACCTCCATCACTGTGTTTTTTGAGCCATGGAGCGACTTTGCTACTTATTCTAAGCCTAGTGGAAACCATTGTTGGGTTTGGGAAAGAGTTGACATAATCACATGTACATTTTATAGGGACTCTTGTGACTGAATGCAGAGAAAAAATGATGAAATGGTCCCAGTGGAGAGAGGGAGCTCTTACTGCAGTGTGGGGTGGAGATGATGGTGGGTTGGAAAAAGAGCACAGTAGTGGTGGGGAAACACAGACTTGGGGATGCATTTGGTAGGTAAAGTTTACAGGGTGAGCTAATGAATTGAAGAGGGAACAAGGGAGAAAAAAGAACCAAGAATGTCTTCGTGGTTCTAGTGTTGAGCAAGTGCTGTCTTGCTCAAACGGCAGAGGCAGAAGACAGTGCAGGCATGGGACTGTAAAGAATACATAGACCATTTATAAAACACAGCTCGGCTTAAGAGAGCAGTTGCCTTAACACCTTGTTCTGATTGGTTTCTATGAAGGAAATCATCGCACGATTCAAACATGGGCTTTCTCGGCCAAGAGAAGCAGATGGTTGCCGTTTCTCGAGCCTAGGCTTTCAGGGAAAGGGTCCAACTTATTTTTCTGGATATCATTTCCAGTTTTCTAGTTTATAACTATTTCTCTCAAATGATTGAAGCGCATTTATGTCATGTGTGTGCATTCAACTCCTAAAGCCCTGGGTGAAGTTAGCCATCCAGGAAACAAATTACGGGTTGACACAAACGAACTCTCCTGTAAAGGAATGCTTGTCTCACTGGGACCCTATAGGGCAGAGACTGCTTCTGGGGAGGTGTGAGACTGGCACTCTTTACTGGAGTAGACAGTGGCCTCTTTCTCCCGAGGAGAGGGAGGTGATATCAATCTGCTGACCGTGTGGTTAGTAGCCCAATTTGTAATTCACTGTGCCTCTAGGGCTCCTTGGTTGGGTGAAAAACCAAACACACCACCATTGAGTGATTCGGACTCACAGGACAAGATGGAACTGGCCCCTGTGAATTTCTTGAGACTGTAACACTTTGGGGAAGTAGAAAGCCCCCTTGGTCTCCCAGGCAACAGCTAGTCGTTTCAAACTGCAGCCCAATGTATAACCTTCATGCCCCAAGAACACCTTTAAATAAATAAGGGGTAAACGAAAACCAGGGAAACCTTCAATGAGATGGATAGGCCCAATAGCTGCAACAATGGACTAAAACTTACCAATGATCAAGAAGATGGTTCAAAGCTGGACAACGTTTTATTTTGTGAAACAAAAATCACCATGAATAGGTACCGATGCCATCGCGACTAGCAACCACCTGAGATATGTCTCTGTTTCTCTTCTGAATGATAACAACACAGATTATGATTGCTATCAAAATAATGTATAATTGTAAGTATGTTATTTGTATCAGCAATTATCAGAGGCAATTAACATCATAAATATTATCTAAGTTATTTCTTTATTTTATTATTTGACAAAGGCACATACCATAGAACTCTGGACCTTGACGCTAATCCATTCTAGAAGGAGTACTGAGATTCAATGCAGTCGAGCTCTGAACCAATTTTTCCTTAAGAAATAACTGAAAACGGGTGATCCATTCTTGACCATGAAGTTTTTACCATTGATGACAATATATGGACAAATATGCTTGATTCAATTGATATATGGATTGTTATGAGGGCTGTAAGAGTCCCCAATAAAATTATATTTGAATGAAAGAAAGAAAGAGAAAAAGGAAGAAAGAAAGAAAGAAAGAAAGAAAGAAAGAAAGAAAGAAAGAAAGAAAGGGAATGGTCAGGAACCATTAAGGAAATGGCTCACATGGTTATGGGTACTGGTAAGTCCCAAATCCGAAATTTGGAGGCTCATCCTTCTCCACAAGGCTATGGTGGCTGATAAAATTAGGTCACGATAGGCCACAATCAAATCCCAAGAACTAGCTGTCAGCCAGAGGTCAGCCATGTGCAGAATCCCAGGCAGGAAGTAAGTCAAGGCAGGTCTCCATGCTTCTGCACATGCTCAGTCAGGGAAGGGGGGTCACAAACTAAAGCTTTGATTGAGGTGTGGTTTTTGCCTATTGTAGATCATCCTCCCAAGGAATCAAAGAGTAGTTACTTGAGTCACACTGTCCATCAAGGTGCCACTTCAAATATATCCCACCCTAATCCTGTCTCATCAGTACAACAAACAAAACCCTCCAAAATGCAATTATACACACAGATGTAGAGGCTAGAATTTACAGTACATCACAAAAGGGGGAAGAGTAGTTAGAAGGGTCATATTAAGTGATTTACTATATCTCATTATCATTTCTAGGTTATGATTAAAAACAGAGGAAAAGGCAACAAGCAATATTACTTTGGGGAATTTCTTTTCCTTGTTGTATTGGAAAGATGCAAATGAACCCTTGGCTTGATGCAGAAGTGGTTCAGTAAGCCATCTAGTGAGAGTGACGTTATACTCACCATGGATGGTCAGAGGGAATTGTACAAATTACAGATAACTCAAAGATACAAGTACAGAGGAACAGTATTAGCCAGAAAGAATCAACTCATAAAAAGCATACCCACCTTAGCAGTTCTCTTGTCCATCCATATTTGTCTGGTCAATAGCCTAGGTATTCAACAATTGAATCACAGTGATTATTTTGTAGGATGGGATTGACACTTTTCTTCTACTTTTGTTTTGTCATCACACCATACTTCAATTGCATGAACGTTGTTAAAACTAACCACAGTTGGCCAGTAAGAGTGAATCAGTACTTTCCATTTCTTTACATCTGGGGGAGGCTGTAAAAAAAATGTCAGAAAATTTCTAAACATATAAAAGCTGCATTCCTTGGACTGTTTCCAGTTCTTGCCAGGACTGGCATTCCTTATGAAAAATAAAATCAAGGCTTTGATTTTTCCTTTGGGAGGTTTTCAGTGACATTTCCCTTCACCAGATGTTTGCCACTAGGACAGCATAGACTTTGTTGTTGTTTCAGTTGAAAGCAAGGGTTTCAGAGAATGATCGTCCTTTTGAGATAGACTTGAATATACATCAGGTCTACCACCCTTGAAACATCTCTACAAAACCCTAATCAGATTGTAATTCAGCCTGTACTTAAACATCTCTAGAACAGAGCGTTCCCTCTTCAAAACAAGGATTTAGAATGTACTTATTTTAAATGAAAAGTCTTTCTATAGCTCCACCAGAGGAATTCTATTACACGAATACCTCCTGCATCACACACATTTTCTGGAAAACTCTCATCCTGTCTACCTTTGCCCGACTCCCACACCACTACTGGAATTTTCCTTTCTCTAGACTAAACATTCAGTTTTCTTGGCTCAGCTTTCTTTCAGTTCAGCTAATAGGCTCCTCCTTTCTGATTTAGTACCTTAGTGCAAGCTGTTTGCCAGCAGCCACGCTCCTCACCGTTTACCCAGTTAACTCTTTCTTGCCCTTCAAAGCTCAGCTCAGGTATTACTTCCTCAGAGAAATCGTATGCTTTACCCATAAGGCCCCTTGTTATAATCAGTTAAAGCTCACTGCTAATTTTCTCCATTACTCTCCTTATGGTCTTTAAATGTATATCTGTGTGATTACTAGAGAAATGCCTATGGCCCCTATAGATTCCATGCTCTCCCAGGCAGGTATAGCTCTATCTCCAGCACTGGCACAGTGCCCAGTACATACCAAATACTCCATAAATAGTTGTTGAATGAATGAAAAAAATATTCCTATGTCGTGAGTTTGATCTTCATAACAATCAAAGAGCTCTTCTCTCTGAAAGAAGAATGTTTCCCAGGTTTGTTTTGATCAACAGGGAATAGAGTGGTTTTGCCACCTCTCTTACTTAGGAGGTCTGAGTCAGTAAATGTGGTCCAAGATCGCCATAGCGTTTTGGTAGCCAGCTCACCTTACAACACCCTGTTGACACTATGTAATCAACGTTGCCTCCATTGGTACTGTTCTATCTCCACCTTTACTCCTCTCCTGTTTTTTATTGGTTTTTGTTTGTTAATTTGTTTTAGTCCAAGCATAAGAATTGACACTAAATAAACCTTAGCCCAGAAAACAAGTGTCTTATACAAATGATAAATGTTTCCCAAATTGTTCAGGGGGAAAATTTATAGTCCCTCTTTCTGAGGCTTTGGTCAGAGATATGATGGGGTTAACTATAGCTCCAGCTAGTTAAAGTCATGTCTCTCATTCTACAGAAGGTTTGAATGCCAGATAAGCTATTCGTAGCTTTATAGGGTTTGCTTAGCCCAAACTAGTCCAACCCAGGGTTAGACAAATCCACAACTATGTGTCTACAGGGGAATTAGGTTATACATAATTTGTAAACCAAACCTTTAATCTAAATGTAACCAAATTATCCTCTAGGTAGAAAGAAAAAGGGTGCACAAGAGATTAAGAACTCAACAGAAAAGATGGGACTACAGGGCTCAAGTACAAAAATAGATAATGACACGAGTGACCCTATGGACTCACATGGAGAGCAAAGTGGAGACTATGGCAGTCTGCTGCAGTAAAGATTTAGTCTTCAACACCCTATGTAGGCAGTTCTACTTTGTCTTATAGGGTTGGTGGGATTTAGAATTAACTCAATAACTTTAGGTTTAGGTTAGTATGTTTGTTTGTTGCTAATAATAATTATCAAGGCAACAAGTGTACCAGTGTCCTGGGATGATCTTTGGGAGGCCTGGTGTCCCCTGTTAGCATCACTGGGCTGCTAACTGAAAGATGGCCCTTCAAAATCCCAGCCCCTCCTATCTTTGAGAAAGATAAGGCTTTCTACTCCTCCTGGGAAGAGTTACAGTCTCACAAACTAACAGGACCAGCTGATCAAGTGCTATAGGGCTGCCATGAGTTGGAATTGACTCGACGGCAGTGAGTGGGTAGAAGAATGGTCTCTGTAAGCCAGAAAGTATGGTCATCTTAATAATTGGTTAGTGCTCAGTCCCATGGTTTGCTGACATTGCTTAACTCTTTCCTGCCTTATTTTTCTCATCTGTAAAAAGAGAGGTAGCAGTACTTACTCACTAGCAAAGCCTTGCACAATAGTTGTAGATGTTAACATTTAATCAATATTAATCTCTCTCTCCCGTGTTCTTGTTAACATCTCTGGTGATGGCTCAAAAATGGTGATGTGTCTAAAGGGAAGGAAGTAACGAAGAAAGGCAGATGAGACACACAAAGGGTTGGGAAAGACAAAGGAAAATAGATCTGCCAGGTCATAGAGATATTTTTAGCCTGGGTGTGTTTTGGCTTTCCAATTTTCATCAAATCACAAAACACAAGGACAGTCACTCCCCTGCGCAGATGCCCAATCCTTATCAGAGAGGCTTAGAGTGTTATAGAAAACCTTAGGAGGTGGTGTGTTTAATGCTCAATGATCTAAAGTAATTATTGCTTCAGCTGTTTTATTTATGGGCCACATATTCAAGGGACCTGGGTAGAAGAAGGAGAAAAGAGAGAGCCATGGTGGGCCTATAGATGTAACGGCTGGGCGCCATTCTGGTAGAATTCTTGCAGACCACAGCACTCAGCTTATCAACTCTCCAAAACTGATGCCTTATTTCTTTGGATCCCATACTTAGAAATTGCATTGTTATTTGTTTTTGTTTTTTTAATCTTTTTCCCCCCAAACTATATGAGTTTTGAAGACAAAAGAGTTACCAGGGACGTGAGAGAGAACAAAACATGGAGGCAAATTCCTTTTTGTTTTATTTGTTTCTTCGTTGCGAGGATTCAGACAGATTGCCAACTCAAAAGCACAGTGACATGCCAAAGGTGTAGAAATCAGGTGAAAAATGAGCCAACAGGCAGCAAAAAGTAGCTGTGAGACATGGCGTTTGTTAGCATCCTCCTGGGGAAGCCAACAAAGAAGAGAGGCTTACAGGACTTGCCTCCCACTCTTTCTCACGCGTTATTCTTAAGACGAGCTGATGGGAAGGCCCAGTGGGCTGGTGCGTGTCGGCCAGCACAGGAGCTACACATACTCTTTCCCTGCCTCTCCAGAGCAAAGTGGAAGGATTTCTGCTACTGGTCAAGGGATGTGGCAGAGAAGAAGGAACCATGGACCGTCTCATCACTTTCTCTTCCACTTTTCTTTGAGAACAGAAGGGTGAAAAGGTGGCTAAGAGTGGGATTCTTCAGCCTGACTCCTCTTTGCCTTACTAGCTCTGTGAACTGCCAACTGAGACACCAAATCTGTTCCCTTTGCATTGACATCAGTTCAGGGAAATTCTATGAGCTACAGGATAGAATTATTCCATAGGGTTTTGGGGGGCTCTGCTTTTCTTCCAAGGTACTGCTGGGTGGATTCAAATCTCCAACTTTTGGGTAAATAATTGAGTGCAAACAGTTATTGCCACCCAGAGAACCTGCTTTGAGAGCACATGGTGTCACCTTGCTGCTATCTCATTTTCCTCATCTGTGAAATGGACACAACCCACCTGCATAGGACATGGTTGGGCCTAAGTGAGTTATTGTACATAAAATAGTTAGAACAACGTCTAGCACAGAACAAGCACCTCATGAATATGACCGAGGACTATTCTTTACTTACTAACACAACCTTTTGTCTTGGCTTTTCACTCTACGTACACCAGAAACTCACCCATCTCTTCTTTTCTGGTCCACTGGGTCCTGCCACTCATGAACCAAGCCAACCATTGACACTCGCCTTTTCCATTTCCTTGTGTGCCCAATGTCTAGCACAGCACCTGGTTGGTAGCATTTAATGAATGTTTGCTGAAATGAACTGTGGCACATAAACATGCATAATGCAGAATCAACCTGGAGTCTCAGTTTGGGAGGACATTAGGTTTACATTATATACATATATATATGCACACACACACACACGCATATATATAACATTAAGTTTACATTATATATATAATATTAAGTATATTATATTATATAAGCATTAAGTATTAAGTATATATATGTATAAGCATTAAGTATATATATATAAAAGCATATATATATATATATATATATATATAAAATATATATATATATATATATATATATATATATATATATATATATATATATATATATATATATATACTTAAGGCAATGCCTACTCTGACTACAGGAAGCACAGTCTACCATTTTTATACTGTTGATGTCTAGTCCAAAGGAGTTGATTTTAGGACCACGATAGGAAATTGTTAGGTGCCCTCTGCTAGTGCTACCACATTGATTTGCATATGATGAGTTTTGTTGTCCTCAACTGTGGAAATACAAATGTGGTTAATGTTCTAAGTTTCAGTTCAGAAAGACCATCATTTTTTTGGTGAGCTGAGTGTAATAGAAGCTACCAGGGCAATGTCAGCCCCTAAAGAGCAGTCTGGTTGAATCCAAGCAGTCTGCCCTAATGAGCTAGATAAAGCCAGAGACTGTTATGGAACCAGCCTTTGCAAGGAAACAAGAAAGACAGAGGCTGTAACACTCAGTAGGCCTCTCTGTGGAATCCCCCTTAATAAGCAGACCCAGATGGGGAAAGGTACTTTTCTACAGGTAGGAATAGGTTACTTTGAGGATGGATGATTAAATCTATTGCTATCTCAACTTATTTGATTTTATCAAGTGATTGAAACTGCATTCATTTGTGTAAGTTTACCCTTTGGGGCCCTTTCATTGCAAACTATTCAAGATCAGGGCCATCTCATAACCACCTTTGTAAAACCCACTGTGCTCACACAATTGCCTAGCAAAATCTAATACATTATTATGGGCTTTTGAACCAATACATAATATTAGAAGCGAGCTAGAAGGGTTTTCTTTATATCAGGTTATATCCTGCAAAGGGTTGAATATAGTTCCACCTGCCTTGGTAATCCTGAAACGTAGGACATGGGAAGTCAAGGGAAAGTGTGGTATTTTCTTGACAAATCTTCTACCATACATCTTATTTTTCAAACCTAATGAGTTAATCAGGTTAATGGGGGAAGCTTAGTAATCTCCATTAAGAAGTTCTCAGTCCTTAAATTCCAGACCAGAGGACTCCATTTGACACTCCAGGGTTTGCGACTGTCTAGATGTCCTTTGGGGCAATCATGAGGTGGCAAGAAAAGGTACCAAAATCACCTTAGGTGCGAGTGAAAAAATGGCACGTGGACCTTATTTGACCTCCTCTGGTTGACAGAGATCAGGCAGGACTCTAGCCTCTCAGACACCATCCACTGACACCATCCACTCCTCACTCCACTCTGCATCTCTTCTGCGTTTGAGCACTTATTGCAATACAGAATTCACAGGCGATACCCACAATTAAGGAGGTTTGTTAAAGAGCTTAACAGGTTACCACAAGTCAGGCTGGTAAACTGTCGGGATACAGTCATTGAGCTACCACAGCCCCTGTCTTCAGCCAGCGGCAGCGACGCCTCTCTTTAGTCTTCAGCCTCTCAGCCACATCTTGGCCTCTGCCTCCAAGGGCCAACAGCCTGATGCTTCCCATCAGTGTCATCATCTTGACTTTCTTCCTCTGTTCTGTCTCCTGCTCTCAGGACTGGCTTCTTTGCTCTGTCCCCTGGTCTCCGCGTGACAGCCTCTGGACCTCTGGGTCTTGGTCTCCACCACTTCAGACAGAGCTTGTCCTCACTCCACTGGTAGCTGCTCATCCGATATCCTAACTCATCGAGTCGATGCTGACTCTAAAGGACCCTCTAGGGCAGGGTAGAACTGCCCCTGTGGGTTTCTGAGACTAAAACTGTTTATGGGAGTAGAAATCTCCATCTTTCTCATGAGGAGCTTGCTGGTGGTTTTGAACTGTCTACTTTGCTGTTAGCAGCCCAACTTGTAACCTCTATTCCACCAAAGTACTGAGATGTTTCTGTGGTCCTGTTTCTGAAATGACTCATTCTTTTCTGGAGGTGTGGGTTTTGTCTTTCAGCCAACCATTTCTCAAGGAACAAAAGGTAGTGACTTGAGTCACTCCTTCTATTAAGGGGGAGACTCATAATATGTCCTACCTGGATTCTGTAACAGAAAACTCCTTTTAACATGGGATTACAATGACAGGACTCTCAAACTCAAAAACTAGCAGTCATCAAATTGATGCCAACTCATAGAAACCCTATAGGACAAGATAAAACTGCCCCTGTGGGTTTCCAAACCTGTCACTCTTTACAGGATTTGAAAACCCCATCTTCCTCCTTTGAAGTGGCTAGTGTTTTTAACTGCGAACCTTGTAGTTAGCAGCCCAATGCATAAACACTAAGCTACCAGCATTTTTTTTTTTTGGAATTTACAAGGCTTACCTAAAGGAATTAGGGGTAGAAGGGCCCTATTAAGGTTAGCCGTTAGAGCACACCAGCCGCTCCATGTGAGAGAGATTTTCTACTCCCATAAAGACTTACAATCATGGAAGCCTGCAGGGGCAGTTCTACTCTGTCCTATGGGATTGCTCCGAGTCGGAATCAAATGAACAGTGCGTGGGATCCTGAGGAGCAAGACTTTTTACTCAGTCTGATAAATATCCTAGTCCCTAACACGATTTTGATACAGCTGATCACCCCTCCCTTTGATGAACCAACCCACTCCAACTCAGGAACCCTGACCTCCCTGAGCCATTATGTCCATTTCCAGATCCCTCATTTGCCACGTTTCTGAGTGAATCCTTGTGGGGATGGACAAAGACAGTGAGACAGACGATGTCCAGCCCGCTAGGCCACCAGGGCACCTTCCAGTTCAACCAGACACAGGATTTTAATTTTTCAAATGTGGTTAAACAGGACTTTGCAATCAGTGGGTGGCTGCAAATAAGTTCTTTTAGGAATACAGTGGTCTTACTCTGATTTCCGGATGCCTTCAAGAATAAAGGTCCAACAGAAACGGTGGAGCCTCGATGCGACTACGGTTTAGGTGCTTGGCGGTTAATTACAAGGTCAGGGGTATAAGCCCACCAGCCCCTCATTGGGAAGATGAGGCTGTCTAATACCATCATTATATAGTCTCATAACTTGTATTTGGGGGGCGCGCTGAGTCAAATGGTCTTGGTGGCAGTGGGAGTGGCTCTTCTGCTTAATCAGTCCAGTGCTTTCTGAAGGATCTGCTGTTCTGTTAAAATCGAGGCACAAAGGGTCGGCTCAAAGGTGATAGCAAATGCTTTGGGGGATCCCACAGAGTTCATCTTAATAGATGTTTCTCAATGGACACAGGATGGTCACAAAAGCTTCTTGGGAAAAAAGGTATAAGAAAATTGCAAACTTCGTTGGTGAGTAAAAAGTGACCCAGATACACTGGTACAGATAGGAACTGAAAATACAGGGAATCCAGGACGGATGAGCCCTATAGGACCAGTGGTGTGAGTGGCAAAACAGGGAGGGTAAAGGGAGAATGGTTAGGAAAGAGGGAACCGATTACATGGAACTGTGTGTGACCTCCTCCCTGGGGGACAGACAACCGAAAAGTGGGTGAAGGGAGACGTCGGACAGGGCAAGATATGACAAAATACCCATTTATAAACTATCAAGGGCTCATGCGGGAGGGGGGAGCGGGGAGGGAGGGGAAAAATGAGGACCTAATGTTGGGGGTTTAAATGGAGAGAAAATGTTTTGAGAAACGATGTACAAATGCGCTTTACACAATTGATGTGTGTATGGATTGGGATAACAGTTGTATGAGCCCCTAATAAAATGTTAAAAAAAAAAAAAAGTGACCCAGAAAGTTGCACGGACGAAGCTTCTCCAATGTGACAATGTCTGTCCTCTTCTTCAAGGACAGTCAGAGCTTACCAAAATCCATTTTACTGGGAAGCGTTCCCTGGTCCACCCTGCAGCCCCGACCTGGTCTCTCCAGAATCCTTTCTTGCAGCCCTTGAAACTTGAAAATAATTTAAAAGAACATGCTTTGGGGATGCCCAACTGTCATTTCAACAGTGTAAACTGAGGAGTGTGGAATTCTAGGCAGAGCAAGTGAAAAGAAAGCTGTGCTGTCCAAAGCATACGGACCTGCCTGGGAGACATGCCGAGAAACACAGAGCTACAGGCTTTGGTCAATTTGTGGAATAAAGGCTTTTTATCATTTTGTGGCAACACATTTTTACTGACGCTCATTTGAATTAAATGAAGAAGGGAAATTCATTTAAAAGGTAGGACACACAAAAGGAATAGTTCCACCATAAAATCCAACACATGCCAGGGGCTGCCCTTTCCACCTGCACCCCACTGATCTCTCAATACGGTACTTCGTGTGGAGGATTTGTTCATATCAGCAGCTTCAGGAATGATCTCCAAAGGACACACCTGCATGGAACCAGCTCTTCTGGAGGCTTTATCAGTGGCATCTGCCAACCCTCCCATAAAACTAAAGAAATGCCCCAAATAATCATCTCTTCTATGGATTTTATGTTTGCTTGCCTTTTTATTTTACACAGCTTCAATTTTGAAAAATCTGAATGTTAACTCTGATTAATTTATGAATTAATAGGATTTTTCACTCCTGTCTCCCGATTTAACTCTTAGAGAAGGCATCATCTGGTGATTACCCCAGGTGTCAATAATTGCTTAATTAACATTCAACTCCAAGGCCTTAGGAAACCTAAGGCTTGGATTCCTACAAGATAAAAGGTACATAACACCTTTGAAGCTGCCATAGTGCGTTTATAAAGAAATTCTTGAGATAGGTCTAGATTGAGAAAAAAATTGAAAATCCATTTAAAACATGTATATGTAAATATTAGCTCATAAATTAGTATTCCTTTTTGAGGGGTAATATCTCAGCATGACCTTTATCATTCAGGACTAGTTATTCACCTCCATGAATAAATAACTTTAAAGATATCTGTGAGTATAAATTTTTTGTTGTTTTGAAGCAATAACCACATGGCTAAATGCCAGTGCATTTTACTTTACTTATGAATTTCAGGAAAATTCATAAATAATGAGTCAACTTGACAAAAGAAACAAAACACAGAAAGCACAGAAAAAGTCTAAGATTGGACAATGTATATTTAGACTATCTGTCCTATAACTCACTGCTATGGGGTCAACTCAGACTCATCTGGACCCTATTTAGCGTTTGGGGGTCTGCATATCTTTAGAGTATATAGAAGCAATTTTCTCCAGTGGACCGCCTGGTGAATTTGCACCGCTGACCTCTGCTTAGTAATCCAATGCTTACTAACAGCACTACAAGGGTGCCTGTATGCCTTGTAAGTGTAATGTCCCTGGTCAATTTAAATGGTTTTGTCTGGAAAAGTATTAACCTTAAAAAATAATTGAGATCAGCACTGTCACCTGTAGGAATAATTTGGCTTGTGACACGCTGCTTCACATTACACAGTGGAAAGCAGAAAGAATGGTGTAAGAACCTTTACACAAACTCACATCAGAACAAAATATTAGTTTATGAGCAAAGTACAAATTAATAAGGAATGAATTAAAACCACAAACTTTAGATCAATAAAGAACAGAGATCCATAATTTAGAAAAGAAGAATTATTTAAAAAGCATGTACAAAAGCATAATAATCAAAGAAATACAAACACTTTGTAAACCACTCACTAAATTAATTAAAATGGCAACATATGAAACACCCCCAAATTATGACAAAAATATTAAAACCCAGAAAACGATGGCAAAGCCTTTATTACAGGTGTCAGAGAAAGTCAATGTAATATATTTAGAAAATAACTTGACACTATCAAACTATCAAACATTTACAGTAGAACCCCAGTACTTGACCACATCAGTACTCAACATAATCAGATTTCCATGCGAAATGTGGAGAAAAGTTTTGCATCGGAGCTCGAACAAAACATCAGAATCCGACCCAGCGCACGTGATTTTTGTAAACAAAAGCACTATGTTTCAGTGACTGGGCGGTAGTGGGCGTTGTTGGTACGCACTGTTTAAACCTTTTGCGGCTGTGTTCCAAGCGTTGTGGTCTAAGTTTCTTAGTTTTTGTGGCTTTTTATACTGTTTTCAGATAAAAAAACACAAAGTTTTTTGAAAAGAATCATCGTGATAAGAAACTGGTTACCCATGTTATCGATTGTTGGTGATAATTTAGCAAAGCCTTTCAGAAAACAGTCACAGAGACGCCAGCTGCAGACGGCATTTGGCAGATTTTCTCCTTTTTAACAGAATGCCAGGCAGGTCCTAGTGAAAACAGGCAAAGAAGGAAAAATCCTCCTGAAAGCAGCGACCAGTTGATTTCATGGAAGAAGATTCCCCTTCCAAACAAGGACTCTCTCTCCAGACCTCCTCTCCACATCTGTGTCCACAGATCCAGAACCTCATCCATCTCAAGGTAGGGGCCATGCTGTAGTTGTTAAAGACTTTTTCAATATTGTGTTTCTTATTTAAATTATATTCTTTAACTCTGAACTTATTTACTTCGAAATTTCTGTGTAATGTTTTGTATAAAAAGGCAAGGTTAGGGTAAAAACTTCATGGTCGAGAATGGATCATCCATTTTCAGTTATTTCTCTCTTTTTTTGGCATTTTATTAGGGGCTCATACAACTCATCACAATCCATACACACATCAGTTGTGTAAAGTGCATTTGTACATTCATTACCCTCATCATTCTCAAAACATTTTCTCTCCACTTAAGCCCCCGGCATTAGGTCCTCATTTTTCCCCTCCCTTCCCACTCCCCCCTCCCTCATGAGCCCTTGATAATTTATAAATTATTATTTTGTCATATCTTGCCCTGTCCGACGTCTCCCTTCACCCACTTTTCTGTTGTCCATCCCCCAGGGAGGAGGTCACATATAGTTCCTTGTAATCGGTTCCCTCTTTCCAACCCATTCTCCCTCTACCTTCCCAGTATCACCACTCACACCACTGATCCTGTAGGGGTCATCCACCCTGGATTCCCTATATTTCCAGTTCCTATCTGTACCAGTGTACATCCTCTGGTCTAGCCAGACTTGCAAGGTAGAATTCATATCATGATAGTGGGAGAAATGGAAAAACTGATTACCAACTTCATATGTAGAGGGAAGAATCCTACAACTTCATATGGAGAGGGAAGAATCCTAGAAGTTCAGTCATTTCTTAAGGGAAAAATTGGTTCAGAGCTCAACTGCATCGAATCTCGACACTCCTAGAATGGATTAGCATCAAGGTCCAGAGTTCTATGGTATGTGCCTTCGCTAAATAATAGAATAAAGAAATAACTTAGATAATATTTATGATGTTAATCGCCTCTGATAATTGCTGATACTTACAATTATACATTATTTTGATAGCAATCATAATTTGTGTTGTTATCATTCAGAAGAGAAACAGAGACATATCTCAGGTGGTTACTAGTCGTTATGGCATCGGTACCTATTCATGGTGATTTTTGTTTCACAAAATAAAACGTTGTCCTGCCTTGAACCATCTTCTTGATCATTGGTATGTTTTAGTTCATCGTTGCAGCTATTGGGCCTATCCATCTCATTGAAGGTTTCCCTGGTTTTTGTTTACCCCTTATTTATTTAAAGGTGTTCTAGTGGCATGAAGGTTGGCTGCAGTTTGAAACCACTAGCTGTTGCCTGGGAGACCAAGGGAGCTTTCTACTTCCCCAAAGTGTTACAGTCTCAAGAAATTCACAGGGGCCAATTCCATCTTGTCCTAGAAGGCCAATTCCACCTTGTCCTGTGAGTCCGAATCACTTAATGGCGGTGCGTTTGGTTTTTCACCCAACCAAGGAGCCCTAGAGGCACAGTGAATTACAAATTGGGCTACTAACCACACGGTCAGCAGATTGATATCACCTCCCTCTCCTCAGGAGAAAGAGGCCGCTGTCTACTCCAGTAAAGAGTGCCAGTCTCACACCTCCCCAGAAGCAGTCTCTGCCCTATAGGGTCCCAGTGAGACAAGCATTCCTTTACAGGAGGGTTTGTTTGTGTCAACCCGTAATTTGTTTCCTGGATGGCTAACTTCACCCAGGGCTTTAGGAATTGAATGCACACACGTGAAATAAATGCACTTCAATCATTCAAGAGAAATAGTTATAAACTAGAAAACTGGAAATTATATTCAGAAAAATAAGTTGGACCCTTTCCCTGAAAGCCTAGTCTTGAGAAACGGCCACCAGCTGCGTCTCTTGGCTGAGAAAGCCCGTGTTTGAATCGTGCGATGATTTCCTTCATAGAAACCAGTCAAAACAAGGTGTGAAGGCAACTGCTCTCTTAAACCGAGCTGTTTTATAAAGGTCTATGTATTCTTTACAGTCCCATGCCTGCACTGTCTTCTACCTCTGCCATTTGAGCAAGACAGCATTTGTTCAACACTAGAACCACGAAGACATTCTTGGTTCTTTTTTCTCCCTTGTTCCTTCTTCAATTCATTAGCTCACCCTGTAAACTTTACCTACCGAATGCATCCCCAAGTCTGTGTTTCCCCACCACTACTGTGCTCTTTTTCCAACCCACCATCATCTCCGCCCCACACTGCAGTAAGAGCTCCCTCCCTCCACTGGGACCATTTCATCATTTTTTCTCTGCATTCAGTCACAAGAGTCCCTATAAAATGTAAATGTGATTATGTCACCTCTTCCCCAAACCCAACAATGGTTTCCACTAGGCTTAGAATAAGTAGCAAAGTCGCTCCATGGCTCAAAAAACACAGTGGTGGAGGTATGACCGAGGGACCAACTGGAAGAACTTGAGATGGCTGAACGTGGACTGAGCTTTGCAGGAAAATAAGCATGGCAGAAACATATTTTCATGAAACGTTTAAAAGCAATGTCTATGAGTATAAACAGAGTACAATATATCACGACCCAAGAAATGAATACATGGAGGAGAGTATACAGAGGAATTGCAAATAGGCTCTGCAGACACTGTCCCCTGAAGCACAGCTCCCCACCTTTTAAGTGTAGTGTGCTCTTAGGGACTTTCTTATCAAGATTATAGTATGAAAAGGAGGAAAGGATAACTTTTCAGGAACTAGGCAAATATTATCTCAGCCAGATGATTAAGGTTAGCAAGATGAGTGATCAGTCTTGTTAATCTCATCTACCCCTTGGTATTACCTGATCAGGAGGGTCCTTCACCTCTGTGGACTTCCTCCTAATGGCTCATACTCCCAGTTTTACCAGGACACACCCACCATAGGAAAGTTCTATACGATGTCTGATTAACACTTCTGAAAACTCCACAGTTCAAAAAAACCCTCTCAAAAAGGGTGAAAGTCACAAAGACGCCAAGGAAACGCAGCCGCGAATGCAGCACAGGACCTTGAAGAAGGCCCTGAAGAAGGTGATCCCTGTACAAAACCCAAGGCATTCTGAATAAAATACAGACTTTGGTTAGCAATACTATATTTAAATAGCTCATTTATTTTGATGACTGCACTACACAAATGGAAAATATTAATAATAGAGGAAAGTGAATGTAGGATATAGGGGGTGCTCTTTGTGTTATCCTTACACCTTATTTTTATTTTTTGTAAATCTAAAACTTTTCTAAAATAATTTTACTTTTAAAACCAATCTCTTTATACCTTTCAAGACATTATATGATCTAATCATTGATGATTTTTCTATTTCTTATCTCCTATGGCCTCTCCCTTGGTTACCTAGTTCAGCTACATTGATATTGCTGCTATTTCTTCAGTCTGTCCAAGCAAGCTCCTGCATGAGAGCCTTTGCCCTGTTTCCTTTGTCTGGGTGCCCCTTATGTTCACACAATTCACTCTCACTTCTTGAAGGTTGTAGCTTCATTCATGTCACCTGTGGAGAGGTGATGGCCTTGCTACTTTAGATTAATATCGCATCTTCTATCACTCTCTAGCCTGTCTTACTTTTCTTTATAGCACAGACTCTATTACGTTTATATTTGCATTTACTAGTATATTGTCATTCTTTCTCACTAGAGTTTAGGTTGCCAAATTTGACTAACTGCCTCCTTTTCAGGAAAAAAAATCGCTCAATGCAATCCGGGCAACTAAAGCACTTTAGTACTATAGCCCAGAATCCAGGATGGTGTGTGCGTCTCCTTTTGCAGCCGCTGGATCACTCCAGCATCCTCCCTGTCCCAGGGACTGTTTTCACCGCTCTGGGAAGGGCTGCGCTAAATGTAGATTTCATAAAGATGAAACGTGTTTGCTTTGGTCACTGCTGTATTTTTTTATTCCTTGGACAATATATGACATGCAATAGATACCCAGTAAAATAGTTAAGTGAGTTACTTAATTGTGCCAGCCTGGCCGATAATCACATGTGGGGCTAATTGAAAGGTGGAGGGATAAATGGGTGGTGAGCCTCGCCTTTCTAGCTCTCGGGGTATCTTGCTTTGTGATGGTCACACCAGGGTGCAGCTGCCTTAGCAGTTCCCTGCTTCAGCTTGCAAGATTGACTTCATACAAGACATCCCCAAGGAGAAGCTACATGGACCTATCCCGATGCAGCCCTGGGTGCTGGAACAGCCATGTGGAGACCCCTGCTAGTATTGAGATGCTTATTCATTCACTGATTCAGCTTTCCTCCTGCAGTCGGCATCATTGCTTCTGTCTTGTGAGGTGGAGGACTTTGTGGACTGGTGTCGGGTTAATGGGTTAATGTTGCACTTGTGGGCTTGGGCAGCATTGGGTTGGGATGTTTTTGTGATGCACATTTTCTTTACATAAAATTCTCTTATACGTGAGTTGCTGTGGATTTCTTTCTCCAAAGTACCCAGACTAATATAGTAAGTAACTGAATAAGTTCCTATATTCCCCTGAATCTGTGAGTGGAGTCCAGATCTGATCCCTGTGGCTACAGGAAAGATGGGAAATCCAACTCCACATTTGCACAAGGAGTGTTCCTAAGAGATACAGGTCAACCATGGCTCTACCTTCCAACTTCTTTTGCCCTGTTCGGATACCCACTGTCCCTCTTGCATCTGTCTCATTCTCTGGCGGGCTTGATAAGCCTTCCCAATGAGCACACACAACTCACAGACACGCCTCAGGATTATGAGGGTTTATAGAGAAGCTAACAAGTCACTTAACATTGAAAATACAATCCTTGGACTGCCGTGCCAGGGTCTTCACTGTTGTCCCGTGGCTCTTGCCCTGCTTGGACAAGTGTTGCCAAGCCTCTTTAGTGCCGACAAAGCCCCCGCAGGGCATCCCACTCTGCAAGGCAGCCTATCGCCCAGAGGCCTCGGCTTTACTTGTCTCCTGGGTTGGGAAGCCTACGGTGACTGCTGCTCTCATGGGAACTGCTCTGTTCTGTCTCATGATCTTGGTCTTGTAACCGCTGGTGCCTCTGCTGACTCTACTACTTCAGGCGAGGGTCTGACACATGCTTCTTTCTCGGTGGGCATGGGATGTCCTCTTCTTGCTTCAAAGATGGCTCACTTTTATACCTAGTGGAAAGGCAAACATGACCAATTACTGACTTAGAGTCCTCTATACCTTATTTGCATATAACTTGTAGAGGTGGGGTAACATTTACAAGGATTATGAATAGAAAAACTATGCCGTCTATTTCCCTGCACCACAACCTGAATCACAATACTTTTAAAAGACAGATCTCTAAGAGAAAAGATTTCAATGCTTATAGCACTTGTGTCTCTGCCAGACACTTCAGGTCCACTATTTCACTCCATCCAATCCTTGATGGTTCCTATTGACAGCTAAGATAACTGGAGGGGTTGATTATAGATCACCAATATTCACTCACTTTTGGTTTTTCACACACACACACTCAGAGAGAGAGAGAGAGAGAGCGTGAGAGAGCTGGCTTTTAAGTCGTGGAAGTGATTAGGACAATCCGTTGTCTGAGTGAGTTTTCCCATTATTCTAAGTGTAGCTCTATTAAGACAAAGATTGTCTGGCCCTTGAAGGAAGAGCATAGATTTGGATCATCAGTGCTCCTTGACTCCGCATATGGTTCTAAAGGAGACTCCTTCATGTCGAGATTTTGAGATTGAGCTGCAAATTTCAGAAGGATTGAGACCTATGAATATAATCCTTTATCATAATGAGGGCAGAATGCGGGTGAATTTGTTCACTCACCAGATATTGCCAAATGCCCCTCAGATAACAGCTGCTGAGCTGGGTGTTGTGAACGTGATAGAGGGGATTAGAGCACAGCTGAGTCTTCTAGAGAATGCCAATCACTTGCAAGGGAAACATTAACAATGGCAAGGACATAAGAATGTGAGAAGTCAAAAAGAAGCATTATGAGCCAAGGAATGGATGGTCAGAGACCTGGGAGGTATATGTGGACTGTTGGACCCCTAGGGGAAAGGCTAGAGATAAGTGGAGGATGTGCGAAGTGTTGTAGGGTACAAAAGAGACCCCGATCTCAAATCGAATTAAAGCAGAAGATTTATTAACCCTTAAACAAGGCAAAGACAGGTCATCTAAATAAGGGAAACCATTACTTGAGGCCATAATGGTGTCCAAAGGTTTGCAAAGATTTGGATGTTTTAAAAGGACATGAGAGGGCAAAGGAAACGGCCACAGAAGCATGGCAGGCAGCAGATCAAGACATCGTAGTTAGAGGTCAAACAACAGAAGCAGAAACAGGACCACGATGAGGACATGCATGTCATCTTAGACCGAAGAGCTTGCAGGAGGGCTCTGTGCCAAGGCAGTTCAGGTCTGACTCGTAACTATGGGACTTCCGTGTGGCAGTCTCCATGAAGGGCACGCCCAAGCAAGCCCCTAGGGAGATTTCTTCCTCTTGGGCTCGGGAAGGGTACTTGAAGGCGAGACTCTTCACATTCCTGCTTAGCGGTCAGATGGAATTCATTGGAGGCACCTGTGGACTGCGGACATGGATTTGGGGCTTTCTCTGCTATCTGCAGCCTTTTGCGTACCTGGTGAACAGAATTCAAGCTGTAATACAGAAGCGTATAAACTCCAAAATCAAACTTACTGCCACTGAATCAGTTCTGACACATAGTGACACTGTAAGGCTGTCCACAATACAGAACTGCCCAGTGGGTTTCCAAGGCTGTAAGTCTTTACAGAAGCAGAGAGCCTCCTATGTCTTCCACAAAGCTGCCGGTGAATTCAAACTGCTAACCTTGTAGTTAGCAACCCATAAAGATTCCTAAACTATATATTCACCAGTGTGAATGCATTTGTGTATGCATTTGTGTGTATCTTGAATGTGTGTCCATTTTTGTCCATTTCTTTGTTCTCATGGACACAGTCTAAACCCTGAGTAATTTCAATGAGAGAGAGAGAAGCAGCTTCTCACTGCCAACATGATAAAAATCAGAATAAATTCCATCCTTCTTAAAAAGATCATAAAAGATAGGTAACTTCCAGCAAAACACACTGCATTTCTATTTAAATTGAGGTTTTTTACCTAATAAAGAAATGTAGTTATTTTCCCCCAGGCATTATAGGGGTACAAGCTTTATGGGAAAATTCCATCCTTTACATAAACATACTCTTAGTCATGCTTTGAAATCGACATTGGTGCCACATTTTTTTTCCTTTTTCAAAAGAATAGCAACTGCTGCCAATTGCACGTTTCCTTCAAGCCCTCAAGCCTGTTTCCCTCCCCCACCGGAGCGCACCAACACGTTCATTACCGGCGGGCAGAGTCCAGTGACTATGATTCAAAGACAGATAGACTCGCATCTTCTTCTCTCTATCTGACAATGCTATCACCCAATCATCTACAAGTCTATGCTAGACTGTGCACAGCCGAGGGCCCCACACCCAGAGAAATGAAAATAAGCCCAGTTGTTGGAACCAGGCAAGGATTATGACTTCATTCAGTGGCTGAAATTATAAAGAATCGCTGGGTTTGGTGCATGCAGATTGAATTATAAATTTGTCCAGGAAGTGGAAGACGGATCTGTTTGGCAAATGTAATGGAACAGCTTGAAATACACACCATCCTGGTAGGCAATGGGACAGGAGATCATTTCAACATGTCAGGGAGTCAGCGGCGTTGAGCAAATTCCTAGAACACTCTCGGAGGAGATAGGAATACTGAGCACAAAGAGTAGTTCCGATCTATTTTATTCATTGTTCTGCCTGTGAACCTTAGCTGAGACCCTACTAGGAGCTGAGCACTGAATAAGGCAGGTACTAAGATTAATCTCATGCAGAAGGGACATAGGCTATTGATTTGGCATTCTGATGGAAGCCTACTCTGCTGCCAAGATAATTTTACCTCGCTATTCCCCTATAGCATGTGGCTCCACCTTAAGGTCAGCCATTAGAGGTGAAGCAGTGTTTCCAGAATGTTTTTTGTTAAAAGCAATGTATTCTTTTTAAGGAAGTAACTGCAAAGCCATCGGCGAGGAGGAGACAGCTGCTTTCATCGTCATCAGGACCATATTATAGATCACAAATCTGAATTACTAATAGGTTAAATAACTTACCAACTGTTGTATAACTAGTCAATGGTAGTCCAGACTTAAATCCATTCTTTTAATCAATATTACATATGTGTGATGTTAACTCTCTAATTTATGTTCCCAGTCAGTACATTTTCTTTAAATTGCAGGTATATGTAGCTTTTAAATTGACATTGGGGATGATTCAATAGTCTAAAATTGATGTTTATTTTTATAACCATCCCCCCAATTACACATGAATACACCTCAAACCAAATCATCTTTTTTTTCAATCAATGAAGAAAAAAGTATTTAATAAAATGAAGTACCTTTGCACAACCAATGGCAGTTGGTGAAAGGGAGAAACTTTAAATGACACGTGACAAAGGCAGAACCGTAGCTACAAGATTAATGCATGTCATAGGAAAGCAAGAAAAGTCTGAAAATAGTGAACAGATGGTAGCCTTGGGCTACCATTCACCGAGCACCCTCAAAGCAGCAGATCCAAAGTCCAATGACTGCCAGTCGCATAACCTTGGGATTGTAGTCATCTACTTCTCACATTAGGGCATTTCAGTCTTAAGTCCAAGGGTGTATGTCAGTTCCTTAAATCTGAGTTTAAGGTGGGTTTAAAGTAAAGACCCGTTCACTTCATGGAGTTTTCACATCGAATCCTTCTGCTGTGGCCTATGAAGGGTACTTTGCTTGGAAAGAGCGTCTAAAATCCCAGTCGTTCTGTAGCATATGGCCTGGGTCACCAAAGGCTGGATAGAAACGAGGGCAAAAGTGTCCACTTAGGAGCATAGTACCAGGTGTGTTCTCCCCTGGGGTTATAGATAAGCATTGGTAAGCACTTTTTCCGGATGTGAGGTTTGCTCTTTCTAGTTTAACCACCAACAGCGATGTAATTACCTTCTCTGAGATGTGCATGTCCCTCTTCCCCCATAGTGACTGATATTCCAGGAAGGCTCCCTTATCACTCTCACAGGAGTGTCTCTTGTTTCGGGTACCATGTGGTGTTGTAGGGCAGCAACTGATGGTCCGTCCTCTCTCCCCTCATCTTAAAAACCGACCCCAGCTGAGGGGAGGTCTCCTCTGCCGAAGTGATTTTTAAGTTGTATATAAAGGGAGTGATGTGTGCTTTATGGGTGCTAGGCAGGTTCTAACTTGTTGCTCGGGAGACTGGATTAGAAAAGTACATGACCTGAGGACAGATGACTATCTTTGCCTTGATTTTTATTCTTGTAGTACTAGACTCATACAATATTCGTCCCTTTGTGATTTACTAATTTCATCATTTCACTCATCATAATGGTTTCCAGTTTCTTCCATGGCATGAGGTGATTTGTAGTTTCAACACTTTTTAATGGATGTATACTATTCCATTGTTTGTATATACCAACATTTCTTCATCCATTCATCTACTGATGGGAATTTGAGTTGTTTCCAGCTTTTTTGCTGGTGCAGAATGTGCTGCTATAAACATGGGGGGAGCTATAAATATGTCTCTTCCTGTTCTTTCTCTTGCTTCCTCAGGGTATATGGCCAACAGAGGTAATCCTGGATCATTTGGTATTAGTGACCAGCCATTTGAGAGGTTAATCTGTAGAAGTTAATAATTCATGTATTGCAGTCTGAAACTAGTCTATACTTGTATTATTTCCTTTTTTCAACAGTGTTTTAAATTACGTGCCATCAGTTAAATTAAGGACACTATCAATAGTGCCAGTGACCCAGGGGGATGATTTATAATGTTCTCTTTCATAAAATGATGGTGATGTACCATCAGTTATGTGTGAACCAGAGACACACAGAATCCATCAATATATGAATGGATTTGGGGCTCCCATAATTCTAGCTCCAATCTAAGAACAATTGGTTCCTGTGACATGACCCTTCCTGATGCCCATCCTCATGAAGAGATCACTGAAGGTATGGGTGCCATAGCAAAGTGTGACAAAGACACCAGATGATGCCTAGCTACCAGAAAGGATAGTATCTGGGATCTTAAAGGCTTATCTTCAAACAAGCAGACATCTAAATGAGGTATCAACCAAGTCACACGGAAGCACAGCAGCCTGTATCATCCAAAGATTGTAAATAACAAAATACAAATCCAAAAGAAGCAATAGTATCAGAGCCCAAGTTGGGAAAAAACCCAGTTTGCAGAAGGCTAAGGATGATAATGGAAGCCCCAAACCCATTTTCAGGGACCTCACATGGATTATGTCCCTGGTGAATCCCCTCTGACCAAAGAGAGGGATGTGAATGGTCTTGCTGTCGGATAAAGTTATGGACGATGTAGTTAGGTTAAAATGAAATGCCTTGTCATCTGGTTTCCCTTTTTACCCATTTTAAAGTTGGTCTAGTTTTTAATATTTTATGCTTTATTCTTGAATGAGTTTTTCTATGTTTTGTGTAGTCATTGTTGTTGAGGGTGTTTTTGTTTATTTGTTTGTTTGTCTGCTTATTGTATTTCCTAGGAGCTGCTATATATGAAGTCCGGGCAAGGTATACCTGTAGAGACAGAAACCAGACTGATAATGATAGGGGCATGGTAGGGGAGGACAGGCGAAATAAGGAGCTAACAACAATGAGCACAAGAAGAAAATGTTCTGACATTGATTATGATGATGATTGCATACACCTTACTATAATTGAATGACTAAATTGTATACGTGATGTTTATCCTAATGAAAATCTAATCTAAAATATTAAATACCTTTAAATAACAAAGATCACTAGCAAACTAGGAATTGATGGCACATTCTCTAATTAGATAACGGTATTTCCCATATATTTTCAGCGGTTTTTAATAATAAAGGTTAAAAGTTTCTTTAAAAAATAACTGCAAAATAAGTTTGTCACTTTCCAATCAGGATGATAATAATAAAAATAAAAAGTATTAAAATTGGGGCAGAGAGGGAATGCTTATAACTGCTTATAAATAATGCGAATGTTTACATGAGGAGTAAAAAGACTACACACAGTTTCGTAAGCTTTTTGTTTATCAGATTAAAATATCAAGATCATTTGAACCACTATACAAAGATGGTACAAAGGTCCATAGAGCGACTTTAATGCGATTTGACCTATGAAAATGCCTTCCTTTTCCTCTTTACACAGCTGGCTAAAAATCAGAAGGCTGTTAGAACCCTCATCTAAGTCCGAGGGAATGGCATTGAATTATAGGGTCATTAATTTTGCTAAGGAAAGAACTAATCTAAAGGAGAATAACTATATTTCCAAAGATGAATGTATTGCACAGGAGTGAAATGTGAGCCTAATGTCATTACATTTCATTTGCCTTTCCATACTTTCTAAATAACCAAGATTTGAAATTAATATTTTCCATGATTATAAAACTTAAAAAAACATTTTAAGACGGGAAGACCAAGTGAAGTTCACATCTCTGAAATGCATAGAATACCATTGCTTGATATTTCTAAACACACATATCTCTTCCAGCTTTTAAAACTGAGTTTATTCATATACATATTTTTTCATTACCTGAAAACACGACTTCCTTCAAGATTAGATACTATCTATATGTCAGAATGCTGTATGAAATATTTACCAAAGCTTCTTTGGTATGGCATTTGCTAAGTAGGAAGATGTAACCATAACACATTCCTATATGTAATATCTATTGATTTTTAATTTAAATTATTTTCTGTTAAATAAATTTACCTAATTATAAACTATCAAGAACTATGTGCCATCTGTACCCTATATGCTAATTTAATATTTTCTTGAGTCCTTGCTATGTGTCAAGAGCATATGTCATTGGACAGGAAGAAGTTCAAAGAAAACAGGAAAGATCTAGGAAGCAAGGCTATGAATAGTGGTATAATTATAGGTTGCAAACAACTAAGTATTCTTAAATGTTGACAGAAATGAATCATCAAGGAATAAGAGGACAGATAATTAGTAGGGGATTATACCTAAGGAATTACCTATATACCTAAGGAATATAGCTGAGGAATTGGGCAAGTTCAGGGATCTAGAATACGATTAAAAATCTAGTCTTCCCCGCTCCCACTACCATGACTCGAATTCTATCTTGCAAGACTGGCTAGACCAGAGGAGGTACACTGGTACAGATAGGAACTGAAAATACAGGGAATCCAGGATGGATGAGCCCTATAGGACCAGTGGTGTGAGTGGCAAAACAGGGAGGGTAAAGGGAGAATGGGTAGGAAAGAGGGAACCGATTACATGGAACTGTGTGTGACCTCCTCCCTGGGGGACAGACAACCGAAAAGTGGATGAAGGGAGACGTTGGACAGGGCAAGATATGACAAAATACCCATTTATAAACTATCAAGGGCTCATGTGGGAGGGGGGAGCGGGGAGGGAGGGGAAAAATGAGGACCTAATGTCGGGGGTTTAAATGGAGAGAAAATGTTTTGAGAAATGATGTACAAATACGCTTTACACAATTGATGTGTGTATGGATTGGGATAACAGTTGTATGAGCCCCTAATAAAATGTTTAAAAAAAAAAGAGGAAAAAAAAACAAACTTTAAAGTATCTTAAAAAAAATAAATTAATTAATTAAAAAAATAAATAAATAAAAATAAAAATCTAGTCTTATCCAGATGGAGCGACAAGTCCACAGTGAGAGCAAGCATGTCGGGCAGCGTGTGTGGACACATTCGTGGATGGGATTGCAGGACAGTGATCGTTTCTATTTGTTTTTTTCTTTTACTATTTTTTTAAACATTTTATTGGGGGCTTGTACAATTCTTGTCACAATCCATATATACATCCATTGTGCCAAGCACATCTGTACATTTTTGTCATCATCATTCTCAAAAAATTTGCTTTCCAGTTGAGCCCCTAATATCAGGTCCTCATTTTCTCCCTCCCTCCCGCTGCCTCCTCACTGATGAACCCTCCATAATTCATGAATTATTATGATTTTGTCATGTCATACACTGATGTCTCCCTTCACCCACTTTTCTGTTGTCCACCCCCCAAGGAGGAGGTTATATGTAGATCCTTGTAATCGGTTCCCCCTTTCTACCCCACCTTCCCTCCACCCTCCCTGTATTGCGACTCTCACCACTGGTCCTGAAGGGGTCATCTGTCCTGGGTTCCCTGTGTTTCCAGTTGTTATCTGTACCAGTGTACATCCTCTGTTCTAGCCAAATTTGTAAGGTAGAACTGAGCTCATGATAGGGGAGGGGAGGAAGCATTTAAGAACTAGAGGAAAGTTGTATGTTTCATCGTTGCTACATTGCACCCTGACTGGCTCGTCTCCTCCCCGATCGTTTCTATTTTCATTGTGCTACAGGGATTTGTGAGAGAAAGATAAAAGTAGAAGCAAGAGATTGAAAGAGACTTAAAAAAATTTAAATAGCTATTGCCTGAAAGAAATAGAGTACTACCTAGGGGCAGGGAGACAGCGACTAGGCTCTGTGAATGATGAATTGTTTGCAACTTTCCTAGCTTTGCTCAGCAGTTCACGCCTAGAAGCAGAGAGGGAAGCTTGGGATTTAATCTATGCATGTCACCAATTCAAGTACTTATCAAATTCCTACTTAGTGCTTACCTACTGGTAAGCAATGGACTACTAGCCACCAGGTCAACAGTTGAAACCCACGAGAACTTTGCTGGAGAAAGAGGGGATCATCTACAGTTGTAAAGATTTACAAAGCCCTGGAAACCCTACCGAGGGTTTCCATGTGTTGGAATCAACTAGTTGGCAGTGTGTTTAAGTTTTTAAGTCAGTGCCAGGTGAAGCGTTAAGGCCTGAGAACACAAAGAAAATCAAGTCATGGTCTCTGTCCTAAGAATTTTACTGTCTCTCATTCATTTACTGTCCAGCCATGAGACCACACACATATAAAACTTCAGAAAAGACCAAATACAAGGGTGCAAGAAAAGAACAGATTAAAAACGATGAACACCCAAGAAAAGAGGTCAAGGAAGAATTACTGAGAGCCCAGTATGTGGTGCATATTCTTCTAGGTCTTTTGCAGATATAATTTAAGGCGTGCTTCTGTTGCTGCTGTGAGGTGCCAGCTAGTCAGTTCTGACTCAAAACCATCCCATGCACAGTAGAATGAAACAGCCTAGTCCTGTACCATCCCCACAATTGTTACCATGGTTCAGGCCACTGTAACCACTGTGGTGATCCTTCTTGTCAAGGCGGACCCTCCACCTGACCAAGCCTCAGATCTTCTCCAGAGGTTGGTCTCTTCTGATAATATGTACAAAGTATGTGAGATGAATGCTTTTAATCCTTAACACAGGTCTAACTGTGTTTGGTATTATTATCCCTATTTCACTGAGGAGGAAGTAGTCTCAGAGAGGAACATAATTTAGAAAGATGAGGAAATTCCTCGACATTTTACAATTTAGAATAGGTTTGCGGATGAGTGAGGTTTTACCAGGTAAAGATGAAGGACTGGTAGCATTAATTGCTGAGTATATCAGACTGGTGAATGGCAAATTATTTCATTTTATTGGACTACAGTTGAATAGATGAGAACGATTCCATGAACACTACAATGACGCTTTACAACATTGTATATCTTTAATACTCTGGCTTGACCTAAGAATATCTTTTGAAACATCTGGAGAAACAATAGTCTTGGGGGATACCCCAACTATACTACTGGCACAGTGCAGCTCACAAAGACAAGATTCTACACATTTCTAGAGTTAGTAGTTATTGAGGTATTAAAAAGTGGTAAACAGCCATCTAATATGCAAATATTGGTCTCTCCACATCCAGAAGAAAGAAAAATGATGAAAATTGAAAGACATCTGGAAAGAAAAAAATTAGCCCAATGCATGAACGGACCATGCAAACATCAGTCTGCACGGAAATGAGAGCAGAACAATTAGCTAGTACCTGGTTACCACTACCAACCTCTCTCCAAAAGATCACTTTCAAAACTCCTGAGTAGAGTAGGAGAACAATGTGGCACAAAACTCAAGAACATGAAAGAGACCGGGCAGACTTGCTGGAAGGAGACGAGTGGGAACCAGAATCAGGCTATGACCTACAGTCACCCTTCAGGTCTGGTACTGAACTCCCCCTTTGTTAGAGTGACCAATCACTTAAGACCAAAAGGGTAGCATTGATCCAAGGACAACATTCCGAGATTTAGGAATGAAAGAAGAATGGAAACAGGGAGCCTAGGGAGACGGGAGGGGGTGGAGTGGGAGAAGTGATAGTGCACTGAGGGAATTGATTGTAAAGGATGAGTTGAAATAAAAAGTACATGAATTATCAAATGTATGTCTACTATATGCTCTGTAAATTGTCACCTAATTCACAATAAAGAGTTTTCTTAGTTAAAATCTGGAGAAATGCATAGGCTACATATCTTGTAGGTACTCTTCCATGGATGATCATTGTTTCAAATGGATTCTTACTTAGAAAAGGAGGGCAGTGAGTCTTTGGAATGTAGATAGCCTGAATTTCTGATTAAGGTCAAATCCATGTTTTTCTAATCATTCTCATAGAAGGCAGGGTTTAAATTCAATAAGACTGATTGAGGTGCCCGTATTGGCCTACATTTAGCTGAATAGTTGATCATCAAGGTTCTAAATGGAGCTTGCTCAAAGGGATGCCTTAGGGTTTAGCCCACATTTTCCATAGGAAAAGGATTTGGCTCCACTCCAGCACAAAAATAAATGGGTAGCCAAAGCTTAACATTCTACTCTGTTAAATATGACTGGACATTTTCCAAAGCAGGTGTTACTAATCATTCACCATAGCTGTAAAAAAAGTTTAAATATAGCAACTTCCTGGTGATCCCTCGGAGGTAAACGACTTGCAAAATGCACTTGCCTGGTAGTTGAAAGATTTGAGCATATTCATCAAATTGTTAAAAGTCAACTAATTAAATAGCAGGAGACATCTGCCATAAAGAATGATTTTGAGTTTGAATCTGAGACTTTCTTTCTGAAAATAATTAGCACGTGGGACCACTTGCCTTCTAAGGCCCCTCTTGGCATGTGGCTGCATACTTACTGTGTTAGTGTCATAGAGAAAATATGTTTCTATTCTCAATGGCAGGAGGGTACACATCTATGTAATGCAGCACTATCATATCTTTAATGTACAAGTTAAAGGGATGAATACGGAAAACGTATCCATGATTCATGTACTCCTGGAGATGGTCTACCAGGGACACTGACACTCTGGTGGTGAGTAAATTTTTAAATTATAGTTCATACTAACTTTATACATATGCCTAAATCTATGCCCAAAGCATTAATGGGCAGTTATCCATATTAATCTATGAAACAGTATAAAAATGCAATAAACAGCCTTGAGGGCTGGCCATACCTGGCCTCGTCTGGCTTCCCGATTGCCACCAGCCAGAGATCAGAGACGCCCTCACTCCCCATCCTTCTTTACTCTGCGCTGACATCAACCACTCCACCCACAGGACTTATTTCTATGGTGCCATCGATAATTTGTTGCCGTGGGTGCACAGCTCCCCCAGATAGTATTTCTGCCTTCGGGGGCTCATTAGGGAGGTTAATCGGTGACCACAGGCAGGATAAGAAAGCACTAAGGTCCTCAGCCACATCTCGGCTCAGCCAGCAACCAAGTCTCAACCACTCAGCCACATTGCCCTTTGGCTTCAGTCTCCGTTGGCCAGGAAATCAGCCCAGTGGTCACTCTGTCTCATAGTGCCATAGTTTGACCCAGATGAGGAGAAGTGCCCCATGGTCATGGTGCTGCCCCCAAGAGTCTCTATGCCACAGTGCCTGATGCATCTAATTTTGACAGCCTCCACTACTTCAGACAGGGGATATAACATGTTCTTCCAGTGGTCTAGGGGTGGCTTTCTGTGCCGCAGATGACTCTTTTTCACAGGCAAATGGCATTGGTTGAGGTTGGCTTTTAGCCAACCATAAGCCCCAAAGAAATCATAGAATAGATCACATAAGGAATCATGGCTAGAAGAGTTACGCTCATTGACTACATTTCAAAAAACCAATGCTCAATAAAAGAGAATAATAATGTATTTTTGTTTTTGTCTTTTACTTTTCAAACATTTGTGGTGTAATGTGGATAGAGATGAAAGGCAATGACTGACTTGATCTTATCTTGAGAAAGGCACTAAGCTGAATATTTATCTTAGGTGATATGAATTTATTCAATGAATACAGTTCAGTAACCCAAATGCTGCAGAACCTAAACATCCAGGGTCACCAAGTTTGAGTCATCTTTAACTCTTTCTCACCTTCTATATGTAATCTTTAGCAACTTTCAATTTATGCTTTTCAACATGTTTGTCTGTGTTATAGCATTAACAGTCAGTAGCTATTGAGCTAATTCCAACTCATGGTACCCATATCTATCTATCTATCTATCTATCTATCTATCTATCTATCTATCTATCTATCTATCTATCTATCTATCTATCAAGGTAAAACTCCACCCTCATAAGGCTTTCAATGGCTCATTTTTCAAAAGCAGATCTTCAGATCTTTCTTCCAACGGACTGTAGGTGAACTAAAATCACCAGTCTTTCTGTTCGTACCTAAGGGTTTAAAGATTTGCATCACCCAAGGACTCCTAGAGTAGCCTTCTGTAGATTGTGTGGCCATTGAAACAGACTATTGAACCCAGGACTGAATTAGAGTGTGTGGGAAGCATGGTTCATGGCAGCAGGAGCAGAGACGGATGGACATTTGAGGCATGACTGGCCTCTGACTCATAGCAATAGGGAAGCCAGAGGAGGTACTCTGTGCTGTTTTCCCAACAATGCATGCAAAAGACTTAGTATAGAGCCTCACAGAGGAGAAGTGCTCGATATATATGAATTGAATGAGTGAGTGAGTGAATAAATAAATGATGAATGCATTCCATTTTCTCTTCTATCCTTGACACATGTGATTTGTACCAATACTTACTAAAATAGAAAAAGAAGGGAAAAAAATCAGAAAGTATATAATAAAGAATAGATCCTTATGCTCTGTAGTGGAAAACTACCAAGGACAAATCGTGCATTAAGAATTCAATAGCTCTCATTCCACTGAAGGACACATATAAAGGATAAAAGATCTCCAATTAATATCATGGCCTGTTTCTCAGATATGCTGCTGATAAGGACTTAGCAAGTACTATTTTATTTTTATTTTTTAAAATAATTTTATTGGGGCTCATACAGCTCTTATCACAATCCATACGTACATCCATTGTGTCAAGCACATTTGTACATTTGTTGCCATCATCATTTTCAAAACATTTTCTTTCGACTTGAGCCTTTGGTATCAGCTCCTCATTTTTTTCCCACCCTACCCTCCCTCCCTCCCAAACCCTTGATAATTTGTAAGTCATTGCTATTTTTTCGTGTCTCACACTGACCGATGTCTCCCTTCACCCACTTTTCTGTTGTCCATCCCCCAGGGAGGGGGTTATATATAGCTCATTATGATCTTGTGATCAATTTCCCCCTTTCTCTCCCCACCTTTCATTATTGATCCTGAGGGGTTTATCTGTCCTATATTCCTTGTGCTTCTAGCTCTTACCTGCACCTGTGTACATACCCTGGTCTAGCCAGATTTGTAAGGTAGAATTGGGGTCATAATAGTGGGGAGATGGCGGGGAAGGAAGCATTAAAGAACTAGAGGACAGTTGTATGTTTCATTGGTGCTATACTACACTCTAACTGGCTCATCTCTTCTTTGTGACCCTTCTGTAAGGGGATGTCTAGTTGTCTACCCAAGGGCTTTGGGTCTCCACTGCACACTCCCCTTCATTCACATTGATATGATTCACATTGATATGATTTTTTTGTTCTGGATCTTTGATGCCCAATACTTTATCCCATGGACACCTAATGATCACACAGGCTGGTGTGCTTCTTCCATGTAGACTTTGTTGATTCTCAGCTAGATGTCAGCTTCAAGCCTTTGAGACCCCAGATGCTATATCTTTTGATAGCTGGGCACCATCAGCTTTCTTCACCACATTTGCTATGCACCTGTTTTGTCTTGAGTGATCGTGTCAGGAAGCTCAGCATCATGAAATGCCAGGTTATTAGAACAAAGTGTTCTTGCATTGAGGGAGTACCTGAGTAGAGGCCCCATGCATGTCTGCTACCTTAATACTGAACATATAAATATATGTGCATAGATCTATTTCCCTATCATTATATAAAAATATATTTACATATGTAAATGCCAATATTTAGACCTCTTTAAATGCCCTTTGCCTCCTAGTTCTTTCCTCTATTTCCTTTTACTTTCCTCTTGTCCCACTATCATATTCGGCCTACATTCGGGTTTCAGTAATTCCTCTAGGTTAAATTGCCCTCGATCAAGCCCTACCAGGCCTCCTATGCCCTCCTTGCCATTGGTTTTAGACTACCTGCTGCTCCCTTGTCCCTGGATATGTTAGCACCCACTTCCTCTCCCTGCCTCCCCTTCTTCCCCTCCAGTTGTTTTCCCTTCTGGGTGGTTTTCCTCGCCTATCTGATCTAGATAGACATCCGGAGACAATAATAAGTACAAAAACAAGGCAGAGCAAGAAAAGAAAACAAAAAACCAAACAACCACCCAAAAAAAGACAAAAAAGAAAAGCTTATAAATACTTCCATATCTGTTTGTTAACCTTTAGGAGTGTTTTCTAGTCAAGTCTGATGGGATACCACGCCCTGGCCTCAAAGTCGATTTTTAGTGTTCCCCAGGGACTTCATTGCGTTGCTTCCCTTGCTGCTCTGTTGCATGCCCATAGCATTTTGCCCTGATGTCGTGGGGTCAGATTGGGTACGATTCCAGCACTGTGCCTCCAGTGTTGTCTCTCGTAGCCATATGGGTCAGTGAGGGCCATCTTGGCTCATGGTGGGGCCGGCCTTATGGTCCACTCTGTGAATTGGCTGTTCTGAGCAGGAATATCATCCTTGGGACTTGGTGGGCCAGGATGTGTTCCCCTCTCCTTCCCTCTTCCTTTGCTCCTGTGTGCTCTGTTCAGACGCACTCCTCTCCCTGAGCTGTAGCTTCAGCTCTATCCCTGTTCCCCTGCTACCCATGTCTTTTTCCCCCCTCCTTCTTTCTTTCTTTTCCCCTCCTTTTTAGTTGGCTGCCATATGTATCCCACAAATACTATTTTAAATCAAGTTATAAAAGTAAAAGTCTGTTGTCAGGTAGTCAATGTCCATTCAGAGCAACCCTATAGGACATAGTACTACTCCATAGGGTTCCAACATTTTAAATATTTTATGGAAGTGGATGACCTCATTTTTCTCTGCCAGAGCAACTGGTGGTTTTGAGTGGCTGACTTTACAGTTACCCACTGCATCCCTGGAATTCTGCAAATGGAGCCATACACACATACTAAAAGTCTCAACATCAAAGAGAATTTCACAAAAGACAGCTAAGTGTGATAGTTGGGCTTTGTATAAAACCCAGTGGGCCGGATGCTCAGTGGTTTGGCATTTAAGACCTAGAAATCCCCCATGATATGCCCCCCAACAAGGTAATTGCCATTTATCAGAAGATTAGGGTAGGATGCTACCCCCTTGCTCAGAGCCCCAATGCAATCCAATGCAAGGAAGTTGCCTCGGGGTTGAGGTCTGCTTCCAATATACATGGACACAGTGGGAAAACGTGCTTGCTTTTTTGCTGAGTCTGAATCCTGCATCTGCTTTATACAATGCTTTGGATTCAAGACCTGCCACATTGCTTGCTGATCCTGGGAGTCCCAGGAGGTCTCAGCAGGCTTCCATGTGACTTCTCAACCTTGCATGCATTCACCTGTCCAGTTATCAAGTTGTTATCTCCCTGCCTACCTTGGGTTCAACAGACACAGAGCTATGCCGATCAGGAGAGGCCTCTAGCCTAACATATGGCCTAGGGATTAGCACCTGCCTGGATCTGGATATACCCCTTCGACAGCTGTGTGAACTATTTCCTTGATGATACATTTCTCTCTATATATACATTTATAAGCATCATTAGTTTTACTTTTCTAGTGAACCCAGTCTAAACAGTAAGTTTAAAAATCTTATACTCTTAGAACATAGATTTTACAAGTTTAAGACATGTTTTAAAATGACAATAATAAGATACCTGCGGTAAATATTTGACCACTATATTTGTATTACTTTAAGTAAACATTTTCTAGGAGATTTTCCTGATGAAATTCCTCCTTTGATTCCTTCAATGCTCTTTCTGTGAGCATTTATTGTTCATCCAACTAAAATAAATCTTTGCTAACTGCAGCATTTTCTCCATCTATCATGCTATTGCTCATTGGTCCACTTGTGAGGCCTTTGTCGTACTGGGTGCTTGAAGGCTGCAGTCTTCAGTAATACTTCAAGTCATCTTTGCACTCAGCGAGCACATCCGGCTGCAGAATGCAGTCAGCACTTTAAAACCACGAGTCGTTTCTCAGGGGGTTGGGGGGTACGTGAATATGAGGCTTTCTGCTTCTGTGAAGATTTACAGGCTCAGAACCCCATGGGGGTGGGTCAGGCGGGGGCAGCTCAACTCTGTCCTTTAGTGTCTCTCTGAGTCGGAATTGATTCAATGGCAGCAGGATTTGTTTTTGTTTTTTTTAAGTTTACTAATTGCAGGTTGTTAATAAGCTTTCCTCCGATGTTGATGCTGAATACCTCGCCTTCACCTAGTCCTGCTTCTCTGATTTTGTGCTCGGCATACAGAATGAATAAAGATGATGAAGGGATGCCCCCCTAATCAACAATACTTGTCCTTATTTTAATCAATGCACTAAATCCCCGGGTTTTAGAACAGAAGTTTTTATCTGTATATAGGTTTCTCAGAAACACAATTCAGTGTTCTGGAATTCTCCTAATGTTTTCCATAGTTTGCTGTGAGCCACACAGTTGAATGCCTTTGCATAGTCAACAAAACACAGCTACACCTCTTTCTGGTATGCTTGGCTTTGAGCCAAGCTCTGTCTGGTGTCAGCAATGATATTCATCTTTCGCATTCTTTGCTGAATCCAGCTTGGCGTTCTGGCATCTCCCTGTTAATCCGCTGTTGGAGCATTTTAAAGTTGTTTTCAGCAAAATTTTACATTACATGTAGAATCGTTATGATACTGTTCAATCATTTCCAAATTCCATTGAATAATCTTTCTTCTGAATGGGCTAAAATATGGATCTCTTCCAGCTGATTGGTCAAATTCCATGGCACAGATACATAAGCACTTCCAGCGTCGCATCTATTGTTCTAAATATCTCATTTGGTATTTTGTCAATTCCTGGAGCCTCTTATTTAAAAAAAACCAACATGAATGCATCAGTGCAGCTTGGACTCCTTCTTTCAGTGACTTTGGTTCTTGATCAGATGCTTCCTCCCCAAATGACTGAATGTCAATCAATTCATTTCAATACAACGACTCTAAATTCTTTTCATCTTTGGGTGCTTTCTCTGTGGTTCAAATTCTGACCACACAACCCTTCAATATTGCAATTCAATGCTTGAATTTTGTCTTCAGTTCTTTCAACTTTAAAGATGTGGAATGTTCTTCCTATTTACTTTTTAACTCCAAGTCTTTGTACATTTCTTTTCTTGTGGAGTCCCTTTAAATCTTCCACCCAGTTTTTATATTTCTCTTCTGACATCCATTTCAGACATTTCTTTCTTTCCTGTCTTGTTAATAACCATTTACTTTCTTCATGTAGCATGTCTTTGATATTATCTCACAATCCTATGGGCATTAGTGTGAATATATATTTGAGATGGTCTCTAAATTGCTTCTGAAATAAATTACTACTTTAAAGACCTCTAGTAGTTTACTTAATGCTGCTATAACTGAACTACCACAAGTGAGGGGCTTTAACTAGCAGAAATTTCGTCTCTCACATATTAGAAGACTAGAAGTTCAAAATCATGGTGCCAAGTTAAACGGAGAATGATGTTTCTCTTTCTGTGGACTCTGGGGGAAGGTCTATGTTTCCTTTCAACATCTGTGGGTCCAATGATCCTTTGCGATCTCCACGTGCCAAGGCATTTGTCTTGCCCTGGGTCTAGGGGCTTCTTAGCCGGAACCCCAGGTCCAAATGACAGGCTCACGCCTGACTCCTCTTTTTTTTTTTCCATTATACATACCATTTTTATTCCATCTGAGAGAGATGGGAAAAGAAAGCGAAACAGAGCTCTCCGAGGCACTGGATGAGCATTCCTACCACATAAGTGGTGGGCTGGGTGGTACATAAAGCTTGACAGACTGCGATAAGGAAGAAGTCTGCGTGGTGCAGTTCCGAGGGAGAGCTCAAATGAGTCATGAAAGTACAGTTGCCCTGTCTATCCAGGTTCAGCGTCTGCAGAGTCAATTCACAGCAGATAAAAAAATACTGAAAAAAAATTTAGAAAACACTCCCCAGAGCAGAACTTGAGTTGACTGCACACGGAGCCCTCTGTGGAATCCACATGATTCATGCGTGGACATACCCTGCTGCAGACGCCCCTGTCATTTCACAGATCCTCCGTCTCTTGCCCGCACCCTTTGAGCCTTGCTCACCCGGAGGCTTATTGTCTAACTGCTTATTGGTGTGCACCTTTTGTTTCTATAAGGGAAAATAAAAATGGTTCCTAAAAGGTGGTAAAAGAAATCCTTCAGAAAAAAAAGCAATCCTTCAAAGGCTAAGTGCTATTACATAGAGTTTACACTATATTGGTATTCATGTAATCCAGAGAGGATTTTGCTCAAGTTAATCCACAAATGGTTGCAGCCGTGTACTGATAGGTAGCTGTAGTGGTAGTTGCCAGCTTCAGAAGAGGCTTGGGTGATGACATCATTGCTGAGTTCAGATGGATCTTGGCTAGAGGCAAAGAACACCAGAAAGATCTTCGCTTGTGTCCTATTGACTGTGCAAAGGCATTTGACTGTGAGGATCTTTTTTTTTTTAATCGTTTTATTAGGGGCTCATACAACTCTTATCACAATCCATACATACATCAATTATGTAAAGCACATTTGTACATTCATTGCCCTCATCATTCTCAAAAGCCTGGCTCCTCTTTCATGGTGGGAGTCAGGTCTGTCCTCTCAGCTAGATTACCTCGCTCTTTGTTCTCTCTTGGAAGATAAAGATGCTGCAGTTTAGACCTCACAGAAACCTTACTTCAGACGGGGGCGCTGACAGGATTAAGGGTATTACCTCTCATACTTAATCCTCTTACAACTGATTGTCATCATACTGGATCACGTCATGGAGTATCACTACATAACTAGTACATTACGTCATTATATAACTGCTCAACCATATTATGCCATTATATAAGTGCCAACCCACAATATTTTATAACATGAGTTATAAAATAATCATATCTTATCAAATTCACTGTTTATCATAATTCAATGAGATTGAAACTTGTATACTCTCATTTATTGATAAGTAAATTAATATTTGAGAGGGTAATTGACTTGCCCAAATATTCACTTCTTTGAAATGCAAAATGAACCATAACTGGGCTCCTCTTCATGAGTAACCTTCTAACAACATTTAAAAACACCAGTAAAATGCTGTTTCATTCTCTTAAATGGAGAATATAAGAACATAATAACATGTAATGATGATAAAACTGTACGGAAATAACTATTTTCATATACTGTGGTGGAAAGTCACCCTGGCAGGTCACTTCATAATGTATCTTTGTCTATGGCATGTTTCCATTGTCCCCGCTGCTGAAGTGAACCTCAGGTCCAAGATTTGCTTTGGCTCTTCATTATTTATTATGAGCCAAAAACACACTTGAAGATCCACCCATCTTCCTCATTTGTCTTTCTTCAATGCCGTGATAACCAGCAGAGTCCACGATAGTGACTGCTCGATTAATCTGGTCCCAATGTGAAAATAACACACTGAGAGTTAATTAATTAAATTAAATTAATTAGCATTAATAAAATCAAGAATCCAGACATCTAATGACTTGTTTTATGACCTCCTCATATTTGGAGGTTACCGTCACCTTGACATAATTTAGAATATCAGAAGTTTTTTCCACTGAAAATGCATTGCAAAGGAATCATTAACTATGTTGACAAAATATTAGCTGAAATTCTCTTCATGGAAGTGAGCTTGTAAACAACCCAAGTGCTCATTTTTCAAAAACAAAATAAATCACAGACATCAATTTGCATCTATAAAAATGGCACATCTTCAATGAAAGTCAAGGTAGCAGACATAAGTAAAAAAATGTTTGGAACATTATTAGATAATGCTAATTTTCTAAATATGTTTTCATTCAGAAATATTATATACCAAGATGTTTATTGGGTCACTTATAGCTGGTTTATGTTTAGTTGTACATATTTTAATTTGCGTTTCTAATTTTTCTATAATAAACTTTTTTTTAAAGGGGGATTTCTTGAGAATGGGTGCGTGATGGGAGAGACGTGTGCCAGAAAAGAACAGAAGGAATCTTGGTGGGGAAGGGAGTCGGGGATCAAGCCCTCGTACCTCCTCCCTCTTAGGGACTGCCATGGGTTCTTCTTCTCAGCCTCCTCTTGGGCGCTTGTGCTTTCAGATGCTTAAGAGCTTGTGATTGGCTCGTCCATAGCTGGGGCAATCTCTTCAGCCGCTGTTAAGCCTGTGACTGTAGTAAACTTTCTGTAACAATAATCATAATGTGTGCATTCTGGCCCCAACCTGTAATCTATTTTAATTATATTATGCTTCTTCTTAACTGATAATCTTTTACATTTCCACAAACAATAGAGGGGAATCCATGAAGGCTTGGCATTGCCGACTGGGGCTCTGTTTCTTTTAGAATCAACAAGTGGACAGAAGGAACCCTGGTGGGTATAGTAGTTACATGTTGGGCTATAATCCGCAAGGTTGGTGGTTCAAACCACCAGCTGCTCCATGGGGAAAAGACTGGGCTTTTTACTCCCTTAACTAGTTACAGTCTCAGAAACCCACAGGGCATCCCTATGAGTCACCATTGACTCAAGATGGCAGTGAGGTTAAGGAGTCCAGCATTAATGATGGTGGTTTACTTAGATACCATTGCCAAACAGGAATACAAGGCTTTAGCCAGTTAAAGATTTTGTGCCTCTGGTTTTGCCTTATGGGCTGAGAAAAAGTTGTGATGTGCTTACAGTAGGGGAAAACTGTCAAACCACTGTGCCCTTCTGTACTGTGAAGGTCATGGAAAGCAAAGAATGACCGAGAAACTGTCACAGATCAGAAGAGATGGTGGGGAAATGACACAGATGCAATGTGGTATCCTGCATAAGATCCTAGAATGGAAACAACCTTAATAGAAAATGCAGTCAATTTTGAATTTTAGTAAATCTGATAGAGCTTAGTCATGCACTAATGTTGGCTTCATAGATTTTAGCATTGTAACAAGGTAAGATAAAATGTTAACAATGGGGGAAACTGGAGAAAGTAGATTAATGGTCTCCCTAAATTGTTAGTGTTCTGAGGTCCAGAAACTATCAACATGTTAGGTCACATTGCAAAGGGAATTAGCATTCCAGAGGGAATTAAGGACCCTAATCAAATGATTTTATGATAAAGAGAAACTCGTAGCTTATACAAGTGAATACCATGTGATTGCCAAGGTTCTTAAATGAGAAAGAGGAAGGTTGGTGCTGGAGCGATGCAGCAGAAGAAAGAGTTAGCTGGTCATTTCTGGCTTTGAATAGTTATCCCTGAGCCCAGGATTGAGGGAAACCTTTAAAGGAGGAAAAGGGAAGGGAGGAGAGTCCACTAGAGTTTCCAAAAAGGAACTCAACCATGTCAACATCCTGATTTTCTTCAGTGAGTTCCTTATGGAATTCTGATTTCTAGAACTATATTGTAATACACACTTGGAGATGTTTTGACCCTTCAAGTGTGTGATAATTTGTTACAGCAGCCGTAGAAAACTAATACAAGGGCACACACAACTCTGTACCAATTTTGCAGCTGTTCTGTTGTAAAACAATCCACAAATTTTTGAAAGGTTATTTTACAAAAACTGTGCCTTTAAGAAAAATCAGTGGTTTATGGATTGCTACAATATCTGTAAGAGCCCCCAATAAAATGATTTAAATTAAAAAAGAAAAATCAAATGCATTTGCTGGTGGTGTTGCTTGCCTTTTAGTCGATTCTAGTTCTTAATCCTATTGGATGGAGTAGCACTGCGCCATACAACTCCCTACACTGTGATTTTAAGAAGCAGATTGTCAGGTTAGTTTCCTCCACATAACTCTTTGGACCTACCAGCTCAATCACTGTGCCACCAGTTCTCCTTTGGTGTTTTCATAGGGCTGCAATTAGTCAAGTTATACCTGAGGACCAGCTTCCACTAATAGAACAACCACAGAAACCTTATGGGCAACTTTACTCTGACACGTGGGGACATGATGAATCAGAATTGACAATAGCAACTGTTCAAAAACCCCAACAAAGCACTGTACATCAACTCCTCACTTAATGACCACTTTATTATTCAACATTTACATACCATGTTCAAAATTCTGAGCATTTTTCTGGCAGCAACAAATGGCAAGGTCCAAAGCAAGAGTAACATTGGTTGCAATGGTGAAGCATCACTTGTCAGTTATGTAATGACACAGTGATCCCTCATTTTGTGACCTGATACATTTTGTGATTTGATGGGATTTTCCTTCATTTTCTGAGAGTAGTGGTTTTTGTGTAATTGCCTGAGCAGTGAGGAGCGGGCTTCCTCTCAAATACATATGGACTTCTTGACTATAGATATGACACTTTATTTGGCCTCCCAATCTGTCTCCTCCAGGTTCTGTCCCCTCACAAGGTGCCTAGGATTTGACATCCCTCTCACTCAGCCCAGGGCTCTGGCCTCCACTTCCTCCCTAGGAGCGTGACCGTTGTTCCTGAGGTACTGACCGCTCAGAGAGATGCTATCATTCCCCAAGGTGAAAACAACTCCTTTTTTGGTAAAAGAGTTACAAGATAAAAACAACTCTATCACCATTTACTGATGATAGAAAATAACTGAGCTGTATTACCATAGCAACCAGATAGGAAAGAAAAATGTAGCCAACTTTTTGTTCTTAATTGTGATTTGGGTAAAAGTTTGGGGAGCAAATTGATTCCCCACTCAAGAGTTCATACACATTTTCATTTGTGGCATTGATTGCAATCCCCACTGTACAATAAGACTCTTCTCATTTGCTCCCTGTGTTTCCTGTTTCCACTGGTTGTTTTTTCCTAGTTCTTCCTGCCTCTGACCTTTATCCCTGATCGCGTTCTGCTGCCTGCTCTAGGAGGAGCTATTCCCTAGTGTCATGGTTAACCCCATATGTCTGCACATTGTTAGCTGACATGTGAGTCACAGTTACGACTTTAGGTTCAGACCCGAAGGGTGTCTCTGGGCCCTAGTCTCAGATTTCCACCTCTCTATCAGACCAATAACGCACTCGGAAACCCACCTCCATGGTCCTGATTCTGACTTGTAGAGAACCTTCGGGATGCGATAGAACTGCTCTGTGGAGTTCCTGAGACCGGACCTCTTTGTGGGCGTGTCTTTCTCCCACAGAATGGCTGTAGGGGAGGGGGTGAATCCCTGGCCTTATGGGTAGTAAGGCAAAGCTTAACCACCTGAGCCCTGCAGGGCAACCGTGAGGCCAGTAAGTCTGGCATTCTTTTGTGATTTCGAGTTTTGTTCCGTGCAGTATTTTTCTCCCACTGTAATCAAAACTGCCTGTGGCTCTCCTTTTCGGAGTGGGCAGCCCTGGTGGCCAGGTGCCAGCCTAGTTCCTCTGGTTTCCAGGGTTGGAGGCCGAGATTCACATAACCCATTAATTCTTTGGACGAATTGTTTCTAGATGCTTTGATTTCATTCACTCTGCTTTGCTCTGGATGGGGCAGACCAATAGCTGCTCCTTAGATTCTCCGCATAAGCTTGTCAGACTGCAGTTGCTATTCTCTCAGTAGGATGTAGAGCACTGTCTCTATGGATTGTGTTAGCTCAACTGGTCTTGGCATCCTCTGAGGAAATGGTCCTGAGCCCTCAGGCTCAGCAACTGATTCTCTCAAGGAGTCTAACCATGGGTGAGAAGTTTTCATAACTTTGCCCCCTGTAGGTTGTTGTTGTTAGGTCCTGGCCCACAGCTACTCTATGCACAACAAAATGAAACACTGCCCGGGTCTCCACCATTCTCACAATTATCCTTATGCCTAGTTCCATTGTTACAGCCGTTGTGTCAATATATTTCCTTGAGAACCTTCCACTTTTTCGCTACCCTTCCCCTTTGCTGAGCATGGTGTCCTTAATCCAGGGATTGGTCTCTCCTGACAACATGCCCAAAGTATGAAAGATGAAGTCCCCTCTCTCAGGAACGCTCTGGCCATACTTCTTCCAGGACAGACTGGTTTGTCCTTCTGGCAGTCCATAGTACTCACAAGCTTCTTTGTCAGCTCCACAATTCAAATGAGGTTAGCAGCCCAATGTGTAGCCCATTGAGCCAGCAGGGTGATGGAGACAATGGGAGTCCATCCAAAGATCAGTAGCTCCATTACTGGTACCGCCAGGATCTTCCCAAATCAAACCACTAGCTAAGATATTGAATGTCCAGCATATGGGAGTAATTTGTTGATAAACTACGAAGCAAAAAGGCCATACCCCAGATGATAGGATAGATCCTCACAAAGGAGAACTAGGAAGACAGCCAGTCTCAAGCTTTGTTCAAAGGCAAACCCCGCTCATGCACCCAGGGAGTGTTCATGGCTGGTTCACTGTACTTCACTCAGTGTTAAACAATTACCACCCATCTAAGTGTCTGGAGCCTTCATTACTTTTTTGTTTGGAGGCCAAATTTGGTTCATCCTGATGATTGTTTTGTGATTTGCAGGTGTCCTTGAGTTATTTTGGAACACATGGAAGCCCCATATGACAGACCTGAACTGCCTGATAGTTTTCTCCCCGTTATGTTAACAGAAGCAGAGCTTCAGGCCTGTCCTGAGGAGCTGTGGTGTGGGTTTGAATCATCAGCCCTTCATAGGTAACTAAATGCTTAACCATTTGCAGATACCTCTGATTATATTATAAAGTCAATGGCCAGTACACTGTCTGTTCCATATGCAAGTCAAAAATCATTTCAAGTTTTTTCTAAAAATGAAAATTTTCTGTAATTAAAACCTCCCTTAAAGAGAATACATCTAATTATGAAATATATTTATTTATAAATATTCACTCAGAATAAGTCAACAGTGACATACATAGGACTCCCTAACAGGAAAATTAGACAAGATATAAAAATTATAAAAGGTGTGTGTGTGTATAGTCAAGAAAAGATTCCAGGTGTATTTAATAAAAGAGATATCAGAATGAGAAATTAGTTATTGGAAGCTTTCTATCATATTTCATCTGATGTTCCTCAATATTAAGAGATTTTTTGATGTTTGCTTTTTGTCAATTAAAATAAGCAGGCTGTTTGGTGTTAGCTTTGTGGAGGAACAAAAGAATCTCTGTCTGACCTGGCTTAGAATTGGTAGTTCTTGTAACACTGCCATCGTGTTGATTTTATTTTTGTTTTAATATGGCAGTGTTTTTGAGTGGCGGGGGTGCAGATCCCTCAGCTTTTTCTATTATCATTTCTGAACAAGTACATGTGGGAAATACACTAAAAATGTTAATTTAATCTTACTGTTAGGGGATGGAAAAAATAGAATATACATGCCAAAATGTCCACTGAGAATAGATGGATTTTTTCTTAGATAACATCTTCGCATGGAAAGATTGCAATCAATTTACCCTACTTCTTTAAAAATGATCAGCATATTTTAAATATAGTTTTATGTGTATTTTTATAACAATAAAAGCATGTGGATTTTCTTTTACCCTAAGAACTTTCTTAGAGTGTGGGGGAGGGAAGGAGAAGGAAAAAAATTTCCACAGCCCCTGTCACATCAGTCTAAATCTTAGAATAGCATGTCCTTTGGCAATCACTAAATCTTGTTATTGGTTTGAAGCAATAAATCTTCCAAGGTGTTGAGGGGGGAAAAAAAAGAAAAGAAAGAAGCACCATCGAGGTAATGAGATTATTCTGAAAATAAAGCGGTGGATTAGTAAAATCTAATTTGGAAGTGATGAAGTACATGTGATAGCCAAGTAATTATTCCTTCACAGTTCTTGTCCATGGGGAGCACAGAGTTATTGGACACTGCACTATGTTAATGATGCCACTGCCTGACATTTGAGTGAGTGTGCTGACCGTCTGCTATGTTGCCGCTCCTATTGTCAAAGCCAGTAGTGGCTCTAGCAGCTGCATTCATAAAGCTTCCCCAGACTCAGCCCGGGCAGAGAGAGACAGAGAGAGTATAAACACATGTGTGAGCCTGGGTGTGTGTTCTTTTTCAAGCTAGCGTTCTTCCCATTTTAAAATATAAAATGAATCAGAACTGTTGGACTCAAATCTAAATAAATCTCTGAGCTTCATTTCAATACTTAGACCAAGCATAGCCCTTGAGAACTCTTTGTATTTCTGTGCCTTTCGAAAGCATAGGATTGGACAACCGGCCCACCCCTCCCCCACTGAAGAGCAGGTTATCGGGCCCTGCTCATGGAGCTAGTAGAAATATTTCTAAGAAAATGTAGTACTTCTCTGCACCTTGATAACAAAAGTGTCTGTTATAAGACACTGGAAAATGCTTAAGGTGATACAGAATTCTTGTCTTTAATATAGATTACCATCCATTTGTCAGGTGGGCTGTATGTTTCTATGATGGTGGAAACTCCGCCACACGCCGTCAGGGTCACTCAGGGTCGCTTACAGGTTCGGGTGGGGCTGCCAGACCCTGGCAATAAGAGCTGAGCTGAACATCTCAAATGATAGCTCAAAAAGACAACATAAAACATTAAGACGAAATGTGCAAAGACCTAAAATTAGAAGCCCAAAAAAGGAAGAACACTCGCAGCACATTTAACTCAAAGAACTCAAGAAAAAAATCAAGCCTTGAGTTGCAATGTTAAACAATTCTCTGGAAAAAATATTAAATGCTGGAAGAAGCATTGAAAATGGATTATATGAAGAAGAATGTGGCATCAGGATTGAAGCGAGGCTTATGAACATGTTACATGCAAATGGTTCAACCTAGCTTACTGAAAGGGTGGAGGCCTTGCAGCATTTTCTGATGAAGGTCAAGTCTTCAGTCTGGATTGTAACTATTTGCAAATAAGACCCAAATCATCTCAACTGGACCAATAGGTAAAATCAGGATAAATGGAGAAAAGTTTGAAGTTTTCAAGGATTTAGTCTTGCTTGGATCCACAATAATCGCAGATGGAAGCTGCAGTCAGGAGATCAAAGGTCACGTTGCATTGGGTAAATTTTCTGCCCAGGACCTCTTTAAAGTGTTGAAAGCAAAAATGTGACTTTGAGGACGAAGGCCCACCTGACTCAAGCCATGGTATTGTCAGTCATCCCACAGACATGCAAAAGTTGGGCATGGAATAAAGAAGACAAGAACAATCGATGCATTTGAATTATGATACTGACACAAAATATTGACAGTATCGTGGACTGCCAAAACAATGAACAAATCTGCCTGGAAGAAGTACAGCAGAATGCTCCATAGAAAAAAGGATTCGGGACATGTTGTCAGGGAAGAGCAGCCCCAGGAGAAGGACTGTGAAAAAGAAGAAGGCACCCACAAGATGGACAGACACAGCGGCTCAACCAGGGCCTCAAAGAGGTACAAGTGCAAGGATGGCACAGGCACAGGCAGTGTGTCATTCTGTTGTACGTAGTAGGGTCTCTATGCATCAGAAGTGACTCCACAGGACCCAGCAACCTAACTAACCTCTAAGTTGAAGCCATAAACATTGCTTCGGGGAGTAGAGGAATTAGTCAAATTTTAAGTAAATACAAAATACAATATCATCTTAATTTTTTTCCATTCAATTAGAGGTGATTCAAGGTAACCAAATAGGAGGCATTCAAAAGAGGTGGCATCAGCTGCAGCTAGTGTGGTCACAGGTGACTTCGTAGAGGGAAGGTTTCAGGTGGGTGGATTGTAACAAGCAACGGAGAGGGGAGGTGGACAGTCCCTATTATAGAATGACTTCAGCCACACTTCAAAGGGGAAACATTTCTAGGCATGATTAGAGTTATGCAGTTTTACTTTAGTCTTTTTTTTAAGTACAATGAACGACCACATATTCCCTTGAATTACATGAGGCAAAAATAATTTATTATAAATATTATCTTTATAATAAATTTTTATAAATTATCTTTCTAATAAAGATTCAATCTTACCAAGGCTCACTCTCTCTTCTCTATTTCTCATCTTTATTATGTTTGTATATCTATACATCCTTCTCTTTGAAACTGGTTTTTTTATTCCTTCTTGAGTATAGCAAGAAACATTACATCCTGGGCATTATTTCTCCCATCTCAGAACTCACGTCCAAAAGTCTAGGGAAAGAATTGCATTAGCCTAACTTGGATCAGGTTGCATTCTACCATCCAATTCAGATAGATAAAGGGACAGGAGAAAATTAAAACATAGCTATTTTTACTGAAAAAAAAGTCAGTCATCAATTCTCTCTCAGACAATGGGATGTGTACACATTTGAGACTGCTAAGTTTAATACACAGAGGTAATTTTTGATATAACATGCCATTGACATAACATGGACTAACGAAAGTAAAGTTGTGTCAGCATCATGGGGTTTTCTGACTAACACTCCACGTTTAAATGCACTTTCTTCCAGACGTACATTTGCAGGAAAAGCAGCTATGTTTTCATTTTCTCTCATTTTGCCTCACTCTTATTGGCCAATCAGACACCATCTGACCCATGTTAGGCAATGAACTCTTCTCAAGGAGTACAAGCAGAATGCCCATGTACTGTGGGTATATGGTCAGGAGAGACCAGTGTGGACTGGACCTGTATACTATGCTTGGTAAAGTAGAGGGGCAGTAAAAACAAAACAATGAAAAAGAAAAGTCCTTGAATAGATGACTTGACAAGGTGGCTGCGATGATGCGCTAACATCTAACAGCAATTGTGAGGATGGCCAGGACTGGGCAGTGTTTCTGTTGTACATGGGGTAGCTGTGAATTGTGGTCAACTCAATGGCATTAACATCAACAGCATTTCTGTAAGTATGCGTGCCCACCTGTGTGCAATAGAAACATAGAAAGAGAATGAGTTTGGCTCACCATTTAAGAAGAGTCCTTGGAATACTTGAGGCTCAACTAATAGAATTGTAAATGCCCTTCCTTTGCTGGCTTTCCACGTTAAGTAGTTCCAAGAGAAAAACAATCTGCAAACACAGCTTGGCCTTGGCTGTTCCTGAAACAAGAATGAGAAGAAACAGATCTTTTATGGGAACCCAATTTCTTTCTCCTCTCAGATCTCTACAGTATGAATTTAAACAGGTTTGCAGTTGTTTCTGATTAAAAAAAATAATAACTTTCCTTAAAAGGCACAAACTGAGATGCAAACTACCTCATCACATTGCCCTCTCAAGCCATGTGTCCGTCTTGCCTACAGCAGAGCTTGACTGGTTGGAAGGCTGGCTGGCTGTTGAGCCGGGAGTCAGTCATTTACTCTCAGACATTTACTGGCTGCCAGTCAATTTCATGTGGCAGCTGTGTGTGAGGTCGTCGTTTGGTGGTCGGGCTTATTGTTTAGAGCCATCCGGTCTGCTCTGATGCAGAGACACCCCATGTACAAGAGACTGAAGCATTGTCCAACCCTGCGCAGTCCTCACACTTGGTCTGATGTTTGAGCCGGTGTTGCAGCCCTGTCACTATCTCATTGAGGGCCTTCCTCTTGTGCCTCCACTTCACCAAGCAGCATGTCCTTCCTTAGCTACTGGTCTTTCATGATCATAAGTTCAAAGTACATGAGACAAAACCTCACCACCCTTGTCTCTAAGAGCATTCTGGCTGTACTTCTTCCAAAATAGACCGGCAGCTCTTTTCACTGTCCGGGGCACTTAGACTATTCTTTCGTCTTCCTTAGACAACGTCCAACTTCTGCTTGTATATGAGGCATTGAAAATACGTGGGCTTGGGTCAGGTGTACCGTCATCTTCAAAGTAACCTCGTTGCGTTGCAACAATTTAAAAAAGTCTTGTGCAGCAGCTTTTCCTAACATAAAGCATGCTTTCATCTCTGTTGTCGCTCCATGAACTTTCATTGTGGATCCAGGTAAGACAAAATCCTTGACAACTTCAGTCTTTTCTCCATTTATCATGATGTTATCTATCTATAGGTCTAGCTGTGAGGATTTTGGTCTTCTTTACTATAGTCTATATTGAAGGCTACATTCCTTGATATTCATCAGAAAGGATTTGAAGTCCTTCTCACTTCCAGCTAGCAAGGTTGTGTCATCTGCCTGCCACAGGTTGTTAATAATCCTTCCTTCTTCATTTAAGCTGCATTCTTCTTTATTTAATCCAGGTTCTCTGATTATTTGCTCAGATTGAGTTTGCATTGTGAAAGGGAACGGCTCTGGTGCCAGCTTTCCTGATTTTAAATCATGCAGTATCGCCTTGTTTTGTTTGCACAACTGCCTATGATCTAGGTACAGGTTCAGCATTAGCACAGTAAAGTATTCTGGAATTTCATTTGAGTTAGTTAATTGTGCCAACCTGGCCGATAATCACATGTGGGGCTAATTGAAAGGCGGAGGGATAAATGGGTGGTGAGCCTCGCCTTTCTAGTTCTCGGGTCTCTTGCTTTGTGATGGTCGCACCAGGGTGTAGTGCCTTAGCAGTTCCCTGCTTCAGCTTGCAAGATTGACTTCCTACAAGACATCCCCAAGGAGAAGCTATATGGACCTATCCCGATGCAGCCCTGAGTGCTGGAGCAGCCGTGTGGAGAACCCTGCTAGTGCTGAGATGCTTGTTCGTTCACTGACTCAGCTTTCCTCCTGCAGTCGGCATCATTGCCTCTGTTGTGTGAGGTGGAGGACTTTGTGGATTGGTGTTGGGTTAATGTTGGACTTTTGAGCTTGGGCAGCATTGGGGTGGGATGTTTTCATGATGCACACTTTCTTTACGTAAAACTCTCATACATGAGTTGCTGTGGATTTGTTTCTCTAACGTACCTAGACTTATACACCATTCTTCTCACAATTCACATTGTGTGTTGTGTGTTAGTCCAGCTAGACTAGAGAAACAAATACAGGGAGTCTCATATGTGTGTGAGAGAGAACTTTATGTCAAAGAGCAATTGTACATTAAGAAAACATCCCAGCCCAGTCCAGATCAAGTCCATAAGTCCTATATTAGCCCATATGTCTGATACCAGTCTGTAAATTCTTCTTCAGACTCACGCAACACATGCAATGACACAAAATGAAGGAAGATCACAGGCCAGTGGGTGAAAAGTCTTGTTGATATAGTGTGATAGAAGCATCTTAGTCCTGGTGTGTGTTTCCACCTGGCTCCTCCAGCTCCAAGACTCTGGCTGCAGCAGAGAGTGACCCTCTGTATCTGGCCTCCAGCGAGCTATTTATCTCTGTGGTGCCTCCAAATGAAGTCATCAAGCTGCGACCTGACTGACAGGCTAGACCCCACCCCCTTCACAAGTTGACACCAGATTATGTAACTACCACCACATAGATCAATGTCTTTGCACAGTCAATGAAACACAAATAAACATCTTTCTGGTATTCTCTGCTAACGGCCTATAAAAAATGTGACCTTAGCAAGGATATCCTGTGCTCTGAGTCCTCTTCTGAATTTGGCCTGAACCTCTGGCAGCTCCCTGTCAGTGTACTATCGCACCATGATGTTCAGCAAAATTTTACTTGCATGTGATATCAATTATATTATTCTATCACTTGAGCATTCTATTGGCTCACCTTTCTTTGCATGGGTGCAAATATGAATTTCTTCCAGTCCATTGGCCAAGTAACTGTCTTCCATATTTCTTGGCATACAGGAATGCATGCTTCCAGTGTTTCATGACCTTTTTGAAACATATTAATTGGTTTCCCATCAATTCCTGGAGCTAATGTTTTCAGTACAGCTGTACTGTCTCCCTTCAGTATCATAAGCTACTTCATTGCTTATATGCTACATTTTGAAATGCTTTAATATCAACTAGCTCTTTTTGATAGAGCACCTCTGTGTATTCTTTGCATTTTCTTTTGATGCTTCCTGCACCATTCAATATTTTGTCCATAGAATCTTTAAATGTCACAACTTGAGGCTTGAATATTTTCTTGAGTTCTTTCAGTTTAAGATATCCTGAGTGTGTTCTTCCTTTAGGGGTTTTATTTATTTTTTAGTTTATTTTCTTATTTTTTAATCGTTTTATTAGGGGCTCATACAACTCTTATCACAATCCATACATACATCAATTGTGTAAAGCATATTTGTACATTCATTGCCCTCATCATTCTCAAAACATTTGCTTTCCACTTAAGCCCCTGGCATCAGGTCCTCTTTTTTTCCCCCTCCATCCCCGGTCTACCTTCCCTCATGAGCCCTTGATTATTTTGTCATATCTTTCCCAGTCTGACATCTCCCTTCACCCAATTTTCTGTTGTCCGTCCCCCAGGGAAGAGGTCATAGGTAGATCCTTGTAATCGGTTCCCTCTTTCCAACCCACTCTCCCTCTACCCTCCCAGTATTGCCACTCACACCACTGGTCCTGAAGGGATCATCCGCCCTGGATTCCCTGTGTTTCCAGTTCCTATCTGTACCAGTGTACATCCTCTGGTCTAGCCAGACTTGCATGGAAGAATTGGGATCATGATAGTGGGGGGTGGAGGAAGCATTTAGGAACTAGAGGAAAGATTTATTTTTCATTGTTGATAAATCACACCCTGTCTGGCTCGTCTCTTCCCTGGGACCCTTCTGCAGGAGGATCTCCAGTGGCCTACAAATGGGCTTTGGGTCTCCACTATGCACTCCACCCCTCATTTGCTATGTTAAGATTTTTTGTTCTGATGATTTTTTATTCTGATGATGCCTGATCCCTTCGACACCTTGTGATTGCACAGGCCGGTGTGCTTCTTCCATGTGGGCTTTGTTGCTTCTGACCTAGATGGCTGCTTGTTAACCTTCAAGCCTTTAGGACCCCAGATGTTATATATTTTGAAAGCCGGGCACCATCAGCTTTCTTCACCACATTTGCTTATGCACCTATTTGTCTTCAATGATCGTATCATGGAGGTGAGCACACAATGATAATGATTTTTTTGTTCTTTTATGCCTGATCTTTGCACATTTCATTATAATGTTTTACATTGTCTTCTAGAGCTAATCTTTGACATTTCTGTTTAGCTTCTATACTTCATCATTTCCTTTATTTACCTCAATTACTCTGCAATTAAGCGTGTTTTAGCATCTCTTCTGACACTCGCTTTGACCTTATTTTCCTTTTTAATGACCTTTTGCCTTAACACGTTGTTGATATCAGCACACAACTCACAGTTCTTCTGTCATTAGTGGTCAATGCATCCAATCTCTTCTTGAGAGGGCCTCAACATTTGGGTGGGATATCTTCAGTCATGTTTTGGTTCAAATGGACTTGTTTAAATTTTCTTCACTTTCAACCTAAACCTGTATGTGGATAATTGGTGGTATGTTCCATGGTCAGCCCCATCCTGATTTGAGCTGCTGATATTGAGTTTCTCCATCGTCTCTTTCCACAGACGCAGTCAATTCAATTTCTTGGCATTTCATCTGGAGAAGCCCATATGTACAGTCCTTGCTCAGGGTGCTGAAAAAAGGGTATCTATTAAGCAGAAGGAATTGCTCTTGCAAAATTCTATTATGCAATTTTCAGCTCTATTTTTATCATTAAAACCACATGTTCCAACTACTGTTCCATTCTCTGTTTCCATAGCTGGCATTCCAATCATTAATACTTATCAATGCATCTTGTTGTATACTTTTCAAACTGAAGATGTTTGTAGAAGTCTTCAGTTTTGTCATCATTACCTGTAATGGTTGGAACATAAATCGGAATAATAGCTGTATTGCTTGGACTTCCTAGAGTGAGGATAGATATTACCTTATAGTAGACAGCAGGTAGACCTGGATGTCCTTTCTGACAATGAATGCAAAGCCCTTCATCTGGAATTTCTCGTGCCTAGCATAGTCAATCATACGATTCTGATTCAAAATGCCCAGCACCAGTCTATTTCAGCTCACAAATGCTTAGAATAGTGACCTTTATGAATTACCTTTCCTTTTGAATGACATCATTTTCCTTGATTCATATTTCATATGTGTGAGGAGGTAAAAACCATTGTACTCCATAGTTTAAATGAGAATGCTCCTCCCTAATCTACACAGAAATAAGCCTCTATTTTCAATAAACTGCATAGATCCTGGGACTTTAAGAATATCAGTCTGTCTCCCATCTGAAGCTTCCTTACAACCTAGTGGGACCAGGGAAGGCATATGGTTGAGGCATTTTTCATAAATTATCTCATTTAAATCTTACAGCAAGAGAGAGAGGAGAGATTATGATCACCCCATACTGACAATGAATCAATATGGTCAATATAATTTACTGAAAGCCACAGAGGCAGTACCATGGTGTGATTACATTCTAAATAATCTCGATTTGCTTTCAGGCACTACTGAGCTGACTTCCCTTGGACTGGTTTATTGATCCCTCTATAGCTCCATCTACTCACCGGTATAGTGGCTATAATAAGAACAACCCGGCTTTTATGCTTTATAGGGCCAATCTAAGATTCTGTGAATGAGATAAAGTAGCACACAGTGCATGCACGGTGGTTGTTAGTGTTAGGGGCCATCTAGTCCATCTCACCTCATCGCTAACATGAGGGACAGACGGAATTCCCTCCGTCGTAGTGGTTCCTAGTCTCTGGTCTTCATAGGAGGAGACTTCCTGGTCTTTTCTTGCAGAGCCTCTGGGTGAATTCAAACCACCAACCTTTTTCCAGGCAGCTGAGCATGTAGACAGTGTGGGAGCAGGGCTCCTGTACTGAACATCGGTACAGTCTACACCCCTAACCAAACAGTTACTGTGGAGTCCCTTCTGACTCCTATGATCTCAAACGAGGAGCCCTGGTGGCATGAATTACACATTGGGCTCTTCACCGCAGTCAGCAGCTCGAAAGGGCCAGCTTCTCCCAGGGAGAAAGATGAGGCTTCTTCTACCTGCAAGAAGACTGAGTCTTGGTAACCCACAGGTGCCCTTCTGCTCTGTCTTGTAGAACCTGCTCTGCTGTTCTGCTCTGACCTGTAGGCTAGGGGGAGTCGGTCTATCCTATGGCAATGCGTTTAAGAGTGACCTCCTGTGTGTCCCTGAGGAACTGCGTTCTGTGGGGTTTTCATTGGCTGATTTTTGAAAGTCGTCAGGCCTTTCTTTTCAGGTGCAGCTGGCTGGACTCAAACCAAAAGCCTTTTGTTTGTTGGCAAGTGAGTTCACTACCTGCACCACTCAGGAAAATGCTTCTATGCAGTATACGTGAGTCGTTTCAAAAAGCTTGTGGGAAGTGGAATGGAAAGATAAAGAGATGATTCCATGAACTTCCATGAAGACCCTCTGTTAGCATGGTTTACATTTTAATTAGGGTTCAAGGGTAACAGATATTAAGTCAGAGTTGAATATTGAATCCATAAAAATGCTCTATTCACTTTATTAATTACTCAAATAATATCTTTAAAACAGTATTGTGATTCTGCAAAGAAAAAGGCTGCCCTATGCTCACAGGACAATATCAGATTGGTACCTTGCTCAAGAGCCACTCTCATTTTTTTGCCTGGCCAGAGGTATTCATGCTCTCAGAATGCCCATGTGGGCAACATAAATATTGCAAAAGATTACCTCTCAATTAGCCAGTTATAAACAAAGATTACCTCTCAACTAGCCAGTTATTAACAAATATTACCTCTCAACTGGCCAGTTATAAACAAAGATTACCTCTCAACTAGCCAATTATAAACAAAGATTACCTCTCAACTGGCCAGTTATAAACAAAGATTACCTCTCAACTGGCCAGTTATAAACAAAGATTACCTCTCAACTGGCCAGTTATAAACAAAGATTACCTCTCAACTGGACAGTTATAATCAAAGATTACCTCTCAACTGGCTCTGTTATAAACAAAGATTACCTCTCAACCAGCCAGTTATAAACAAAGATTACCTCCCAACTGGCTCTGTTCTAAACACTTCGTGGCTTTCTCCACTTTGTCTTTATTCTTTTTTCCCCCCTCTCACGCTCATCTCTGGTGAGATGCATAATTTTTGTGTACTTTCCTTAATGACTCAAAAGATGTTTATCTGCAAAGCATCTATGTCAATATTGAGTAGGTTTTCTAACACACAATGTCTAGCCTGGCACTAGCCATGATCCCAGCCAGTACACTGAGCACCCTATTGGCAAACTTTCTAATAGGAAGCCCATGCCAACCGAAGCCTGTGCTGTCCACTTCGCCCCTTCTCACAGCACCTCTGTATGCCACCCTATCCCTCTGTAGTCCTGCCTGTTTGCCACTTTGGAGTCTGTCATCGTATCTTACGTCTTGACCACTCTCCCTTACCTTCCAGATGAAAGGTTATGTGAACGGGAACTTCGTGATTCTCCTGAAGCCTGCTATGGTACTTGGCTCCATTGCTCTTTCTGCCTCCGGTTAACTAAAGTCTTTGCTGATACCCAAATCAGCCCCAGTCCCAAATAGCCAAACCTGATATGTGCTTGGTTGGACAGGAACTTCATCAGACTTCACTGCATTCCCTGAATGGAGTTTGGGCACATTATGTTATGTTACTTTTCCTTGCCCATCCTTTCCAAACATGCTGAGGTTCAAATTTAAACAGGGTGGGTAAACAATGGTCAGTGGAATAGGAAAATCTTGGTTTTTGCCTACCCAGCGTTTATTCCCTGTTATTTCCTTGGCAATAACACCTCCATTTTCATTTTGTGACACCATCATTTCTATTTAAAGAAGCAGTTCTCAACCTGTGGGTCATGACCCCTTTGGGAGATCAAACGACCCCTTCACAAGGGTCGCCTAACACCATCGAAAAACACATATTTCCGATGGTCTTAGGAACGGAGACACTGCTTCTCTGTCCTCTGCAGGCGGGTCTGCCCACTTGCACATACACCCACATACAAGTACCCGGCGTGAAGACTGTCACCCATGCTACACCATGCTTCAAGACAAAATTTCATTTATTTGTAATTAGAAATAAATATTTCACAATGTAGAATTACATATTGATTTTGTAGTTGATCTTTGTACTTTAATTATGTTCAATTTGTTACAATGAAAATACATCCTGCATATCAGATATTTACATGATGATTCATAACAGAAGGAAAAGTATAGTTATGAAGTAGAAACGAAAATAATTTTATGGTTGGGGGGTCACCACAACATGAGGAACTGTATGAAAGGTTACAGCATTAGGAAGGTGGAGAACCACTGCTTTAACATCATGTGAATTAGGAGTGTGTTGTCTTAATTAATGTTTTCTATTTTACTTCTCTAGGTTATAATATCCATTACAATCCTCAAGGTCCTAACATCCGTTGCAATGACTAAATAATGAACCCACACACAAAATTCATAATTTCCGAGTTTATTAAGGAAGCTAACAAGTTGTAATGCTAGTAAGAAATTCTCAGGATGGTTGTTTTTCAGCACAAGTTACAATGGTCTTTCAGATCTGCTACTAAATGCCCAAAGGTGCAGTAACCCACCACTGGATGCCTCAAGTTGAAAGCATTCATTCGGGTCAAGCTCCGTGGAGCAGCAAGCCCAGCTCTCCCAATTAAGTGCCGAGAGGCACCCAATTCTGCAATCAAGCTGTCTGCACAAAGGCACTTAGCTTTACTTGCTCTGTGGTTTGGGAAATCCATCACTCGGTAGGTAGTTCCATGCTCTGCCTCCTGGTTCAGCTGCTGTTCTGATGCTATTGCTGTCTTCTGGATCCAGGAGGTTCACTGCACAAGGGTCTCAGGCCCAGAAGACTTGTTCCACTCCTGGTTCTTGCTGGTGAGATGATCTCTCCTCTGGCTTTGCAGAGGCCTCTTTTCATACACAGCAGGATGAGACTCCATGAAATTCTGTTCACAGTTACTCAGAAATATCTCCTTTCAGTATCCTCTCCCACCTTCTTACCAGACCAATGCAGGAAAAATTCTTTATTCTGTGGGGTTTATAGACTGGCTAGAAGAGTCACATTAAATAATTCACATCCCCTGCAAGGAGAATCTGATACCACCCTATTATATTTGTCCCAGGCTGATTAATGTGTTCCATTCCCAAACCATAGTTATTAATTCAGAGATAGCAGAAGACCTAAAACAGAGCAAAGAGAATTAATTACTTTTGGAACTTTGTTGAACCTGCTAAGAGAAGTAAGTCTTCTTTCCACTGGAAATGCAAGTAATCAAAAATTATGACAGCCTGCTGTTACTATGGGCCACTATATAGAATCTGATAATAAATCTTGAATAAGGAGAAACAAATCTGAATAACAGATAAACAGAAGTAAGACAGAGAGGGGCACTAAAAATCCCCAAGTCTCAGAATATGGCCATGGCCTAAATATGTCCAGTATGTATATGATCTTTTAACTCACCAATTAATATCCCCTCTTATTTGAAATAAAAAAAACTTTTCATTTTTCTTTCCATTGGAAAAGTGAAAATTAATTTGGAATTAGCCATTGATGGTGAATAGGAGGAGAAAGCTAAAGAGGAAAGGAGAAAACTGTCACCCTTCCTTGATTTCTATCCCTTGTCCAAATAGTCTGCATTCCCTTTCCTGCTCTCAACAAGCACACTTGTATTCTTCTATGTCTGCATTGCATGCACGGCCTTCCAAAAAAAGGGGCAAATTAAAAGCATGCCACTACAGAAAGATTCATTAGATGTAAATATGTGGCTCTTTAACTACAATATACTGGTAAAAAGAATAGGGTTTATTTTTTAAATCTGTTCTTCCTTGTTTTGTGACCTGGCTAGATAGTACCCAGTTGCTCATTTATAAACCAGAGGGGATAGGCTTGTTATAGGATTAAATGTCTTTAGGTATCTAAGAGACATTGTAACTTACAAAATGCAATACAAAGACTGTTTTAACACACTTTATAGCAACTTGATATTAAAACAGAATATTTTTAATATGGATCTTAATTCAGAATCACCTAAATGCCCAGCCATCTACATACAAATATGATTTTCTCGTGTTTCATTAGTTTAGAAAGAATTGTTTTAGGTTATAGCCTTGTATGCCTATGGATCATTATGCCTATAGATATATTAAGCTTATTTATCTATTAAGCCTTATATGTTCAATCTTGAGTTAATAAAATGAGATGCTGGTCTCAACTGAAACAAGTCTGAAATAGTGAGAAAGTCCAGATAATGCAAGGTGGGAAAGGTGGGGTCTGGTGGGAAATCTACTTCTGGAGAGAAAGTTCAAGGAGCTGTGGTTAAGGGCCATGGTGAAGTGCTTGGCTAATAGAAAAGTTAGCAGCTCAAACCCACCCATCAGCTCTGCATTGAAAAGCCGTGGGGACATATTGCCATAAAGATTACCACCTAGAACTCTACAGAGCAGCCTATTCAGACACGTAGGGGTGGTGGTGATGTGAGATTCCTTGGAAGGGCTCATCTATCCATAATTTTTGGAACTCTCATCAAATGAACAGGTGGGAGGATGCAAATAAGGTGTATGGTCCATTCGAGGATTGGTCCATTTTGCCGTTCTGATGGATATCAAAGGAACCACCTCAAAGGAATCTCACAGCCATCAAAAAAGATGAGCAACAAGTGGACCATGTCCGAGATCTCTGGACAGAAGTGCCATGGCAGAAGAGCCGCAGCGCCAAGAGCATGACCCACAGAATGAGTGCCCGTTGGGGATTTATCAGCACTAAAGGAGGCTGGTAACATTTGCTTGAGCAAGACAGAGGCCTATTGGCCATGCGGCTCAGAGGCTGAGGATCTCCTGGCATAGCTGAGAAGACCTGTTGCAGACAGACAAACTGTATCTGTAACCTGACTGAGCCTCATTTATCATGTGGAAGCAACCCTAACAAACCACATAACCATGAGTACAGTATAGTCTGTAAGTTCTGCATGGTCTTTGCTATAGATCATTGAACCCAGAAGAGAAATAAGCACTAGTGGAAGGAATGATGAATGTCAGAAGATGATTAAAACAAGGTTGGAAGGTGGAGGCACCTCAGACCACTGTATCGTCGAAATGGGCTTTTTGCTAATATGGAGCTGAATTCGTCTTCCCCAACGGGTGTGAAGTCAGAGAAGATCAGACGTGGCCCTCACACCACTTCCTCCCATAAAGCAACTGAATCCAAATACTGGTAGTCCTTTTCCTTCCTGAAGGCAAATGCAACTGTCTTTATTTCTATGAATAGACTTAATTGCATATTTTTGTTTTGTTTTTGCTAGGTGTTCCAGATTTGTTTTTTAAATCACTTTATTGGGGGATCGTACAACTCTTATCGCAATCCATCCATCCAATCATTGTGTCAAGCACATTTGCACATTTGTTGCCATCATCATTCTCAAAACGTTTGCTTTCTGCTTGAGCGCTCGGTATCAGCTCCTCATTTTCCCCCACCCTCCCTGTTCCCCCCTCCCCCATGAACCCTTGATAATTTATAAATAATAGTAGTTTGTCATATCTTACACTGTCCAACATCTCCCTTCACCCACTTTTCTGTTGCCCATCCCCCAGGGAGGAAGTTATATGTAGAAGCGATTTCTTTAAAAATATGGAACTAAGAATTTGCATGTCGTACTTGCACAAGAGCCAGGTTAATCTTCCCTGTTTCATTTCAATTTAAGTGCATGTACCGCTGAAGCAAGACACGATTACATCTTTTCTGTGTTACTCCATGGTCTTCAGGAAATTTTCTTGTCACAGGACGAGTTCCGAAGAATACTATAGTAATAATCAGGTCTACAATTCCAACAACAATAACATGTAAATGTCCTTAAATTTTCCCATATGGAAGACATATGCCTTTTCATTTACTCAGACTTTACTATTTATATTTGCAAATGGAGAAATCTTTAAATGTGAAGACATCGGTTTGATGTCACATAGTCAGTAGCTGCACAATATTTGAACACGTGGTTGTCTGATAACAAAGCCATACGCTCTGATGCCTCTTATTTTTCCATTATACATAACATCAACAATAGTAATAACTGCTTGCTCCACTCTGCAGAGCAGTTAGACTCTCGTGCATACTGTGTTTATCATTTCAACCAAACTTTGGTGACTGTGACTTGCCATCCAGAGGTTTACCATCTACTAAAAGAGATAAATAGGTATAATACAAAATGATAAGTGCTAATGTAGAGTTGGGTACAGGCTGCTATCAGAGCATTTCAGGGACAGAAACCCAACCTTTGGGCAGAGAGAATGGCTTCCTTTGGCAGTGTGTCATTGAAACGGAATCCTGAGCTAGCAAGTAGGATGGAGATCCGTTATGATAGGAAAGGAGCCCAGATGGAGATCATTTATGATGGGAAAGGAGCCCAGATGACACACTGATGAACGATTCCGCTGCTAACTGAAAGGTGGATGGTTTGAATCACCAGCCACTGCCCTGGAGAAAGACATGCCCGTCTGTTTCTGTCTTGATGGCAGCCTTAGAGTCCTGCAGGCATTGCTTCTCTGCCATCTAGTTTTGTAAGTCAGAATCGACTCATTGGAGTGGGTTTGGTTTGAGGTTTAATTCTTGTAAACCCAAGTAGAAAGCAAAGAGCCGGATATGAAAAACAGGTGAGAAACTTCAACTGAATCTCTTTTACCTGAGACATATCTCTAAAATTCTACTTCATCCTCTCAATACAACTGAACTGATTCCTTAAGTAAAGATCCCAAGATGTTGGCAATATTTACATAGCAAAATGCTTCCTCTGTGTGCTATACCGTACAGCACATCGTGTCATTTTTAGATGCTCATTATTAATACATTTAAGATGCCCATTAATCAGTTCTAGAAGAAAATAAAGTTATCAATCCATGATTAACTTGTAAAATAGTGTAATAAATTTGACTAATGATCAAGTATTTTGCAAATGAGAAGGGAAATGCTATTCCCCAAAACCTTAGTGTTAGAACTTCTTTTAATACTTCAAGCCAGTTATTACAGTATCTAGCTGTTAATCATGGGAACTGTACCTTAATTAAGCAGATCTTTTATAAATATTCCTCCTTAGTATATTATGGTGTTTAGCCAAACCAGTTTTCTGTAAGAGAAATGTTCCAAAATATAATAAAATGTTTTAATTGTGGAATTTCTAAAATTATGCAAATGCCGCTAGATCCTTTACTTCCATAAGTGATAGCATTTAAGTTTCTAGATAGGTTTTTTGTTTTGTTTTAAAGAAGATAAATTTCCTAAACCACTGTTTTAGAAATTGTACTATATTCTAATGATGGTAAGGAGTGGTAAGGAGTAAGAGATAATGCTCTTAAAAGTCACTTTTGAATGTAGAAACCTTAGAATAAAGACCTTTACCTTGCTCTAAGATCATTCTTGCCCTTACTCTTGGATTCTTGGAGGCAATATATAAGAGAACTGTCTTTGTTTAGGGTGAGGGTTGGCCATACAAGATTTTACAGTGGGGTTGGCCATATCCAATAGTCCTAGGAATAAGGTTGGCTACACCATAAAGGTCAACCATCAGGTTTAAGATGGACTCTGGATAATAGGATATCAATTAGCTTGGTGTCTACGATGCTCAATCCAATCATCAGCCATACCTTTGTAATGGAGCCCCCATAAAAGCTTCAAAGAGTGAAGGATGGGTGAACTTCCCTGGTTTCAGTCCTCCGTGCAATTGTTATATATCGGTACTCGGAGGACCATGTATCCCAAGGACAAGGAAGCTTCATGTTAAGACCCTTTAGACACTGCCTATGTGTCTCATCCTTTTTCTAATTTGGGTCTGTATTATTTCCAGATAGTAGGTAAAAATCAGCTTACAGGTAGTTTGGGGCATCTTTCTAGCATAATACACAATCTGCAGTCAGCTCATTTTAGTGAGAGCAGTCTTGGAAACTGTGTTCTCATATTTTACAATCTGGGCAATTGTATGGGCACATGTAGAAAAAACCAATTATGATAGCATCTGGTACTGTATCAAGTCTGTACAATATGGTGTAGGCCAAGAGTTGAGCATAGGGGGTGGGGAGAAACTGTGGAGAAGTTAGTTTTCAGAATTGGCTCTTGAAGGCTGAAGGAGAGTTAACCAGGAGCAAAAGTTAGAGAAAGACACAGAAGAATATAACCAAATACTATGAGACCTAAAACAGCATGCCATGTTTGTCCTTGCAGCAGTCCGTGTCACTTTCAATAGTCTTCCCCAACACTACAGCTCAAATGCATCAATTCTTCCTCGGTCTGCCTTATTCAGTGTCCAACTTCTACATTCACCTGAGCAATGGAAAATGCCATGGCTTGGATCAGGAGCACTTAGTCCTCAAAGTACTATCCTTGCTTTTCAATACTCTGAAGAGGTCTTGTGCAGCGGATTTACTCAATGCAACTAGTCTTTTAATCTCTGGACTGCAGTTTAGTTGAGTATCGATTATGAATCCAAGCAAGACAAAATCCTTGACAACTTCAATCTTTCTCCCTTTATGGTGATATTTGCCTATTGGTCCAGTTGTAAGGATTCTGGCCTTCTTTGTATTGAGTTGTAATCTATACTAAGAGCTGCGGCAAGAGGGAGAGGGAGAGAGAGATAGATTGATTTATATCAAGAAAGTGGCTCACCTGGGTGTAGAAGTGGGCATGTCCAGTCAGAGTTCCACAGGTAAGATGTTAAACTGAGGACACTCCCACCTTGCACAGTTGCGAGGGCTGATGAGCCCGAGATAAGGGGTACTACAGGCTGCTGGTAGACTGCAGAGGTGGGTGAATCTAAGAACAGCAGATCAGGCTTGTGACTGGAGGGGTAAATACATCTAAAGTCCGCAGGTCAACTAGCAAACTGACCCTCAGAATCAGCAGGTAGACCCTTAGCTCAAGTCCAAAGAATTAGAAATCCATGAGCCAGATGTAGGAACAAGATCCAGCACATAAAAAGCAAAGGTTTCCACAGCATCTATTTATACAGGAAAGTTTCCCCCAAAGACAGTTCCTTTCAGTTGCTTCAGGGCTATGGCATGAGGAAGGGGCTGCTTTCTACTCTAATCTTTTTACAACTGATTGACTGCTCTTATCGGACCTCATTATGGAGCTGGTAGCCCTGTGTTAGCAGTAGTCATGAGGATTCAAATATGCTGACTGGGGTAGTTGAATTATGTTTCTGGGAAGATTATTGAAAGGACCATGGACTGTCAAAAGAACCAACAAATAAGTCTTAGAATATGGCCAGAATGCTACCTAGAAGGAAGGATAGCGACACTTCATCTCACATACTTTGGACGTGTTATCAGGAGAGACCGGTCCTTGGAAAAGGACATTGTGTTTGGTGAAGTAGAGGGACAGTGAAAACAGGAAAGCTTTTCAGTGAAATGGATTGTCACGGCGGCTGCAACAATGGGTTCAAACACAGCAACAGTGGTGAGGATGGCTCAGGACCGTACAGTGTTTCCTTCTGTTGTACATCGGGTCCCTCAAAGTTGCGGCCAACTCTACGGTCCCCACAATACCAACAATATTGACGGCCAAACTACTGAGAATTCTGGCCCTGTCAAGTCAACACAAACCTACTTTTAAGCTCTTTAATCGTCCTGGAATGCTTCAGGTTTGTGGTTGAAAGTGGAGTCAGGGTAGTCGTGGTGTTCCTCCACTCACCCTTCTAACGATTGCGGGGAATAGGGAATAGGGAAGGCACCCACATAATTTATAATTCATAAGATATGAAGATTACAATAAAAGCAATCGTTATTTGGATCTTCACAAAATTTCCTTTGCTTCATCTGCCCATTGACTCATCCCAGTTTGAACCATGTGCAGGCTCACTCCTATTTCATTCAGCTTATCATAGCTTCTTCAGGCCTAGAAAAAATTAAAAATTAAAATATACAACCCATTTAATAATGAGTCTTGAAAATATCATCATTATTCTACATTCAGTTGATTATAGTAATCTTTCTGCACTGTGGTTTCATGTTGGAGAATATTTTAGAATTCTTTCCTTACCAGTTATAATCAAAACATTGTAAGAAACAATACTACTTAGTATGGGTATCTTAGTAATATTCTTTCTTCCAATAGTCAACATTTTGCTCTTGAATGAACAAAATGTGGGTCAAAGAGAGAACTATCTGGACTACATTTGTTGGACCCATCTTCAAAGTTTGTTACTAAATTACAACAGATCTTAAAGAGATTAAACTTCATTGAGATGTATTAAAGAACCAGTTATACTATTGATTGAGGATGTTCATCACTAAACTCCCAGAGAGAATTCTCTTATAAGAAGGAATCCTTGACATGTCACTTCAGGAGAAATGTATCTCATCTCTCATTGTCAGGAACAAATCATTCTGTTGGCTAACTCAAGAGGTTCTATGTTGTCTACAGTGAACTTTGTGACATACTTTCGTACTCTTTCTTTGGATTTTACAGATAGAAAGTTTAGGGTCAAATATATAACCTATCTCTAGAAACAATGTAGGATAATAGGGTGCATATTTTGAGATAACAATTTTTCTTAGACCTTAGTCTCATTTTCCTATTTCCCACATTTCTTTGTCTAATGTTTATGTGACATCATATATATTTGTGTGTGCTACTATTTATGGAACAGTTAAGTGTTATTATCACATGCAGCCAATGGATACTTGTGTAGAAGTAGATTTGCTCTAGATTTATGAACTGAATGTAGACTGAATAAAACTGTAGGTGTGAGATGTAGGTTTTATGTTGCATCTTCAAATTCCAAATATTTTCCATCTGTCATCTCTCCGCGGTGGTGTGTTTCACAGTTCAGTGAAGCCCCTGGAGGTCATCACAAATGACCTGTGAATTTACATGCCCATAAATAATAATTCACAAACAAGGCTCTGTCTCCGGTGCCTCGCCCTAACAGAGAGGTACCTTGCGTGGGTCACACAAACCAGCCCGAAGAACATGAGAGCTGAACATATGGCGAAGTGTTTTGAGATTTAGAAAAAACAAGTTTCTGGTACAAACAGAGTCTGGCCTCTGAGACCCCAGTGTCGGCATGAAAAAAGATCTCCTTATTTACCAGAGTGAAAAGAAGGGAGCCCTTTCAATTAGTTCACCCCTGTGCTGTGCACCATGTAACAGGAAGAGAATCACACATTAATAGAAAGGAAAACAAGTGTAAGATTCTCCAGGAAGCCACAAGCATCTGCAGAAAGCATATTAGAAGTAGTTTATGCTCTCTGATTGGAAGGGAGAAGAAATCAGAAGTGAAGGACCACAAATTAAAATTAAAATGGCAATTCTGTGAAGTGCCTGACTCTCACATCTCCAGCCCCACCCCCACACTGCTCTAACTGTACCATAGCGAACCTAATGAGTCGGGTTTGGGAAGAACGGAGGCTTAGAAATGAAACTATTTGTCATTGTAACTCTCTTATTCGTTGTTTTAGTGCATTTTGAAAGCTTAGGAATAAGACAGAATTAGTCATTGGAGGTATCATCTCCTATACTTAGGAAAAAACATGAGAAAAAGTTTTTTGCCATAAATGAGTGACTTGTAGCAGCATTATTTTTAACTAGGGAGATGGAAAGCTAGAATTAGGAGCCTTGTTCCACTAGTTGGAATGGGAGTCCTAAATCATTAGGAGCAGTTGTCACACAGCTATACGAGGGACGCTACAGAAAGGTCAGTGGTTTGAAACTACCAGGAGATCTTGCAGAGAAAGGGGCAGCTGTCTGCTCTGGGAAAGATTTACAGCCGAGAAACCCAGGGAACCGTTCTCCTCTGTCCGACAGGTCACTGCGTGTCAGAATCCATTGGAACGCAGTCAGTAGTCCATTAGTTCCTGTAGGCATCTTAGCATGGTTGATGGTTTCAAAATGTGAGCAATATAGACCATCTCTTTTTGTAAATGGACAATTAGGCAAATATCTTAATTTCTTGATGTATGCTGTTACTTATCTGTAAAGAGAAAACGATAGCATTACCTACTTCATAGAAGGGATCAGGACATGAAGAAAAGTAAGTAGGGCAGTGTCTGATCCGGGGTAAATATTTCAAGTGGTAATTGTTATTTTTCATGTATATACAATACGGATGCCCAGCCTTTGGGGGTGAAATAGCAAATCAATGCTTTGTACTAGCATCCTTCCTTACTTCATTTATAAATGTCAAATTAAGCAAATGTAAACTAAAAAATATGGAAAATATGTACTTTCTATTACTCAGTATTATGAAAGTAAAAAATACTTTCTGTAATTTTAGGTACTATGTTTATTGAAACACTTTTTTGCAGAATTTTTGCTGACACCTATCATATTATTTGTACAGAAATCTGGACCCAAGGATTTAATTTCTATATATACTATTAAGGAAAACTTATTTTACAGTATAGTATGCAATCCTATATACCGTATGTACTCATGTATAGGCCGAGGTTTTCAGCACATTTTTAATGCAGTTTTGGTGGTAAAATTAGGTGCCTCAGCTGCTATTCGGGTCAGCTTATACTCAAGTATCTACGGTAGGTTTCTGAGACTGGAATTGGTTATGGCAACAGACAGGTTCATCTTTCTCTTGAGGAGCAGCTGGTGGGTTTGAACCAACCATGTAGTTAGCAGCAAAACACCTAACTTACAACACCACCAGGCATTGGAGTAACCAAAAACCTCTGAAAAGTATTTTAATGTCCATCACTAGAGTAAAAGTAAAATAAATGTTGGTACAGTTCATACAATGAAGTTTTTGGATCACTGTAGTAATTATATTAACAGATTAAAAAGGGAAGTATCCCTTAGGCACCTCGTGATCACACAGGCTGATGTGTTCTTCCATGTGGGCTTTGTTGCTTCTGGCATCAAAGAACAAAAAATCATATCATTGTGTGCTCACCTCCATGATACGATCGCTGAAGACAAATAAGTGCATAAGCAAATGTGGCGAAGAAAGTTGATGGTGCCTGGCTATCAAAAGGTATAGCATCTGGGGTCTTAAAGGCTTGAGGGTAAACAAACAGCCATATAGCTCAGAAGCAACAAAGCCCACATGGAAGCACACCAGCTTGTGCAATCACGAGGTGTCGAAGGGATGAGGTATCAGGCATCATCAGAACAAAAAATCTTACCATAGTGAATGATGGGGGGAGTGTGGAGTGGAGACCCAAAGCCCATTTGTAGGCCACTGGAGATCCCCTTGCAGAGGAGTCTTGGGGAGGAGACGAGCCAGACAGGGTGCGATGTAGCAATGATGAAAAATACAACTTTCCTCTAGTTCCTAAATGCTTTCCTCCCCCACCCCCCACACTATCATGATCCAAATTCGACCTTGCAAGTCTGGCTAGACCAGAGGTTGTACACTGGTACAGACAGGAACTGGAAACACAGGGGATCCAGGGTGGATGATCCCTTCAGGACTAGTGGTGTGAGTGGTGATACTGGGAGGGCAGAGGGAGAGTGGGTTGGAAAGAGGGAACCAATTACTAGGATCTATATGTGACCTCCTCCTGGGGGACGGACAGCAGAAAAGTGGGTGAGGGGAGACATCGGACAGGGCAAAATGTGACAAAATAATAATTTATAAATTATCAGGGGCTCATGAGGGAGGGGGGAGTGGGGAGGGAGGGGAAAAAATGAGGACCTGATGCCAGGGGCTTAAGTGGAGAGCAAATGTTTTGAGAATGATGAGGGCAATGAATGTACAAATGTGCTTTTCACAATTGATGTAAGTATGGATTGTGATAAGAGTTGTATGAGCCCCCAATAAAATGATTAAAAAATAAAAATAAAATAAAAGGGAAAATCATATGATCACCTAAACGTTTGCAGTAGAATCATGTGGCACAACTGAACACCCATTAGTGATTAAAAACAAAACCAAGAAAATCCTCACAACAAGCTAAATATAAACAGAAACTTCCTCAAACTAATAAAATATATTTATGAAAATTTTACAGCTAACCTCAACATTTTTGGTGAAAAACAAAATACTTTCCTGTTAAGAGAAAAAATCAAGGATATCCACTTTCTCTACTTTTATCCAAATTGTGTTGGTAATGTTAGATGCTAAAATAAGACACAAAGAAATCACATGGAATTTATATGCTATTGATTGGAGTATCTATATAGAGCCCACAAAGCTATACTAGAATTAACAAGTAATGTGTACATAGATCAAGAGGCAGTTGTTGATGCAAACAGAACCAGGGAATATTGCATGGTTTCAAATCAGGAAAGGTATGTGACATGGTTCTATCCTCTCATCATGCTTATTTGAACTTTATGCTGAGCAAATCATCAGAGCAGCTGTAATATATGAAGAAAAATGTAGCATCAGGATTGGAGGAAGGTTTAATACCAACGTGTCATACATATGCAAATGAAGCCATCTTGCTTGTTGAGAGAGAGGAAGACTTGAAGCACACACTGATACTGATAAAGATCAAGGATTTCAGCCATAGGTATGGATTACAATTCAATGTAAAGAAGACCAAAATCCTCCCAACTGGACCGATAGGTAATATAATAAATGGAGAAGTTGTCAAGAATTGTGTCTTGCGTGGATCCACAATCAACGCTCATGGAACAGCACTCAAAAGATAAAAGACGAGTTGCATCAGGTGAATCTGTTGCACAAGACCTCTTTAGAGTATTGAAAAGTAAGGATGTTACTTTGAGGACTAAGGTGTGCCTGGCCCAAGTCATGGTATTTCCGATCGCCTCACATGCATATGAAATTTGGGCATTGAATAAGGAAGACAGTAGAAGAATTGATGTATTTGAATTGTGGTTTTATTAGTCTGGGTGCTTTAGAGAAACAAATCCACAGAAACTCGTGTAAGAAAGAGTTTTATATAAAGGTTAAGTGCACTTCAAGAAAACATCCCAACCCAGTGCTGCCCAAGCCCATAAGTCCAACATTAACCCATATGTCTGAAACCAATCCACAAAGTCCTCCTCTATCTCACAAAACACACACTATGATGCTGACAGCAGCAGGAAAATCAAATCAGTGATCGTGTAAGCATCTCAGTGCTGGCAGGGGTCTCCACATGGCTGTTCCAGCACCCAGGGCTGCATCAGGATAGGTCCATGGCTTTTCCTTGGGGATGTCTTGCCAACTGAAGCAGGGAACTAGTTAAGGCAGCTGCAACCTGGCCCTATCATCACAAAACAAGAGACCTGCGAACTAGAAAGGCGAGGTTCACCGAGTCATTTATCCCTCCGCCCTTGAATTAACCCCACATGTGTTTATCAGCCAGGTTGGAATACTAAACTAACTACTTCAGTGGTATTGTAGTACGAAGAATGTTAAAAGCACCATGGAGTTCTAGAATGACAAACAGATCTATCTTGGGAAGTAGGACCAGTGTGCTCCTTAGAGGAAAGGATGGCAAGACGTTGATTTACATACTTTGGACATGTCAGGAGAAACCAGTCCCTGGAGAAAGACATCATTTTTGACACACACACACACACACACACAAAAAAAAAAAAGAGGGGCAACCAAAGAGTGAAAAGTCCTCAATGAAATGGATTGATGTGGTGGTTGAAACAATGGAATCTAGCAAGAAAATATTGTGAAGATGGTGCAGGACTTGGCAGTGTTTCACTCGATTGTGCATAGGGTCCGTAAGAGTCGTAACAGACCTGATCGACACTCTATCAAGGATAATGTCCTTCTCCAGATGCACTGTGATAGTGTATCTGAAGCATGTGTGACAAAGTTTTGCCATCCTTACTTCTAAGGAGTCTTTTGACTATACTTCTTCCTAGAGAAGTCAATGATGTATTTAATATTCTTTCCCTAAGCTATAAATCAAATGCATTGATTCTTCTCTGTTTTTTGATATTTAATGGTTAGTTTTCACATGCATATGAAGTGATTAAAAATATCAGGGGCAAATCAGGAACATATTAGTCCTCCAAAGAGCCTCTTGGTACAGCAGATATGTCCAATGCGATCGTTCCTTTGATTTCTTCACTGAGACTTCCATGTGTGGATTGTTGATGCAGGTAAAATGAAATCTTTGGCCACCTCAGTATTTTCTCTGAGAATTACATCCTGAGAATTTTTGTCATCTTTATATTGGGGTGTAATCCATATTGGAGAAAATAGTCGCTGATCATCAGGAGTAAGGGCATCGAGTCTTCTTCAATTTAAGCAAACAAGGTTGTGTCATCAGATTGTAGAATGGCTGAGCCTTTCACCACTCCTCACTTCTCACTGACATCGAGTTGATTCAAACTCCTAGTGACACGATAGGGCAGGGCAGAAAGGCTCCTTTGGTTCCTTTAAATCTTGATGGGAGTGGACAATCTGATCTCTCTCCTAGAAAGAAGCTGGTGAATTTAAACCACTAACCCAGGAAGCTATGTCACTGGTGTTCCAAACACCAGCAGAAGCATCCAGAGTGAACAGTTTTCTACAGTTGGCATACTAAGAATAGATTCCAAAAAAGCAATCGGCTATCCACTTCTGAGGAATTAACCACTGAAGATCTTATGGGTAATATTGAAACGTTGTCAGGTACTGAAAACCATGAATGATAGCAGAACATTGTCAGAGCTAGTGCCAGGAGATGAGCCCCTTAGCTTGGAAGGCACTTCTCAAAGTAGAGTCAACCCTAATGACCTGCATGGAATAAAGCCTAAAGCCTTCAGGACCTGCATTTACTGATGAGGTTTAACCCAAAATGAAAAGAAATAGCTGCAAAAATCTATTCCTAATATGAGATTGGAAGGTAAAAAGCATGAGTCTAAGCAAAGTAGGTGCTATAAAAAATGAAATGCAACACATAAAGGTGGACATTTCTGTATTAATAAGCTAAAATGGATTGGTTTGGGCAATTTTGAATCAGAAGATCATATGGTTAACTCTGCTGGAAATGACAGATTCCAGAGGAATTATGTCACATTAATCAACCGATGGACATTTCAAGATTTATCTTGAAGTACAATGCTGTGGTAGGGATAATATCTACCCCCATACAAGGAAATTCTGTCAATACAACTCTTGTTCAAATGTATGCACCAATCACAAAAGCTTGTGATACATAAGTTGAAAAATTATACCAATATCTACATTCTGAAATCGATGAAATATGGAATCAAGAAGCATTGATAATTATTGGCAGTTAGTATGCAGATGTTGGCCACAAAAAGAAAGGTACAGTCATAGAAAAATATGGTCTTAATGACAGAAACAAAGCTGGAGATCACGTGATAAAGTTTTACAAGACCAATGACATCCTCATAGCAATACCTCTTTTTGAAAACACAAACAACTATACATGTAGACTTTTCAAGATGGAATAAACAAAACTCAAATTGACTACACCTGTGGGAAGAGACGATGGAGATCAAGGTCAGAAGCTACAACGAGGCGAGGGCTGACAGTGGAACAGATCAGCAATTGCTTATCTGTAAGTTTAGGTTGAAGCTGAAGAAAATAAAAACAAGTCCACAAAGCCCAAAATGTGATCCTGAGTCTATCGCACTTCAGTTTTGAAACCATCGCAAAAACAGGTGGGCAGCAGGGAGCACTGATGGCAGAAGTGGGGACACCAAACCGTCATTCATGACGACAGCAAAGGGTCATTAAAAAGACCTGAGAAGGTCAAAGAGGACATCAGAAGAGACTCTGAAGCTTGCTCTTAATTGTAGAGTAGCTAAAGCAAATGGAAGAAATGATTAAATAAAAGAACTGAACAGAAAATGTCTTAGGATAGCTCAAGAAGATACCAAAGATGTCATAATGAAATGTGCAAATACTTAGAGCTAGAAAACCTAAAAGGAAGAACATGGTCAGCAAACCTTCCCCTGAAAAACTCAAGAACAAATTCAATCCTCAAGGCCAAGTATGGAGGGACGTAGGAAACATGAAAAGAAGATGGAAAGAATGCAGCCACCATACCTGAAAGAACTAGTTGGCCTTCAACCATTTCAAAAGGTAGCATATGAGCAAGAGCAATGGTCCTGAAGGAGGAAGTACAAGCTGCACTGAAAGCCTTAGCCAAAAACAAGGCTTCAGGAATGTGTACAGTATCAAATGAAATGCTGCCATGACCTGATGAAGCACTGAAAGCACTCACTCGGTGTGCCAAGGAATTTGGAAGACAGTTACTTGGTCAACTGGTTAGGGTAATTCCAAAAAAAAAAGTCACCCAACAGAATACTTAAACTACCTATATCACTGATATCACACGCCACTTAAATTTTGCTTAAGATCACCAACAACGGCTGCAGCAGGACATTGACAGGGAATTGCCAGAGGTGCAGGGCAGATTCAGAAAAGGTTGTGTAACAAAGGATTTCATTCCGATGTCAGCTGACTCTTAGCTGAAAGTAGAGAACATCGTAGAGATGCTTATTTGTGTTTATTGACTATGCTGAGGCATTCAACTGTGTGGATCATACACTCAAAGATGGCTTTAAGAGCGGGAACTCCAGAGCACTTCCTGCATTCACATGGTACTAGTACCTGACTCAAGAGGGAGGTGGGAGATGGGAATACTGCATGGTTCAAATCAGGTCAGGTGGCATCAGGGTTGGAGGCTCTCATCATACTTAATCTGTGTGTCGAACAAATAATCAGAGATGTTGGTTTATATGAAGAAGGATACAACATCATGGTTGGAGGAAGGCTTATTAACAACCTGCTATGTGCAGAGGACACAATCTCGCTGACTGAAAGTGAGGAAGATTTGAAGCACTTGTCAATGAAGATCAAGAGTGGCAACCATCAGTATGGATTACCCCTCAATGTAAAGTAAACAAAACTCCCCACAACTAGAACAATATGTAGCATCATGATAACTGGAGGAAAGATTGAAGTTGTGGAGGAGTTCATCCTGCCTGGTTCGACCATATCTGTGTGTGGAAGCAGGCGTCAAGGACGCAAATGATGCATTGCATGGGGTAAACCTGCTGCACAGAGCTCTTTAATTGTTGGGAAAGCAAAGCTGTTGCTTTGAGGGGTGAGGTATGCCTGATGCCAGTCATGGTGTGTGCATGTGTGTAAATCAAAAGATTTATTTTGTTTAATTGTGTTATGCTTATTTGGTGTGTAACTCTTAGTAAATTCGAAACTTTGTAGGAAAGAGTGGGCAATGGAAATACAAAAGATCGGCCTCCCTGCTACACCATGTTAAAATTAAACTGACCTTACCAGTTATTTTTTTCCATAACCCCTGGCAATTTTGCCATGGAGTCCACACACATAGTATGCCTAGAAGACTGGGATCTATCTAGTAAAGTGAAAATGCCTGCATTCTGTTCTTTCCTAGAATCTGGCTTTTCCCTCCAGAAAAATAGGTTCCACAGACCTTAAGGAAAGGAGAAGTCCAGATCATTCCAGCAGGAATTGTCATCTCCCCAGTCTCTTGCCCGATAGCTGTGGCTCTAGACAATTAGTAACTCAATGTGAAATTCATTCGTTTTGGCTCACAGCCCAATTCTCAGAAGCATTTTATTTTCTCCTTCACACCTTTTGAGACAATTCTGCTTGCAGGAGTCTGGATTTTGGACCTGAGTGAAACTGTCATATCTTAATTATATTCAAAACCACCCTCTTGACTTCTATTTCAGCTGTGACATTAGCCTTCACACTTGGCTTGGCTTGAATTCTCACTGGCTTGCGAGTGCGAATTTCATATGTTTTCTTTTCATCCGCAGACATCTGTGTTCTGTTTCACTCACAATTGTAAAACGCACGGAGCAGGAAAGGCTTGAGCACGTGGGGATCACTGTGGGACTTATCCGTTTCAGGCCCAAAGCTACAAAAATCCTTTAACTTGCGCTTTAAAATTCACTCCAAAATGAAGATTGATGATAGAGGCCATCAAATTATAATGATTAAAAATTTAAAAACTTCTTTTTAAATGTATTTACTGCAAATTCTTTCATTTTACTCATGCCAACTCTATATACAGAATTATCTAAACAAAATAGATGTATAAGTGACAGTAATATCTAGCTTCCTTTAGTGTTGAGGAGGCACAAAGTATATATATTTACTGAATGAGGTAGTGTCATAATCTAATAACATGTACAATTTGATTATCAATAAAGTATATTTGTATGTATTATCTCATATATTTGTATGCTTTACATCACACGATTTCCATTATAAGTCTATAAGAGTGGGAGTAGGTATTACACATTTTAAAAAATTGGAGCTCAGAGATTAAACAATTTACTAAAGTTGATTTAAGACTAAACTCTAGAGATATTTTCTGTCTTCTATAATATCACATCTGCAAACTTCTAAGAGCAAGGCCACTAACTTTGAGGAAATATAAATTTTAATGAAGCAAAAAAGAAAAATGCAATTATACAAAATAAAAAAGAGATCATAAAGCACTTGTTTAAGCTGAATTAATGAGATGTCACTGTGGTAAACTAGACCTGTTTTTCCAAATTTGTCAAGAAAAATGTGGCCAGTAGATTGGATATTTGATCTACTTAGTAATCCTTGTCTATAGATACAGCTATAGAAGCCATTTTAGACGGCATTAGGAAATAGTAATAGCATGTGGTCACATCAGCAGAAGCACCAGTGTTCTCCAAGCTAATCACACGCCAGCTGAAGCAGGATGGTGAATTCCGTTGATAAACTAAAGAGAATAAAATAGAGACCAGAATAGAAACCAGAAAAAAAAATCATAGTTCTCAACAAACAGCAGAAGAATCTAGGGACTTCTTGCTTGGAAAAGGAAGGCTGTGGGGGATATGAGTATTATCCTAAATGTTTGAATAATCATCCTCTGAGGGACAATGTAGCTATAGTCACATATTCCTCAAGTTTTCAAAATAATGATATAATGATAGGCAATTCTTTTTAAAAACTGATTCATTGTGGCATCGTTGTTATGCTCTGGGCTGCTAGCTACAAGTCTGGCCATTCCAAACCACTAGCTGCCCCGTGGGAGATTCATGAGCTTGGAAACCCACAGGGGTATTTCTATGCTGTCCTATATGGTTGTTGTGCATTGGAATCAGCTCAATGGGAGTGAGTTTGGCTTTTGGTATTAACATATACCAAATAACATGTATGGATACAATTCAATGATTTGAATATATTAATATAGAGTGGTGCTATCATAATCACAATAAACATTTTTTTTCACAATAAACTTTTTATCACTTTCTTCATTCTTGTAGCCAGTGTTATCAGCTCCCCCATTACCCTCCAAAGCAGAAAATAGTGCGTATTAGAACAAATTAAAATTGGTTACAGGAAAAACAAATGGTCAGATGTTAAATTTTAAGCTAACTCTATCTGCAGTGATTCATTTTCCAGTACAAGGTTAAACTATTCACATATCTGGTTGACAGACCAAGGGATTTCAGATGAGACAGTCCACCTGTGGAGTCTGCAGAAGAATTGTGGGCTTTCACTGTCATTCAGAGCCCTCTGCAAACTAGAAGCTCAGGGTTTATGTGTTATTTCAATTCCGTCCTTTAGTCATGAATTTTATAATTTGCAGTCCTGGAGCATATAGGCTGGTAGGCTTCTTTTGTTAGCTAATGCATCACTTAGATGGATAAGCAATCTTTGGTTGAATGTTATCAAAAAACAGAAAATATACTCTCTATAGACACTGATATCAGTATTGTTATTTAAAAACTATTTTTAATAGTATCTTATAATTTATATTGTTCTTTGGTACTCAGCTTATTACAGTAAAATTTAATTTTACATTAAAATTGTATTCAAAATCTTACTTCCTTTGCCATATCTAAAATTTGTTTTCATGGAAAGATTATACCTAGAAAATGTAAAATGAGGTTTTTACTCCTATAAATAGCATGTTGTTCTAAGAAAAGATGTCATTTTCAAGTGGGTACAGAATTGGAACTTCTAAGGAGTGGTCTATTTGCAATTGAACTGTCCATATCCTGGGTGCTACAGTCTTCCTCAGTGATTAACAGGCCCCCCACCCCACGGGTGATTCTCAGAGAACAACTGACCCTTGTGATTCTAAAAGCGAGATTTTTCCGTCTAGTTCCTTTATTAAAGGGAATTTGACAAGTAATCCTGGAATGGAGAACCTAACCATTTGTGATTTTCCTGTGGATATGACTAGTCTAGGGACAAAATGAATGAAGAATTTTGGTTTGTCACTCAAGAACCACAAAGATGATTGGATGAGATAAATTTTGAAAAGAATAAGGTAGACGTGAAAGACTTGGAAGAGGTTCAATGATGCCCAAGGGTTTTTATAGAACCTGATCAAGAGGCATTAGATAAATACTGACTGAAATATCAATACCTGACTGAGTGGATGAATAAGGCCACATCTTCTCAAGCTTTGGATTGAAAATTTAAAACGCACAGAAAGTAAGATAGGAGACATTATGAGTTGGAGAATGAAAGATGATTTGGCCAATTCAAGGATTTTATAGCTTGGGATATGTAATTATGGGAGTATTCTTCTATCCCAGAGGCAGTGATGCAAACATTGCAGGGCACTTTGGGTAAGCAGGGAGTGACCAATAGATATGATAGAGCCAGAGGTGGATCTTGATGGGAAAATTCCAAAAATATAAAAGGCATGGACAAAATCAGATTTATGTTCCATGAACAATTCCCTTCTATTCCATCTGACTTTTTTCCACTTTTTTTCATGTACCACGCTCTATAGTTTTCTCATGTTAAAGCCTACATTATTTTTTCTTTGCTAAAACTGCATATCAATTTATTATTTGTAGATGCTATTCCTTGTCGCGCGCGGATGATAAGGCGCAGCACGGACCGAGACAAGAATGGTCAGGACCCTTCTGGTAGATGCAATCTGCGAAGTTTATTTAAGCTGCCTCTTGCTCCAAGGTCAGCTGCGGAAGACCCCAAGCTCCTAAAACCCCGGGTATAAATACCCTGCTCGGTGACGTGTCCTACCAGGATTGGTG
>NW_022103958.1:29615496-29617621 GCF_000313985.2 Echinops telfairi
GACGATGCGGGCGCGGTTCGGCGCCATCTTGTAATGGCGTCCACAATTCCTTCTGCCTGAAATGCACTTCTCAATATCTCCCCTTTACAATCATTCCTTAGGACCCATGTAATTGTCTTCTGTGGCTTCTCCTTTCATTTCTGTTTCCCACCAACCAGCATAATTTCTTTTTTGAATATAATATCTACTATGAAGTTAATACACATTACTTCATGATTTTAATTCCTGTTAAATTAAAACTAGTTTCAAGCCATTCTATCATATCACTGTTTAGATCATTAGCATCTTTCTTCCTTTTCACTGTATTGTGTCTGGTATATAAATGGGTGACTAGATCAATGGATAGATGATGAATATGTATCTTTAAATCACTCCAATGCATGCTAGTGCCACTATGAGTCAGAATTAACGAGATGCTAGTGGGTTAATTACTCATCAGTTAATTTAATCATACATTCAGTTAGTTGGTCATAAACCCATGTATTAACATTCCTAGTACCAGACAACAGTACTGGTAACACATTGGTTAAAACATTTGACTGCTAATCAAAAGATTCAAACCCAATAGCTGTTCTGTAGCAGAAAAGACTTATTATCTCAAAAACCTTATGGGACAGTTTTACTTTGACCTAAAGTGTCTCTATGAATCAGATTGAGGTCAGGACAATGGGTTTGGATTTTGGAATGTACCCAACTATATTATTATCTAACAGTATTTATATTACTGTTATTGTTGTATGCCATTTAGTTGGCTGCATAGGGACCCTATTTACAATAGATCAAAACACTGCCTGGTACCGCACCATCCTAACAATTGTTACATTCGAGTGAATTATGGAAGTACTTGTGTAGATCCATCTCATCCTTTTCTTGGTCTCTACTGATCGCATGTCCAAAGTAAGTGAGGTGAACTCTCACCATCGTGGAATCTAAGTAGAATTCTAGTTGTATTTCTTCCAAAACAGATTTGCCTGTTTTTCTGGAAGTCCATGGTACAATCAACATAATAAACCAACATCATAATTCAAATGCATAAATTCTTTTGGATCTTCCTTATTTACTGTCCAACTTTCAATTGCATACGAAGTGATTTAAAAAGGATGGATTAAGTCAGGTGTACCTTCATCCTTAACTAAGTGGCTCAAATAAGGCTTTCTTCAACATCTTGAAATAGTTTTGTGCAGCAGATTTTACAAGGGCAATAGGTGATTTGAAATCTTGTCTGCTGATTCTATAGGCATTGACTGTGATTCCAAGTGTAATAGACCCCTTAAAACGTTTTTTTCTCCCTCTATCATAATGTTTTCTATTGGTTAGTTGTGAGGATTTGGGTTTTCTTTACATTGTGTTACAATTCATACTGGACACTGTATTTAGTCCTTTATTCTCAGGAGCAAGTACTTCACTTTCAGAAAGCAAGGTTGTGTCGTCACCATAGGAAATGTTACTTATAAGGATTTCTCCAATCCTGATATAGCTTCATAGTCTAGCTTGGGGGACAATTTTCTCAACATAGAATCTGAATATATATGGTGAAAGGACATCACCATGACACATACCTTTCCTGATTTTAAACAATGCAGCATCCTCTTGTTCTGTTTCAATGGCTATTTCTTGGTCCATGCATAGGTTCCCTATGACCACAAGGAACTGTGCTAGAATTCTCATTCTTAGTTTGCTATTATCCATAAAACCATAATTTGCTATTATCTACACAGTTGAATGCTCTGACATAAAACACAAGTAAACATCTTTCTGGTATTCTCCACTTTCAGCTAAGATTCATCTGGCATTAATAATGACAGCCCTGTCTAAATAAGATAGGCTGGATGAACAATCTGGAGGAGAAAACAATGGGACCGACAGTTCTGGGGGGCCATGGGAGAGGGGGAGGTGGGAGGGGAAGGTAGTGGTGTTAACAAACCCAGGGACAAGGGAACAAGTGATCCAAATCGGTGGTGAGGAGGGTGTTGGAGGCCTGGTAGGGCATGATCAAGGGTAATGTAACCAAGAGGAATTGCTGAAACCCTGGTGAGGACTGAGCATGATAGTGGGACAGGAGGAAAGTCAAAGGAAATAGAGGAAAGAGCTGGGAGGCAAAGGGCATTATAGAAGTCTAGATAAA
>NW_022103958.1:29618556-29620472 GCF_000313985.2 Echinops telfairi
TAAGTGGAGAGCAAATGTTTTGAGAATGATGAGGGCAATGAATGTACAGATGTGCTTTACACAATTGATGTATGTATGGATTGTGATGAGTTGTATGAGCCCCTAATAAAACGATTAAAAAATAATAATAATGATAGCCCTTGTGCCATATGTTCTTCTGAATTTGGCTTGAATTTCTGACAGCTCCCTGTAATTGTACTGCTACAACTGGTTTTTAATTACCTTTGGTATAATTTTACTTGCATGTCATATTAAAGTTATTGGCAATAATCTCACCAATTCTTTGGGAGAACCTTTCTTTGGAATTGGCACAAATATGAATCACTTGTCCAGGTCTTCCATATACCTTGGCATAACCAAGTGAGTGTTTTCAATGCTTCGTCTGCTTCTGACAACATTTGCGTTGGTGTTCCATCCACTTATGGAGACTGTTTTCCACTAATTCTCTTCATCCACCTTGAATTTATTCCTTCAATACCATTGCTTCTTGATAATATGCTACTGCTTGTAATGGTTGAATGTCCACACATTCCTTTTGGTACAATGACTCTATGCAATCTTTTCATCTTCTTTTGATACATCCTGCATCATTCTATGTTTTGTGCATGGAATTCTTCAACGTTACAACTCCAGGCTTGGGTTATTTTTCCAATTCTTTCATCTTGAGATATGCTGAGTGTATTCTTCTTCTTGGCATTTGAATTCCAGATATTTGTGCAGCTCATTATGATACACTGCATTGTCTTCTCAAACTGCTCTTTGAGAGTTGGGGTTCATCTTTTTAAAAGAATTATTTTATTGGGGGCCTTACAGCTCTTATAACAATCCATACATCCATCCATTTTGTCAATCACATTTGTACATAGGTTGCCATTATCATTTTCAAAACATTTTCTTTCTACTTGAGCCCGTGGTCAAGCTACATTTTCTAACCAAAACTGCTCACGTTTAAAACCTAGTTGGTTAATGCATGTTGAAGGACCCCTCTTGGTACGGTAGTTAAGAGCTTAGTTGCAAGCCAAAAGGCTGGCAACCTTTGGCCACCAGCTGCTGCGAGAAAGTTGTGGCAGTGGGCTTTTGCAAACATTTCTTTGGAAGCCCAGTGGGGCAGGTCTGCCTGGCCTGATAGGATCTGTAGGAGTTGGAATTGACTATGGCAATGGGCTTGAGGTGGTGCTCTTTTGTTTCTTTAGGGATTAAATGTTCATCCTTTTATAATTGAGAAACAGGCAATGAATTCATCCTTTAAGATGTACTATTCAGTGCCTTTTAGTATTTGCACAACTAGCACCACTAGCACCTTCCCAGACATGGTCATCATTCTAGAAAGAAAGTTCTTCTCCGTTAGCAGTCACTTTTCCTTCCCGACTCCCCCAACCACCTCAGCCCTGGCAACGACTGACGCTATGGGTTTTCCTACAGTGGATATTGTGCATAACTAGATTTAAACAACATGTGGCCTTTTGGATCTGGCTTCTTTCACTCCGTATATTGTTTTCTAGGTTCGTTCCTGGTATAGCCTGTACCCAAACTTTATTCCTTTCCCATTCATCTTTTTTACTGCATCATTTCTTCCATTTGTTTTAGCTACTTTATGTTCACAACCAAGGATCAGAGTCCCTTCTAACATACATTTTGGTCTTTCTTTCTTTCTTGTCATTGATGACCTTTTATTTTCTTTTTTTTTAAATTATTTTATTGGGGGCTCATACAATTCTTATCACAATCCATCCATCCATCCATTGTGTCAAGGACATATGTACATTTGTTGCCCTCATCATTCTCAAAACATGTGCCTTCCACTTTAGCCCTTAATATCAGTTGCTCATTTTCCCCCTCCCTCCCCACTCCCCCCTCCCTCGTGAACCCGTCATAATTCATAACTTATTATAGTTTTGTCATAAGTTACACTGTCT
>NW_022103958.1:29621707-29670147 GCF_000313985.2 Echinops telfairi
CCTCTCCTGTGTCCCCCTGGAACCATTGGTCCCGTTGTTTTCTCCTCCAGACTATTCATCCAGTCTATCTTATCTAAATAGATCTGTAGAGATAATAATATGCATCAAAAACCAAGTCATAGCAAGATAGGCAATCAGTGAGAACACAGCAATGGCAACAAAAAAGGAAACCAATTGCCCATAGACAAATAAATTAATTTAAAGAAAAACATTTTTAAACAGAAAGAAAAACCTGTAAAAAGACCAAGGTCAAAAATAAATAAATAAATAAAATAAAAACAACAACAACAACAACAAAAGTCTGATTTTTTATCTCTAGGCGTGTCCTTCAGTCCGGATCGATGGGGTACCATGCTCTGGCCCCAGAGTCTGTCCTTTGTACTCCCTCAGGGGCTCTCTGCTCTGCTCCCATGGTTGCTCTGCCACACGTTTTTAGTGGTTTGCCTCGGTGTCTCAGGGTCAGTCTGGGCCAGTCCCAACACTGAGTCTCCAGTGTTGTTCCCCTTAGAGCCCAGGACCATCAAGGGACGGCGTGTCTCGTGGTGGGATCAGCCATATTGCCCACTCTGTCCATTGGCTGTTCAGAGTGGGGATGTCGTCCTCCAGGACTGGTGAGTCAGGATGTGCTCCACTCTCTCTTCCTCCCCCTAAGTGCTCCCATTTGCTCTGGTCAGACATGCCCCTCTCCCCTAGCTGCAGCTTCATTGCCGCCCTCTCAAGTAGATTCTTCTGAGGGGAGGGGCAGCTGTCCATGTAGCGTGCATGGGGGCCGAGCCCTCAGGCCCCTCCACGGGCTTCCCACTCCTTGCCAACAAGCTGCATTGGTCTGGCACTGGCTTTAAATCTGTCCCTCTTTCCCTCCCAATTTTCTGGTCTGGTAGCAGGAGCTCCAGAGGGGTGCATCCTATCAGGTCACCATTTTCTCCAGATCCGACCTTTTACTTTCTTCATGGATACTGTTCTTGATGCTATACCACTGCTTGCGTGATCTATATTTAGTGTTCAATGAAGGAAAGCTATTCTTGAGATTTTCTCCAAATTCATGTGGGATGTGGGTTTTGGGATCTCATGGACTTGCTTTAATTTTCAACTTCAACTTGAATTTGCATATGAGCAATTGTTAATATATTTCACAGTCAGCCTCTGACCTTAATTAGACTGCTGATATTGAGCTTCTCTATTATTTCCTCTTACAGAGATATTCCATTTGATTCCCATGTATTCCATCGGCTAAAGTCCCTGTGTACCCTAGCCATTTATGTCATTGAAAAAAGTATTTGCAATGAAGAAGTTGCTGATTTTGCAAAATTCTGTCATACCATCAACAGCTTCATATCTATCATCAAGAACATATTTTCCAACAACTGCTCCTGCCTCTTTGTTTCCAACTTTCACATTTTAATCTCTAATAATTATCAATGGATCTTGATTGCATGTGTGATCAATATTAGATTGAAGAAGTTGTTATAATTCTTCAATTACATCATCAGTTGTCCAAAGGTTGTTGTGCAAACTTGAATAACAGTTGTATTAACTTGACTTCCTGTCAGCACGTAGATATTATCCTTTCACTAGCAGTATTGTACTTCGGATAGATCTCGAAATGTTCTCTTTCATCATGACTGTGATGCCAGTCCTCTGGAATTGGTTGTTCCCATCAAACCACATGATTCTCTGATTCAAAATATCCAGTACCACTCCATTTCTGCTCACTAGTGCCTAGGATCCCAATCTGTATGCATTTCATTCTATTTTTAGAGATGTTCAGTTTTCCTATATTCATACTTTGTAGACTCCAATTTATAATTATCAATAGATCTTTGCTGATGTGTCTGCTCACTTTGAATTGCACCTCACCAATGAATAAATGTCTTGAAAGTTTGACGCCAGCCATGCCACTAAGATTGACACCACTTGGAGCAAGCAGTGATTCCCAGTCATGGGTAGTGCCTTCCAGCCTGAGGGACTTCTCTTCTGGCTTGGATCTGACCATGTTCCATGGCTGTTCCTAAAGCTAGCAGAGGTGAATTCCTCACAAGAGGGCAACCTATTCCTTATGCGTAGTCCGTTCTTAGTCTGGAAGTGTCACTGAAACCTGTTCACCATGAATGCCTCTCCTGGTATTTGAAATATTGGTGGCATAGCCTTCAGCATCATACAAATATGCAAGCCACCACAGTAACACTAACTGACAAGCTTATAGTAGACTTCGGAAAATGATGTGTTCAAGCCTGCAGTACCTATTGCCCTCCACCAGACCCTCCCTGTGGTTGCCTGTGAGCTATCCAGTCTCCCAGTTCACATGAGTGAGGAGTAGCTAGCTCCCATTTTTCTTTTCCCTGGTGACTACAGCTGCCGTACAGCTGGTAGCTGAATTCTCTAGAGAACCTCTTTTCAGATTTGATTTTTTCCCGAGTGAGACCTCTGTAGCCATTTGGAGATAGGGTCAATAGTTCGGGGAGAGTTTCTGCTCTTTGAGACAGAGGAGGGCCAGCTTGGGAACACCGTGGCAAACTGAATCTAATAGCAGCTAATGAAGCAAGCACATATTTCCCTGGCAAAGCCTTCGTGCTTCACTTCTTCTACTTGAACTTAGAGACCTTTCGCTCGACTGCTACGGCGTAAAGAAGACACAGCCTGCTAGATGTGAAGGAATGGGACAAAGTGCACCGGTTACCAGTCACCTTCTGTGTACGCTACATAACCATTTTGTAAATACATCTTATTCTGTTATCTCAAACATTTTGGGATTTTGCTCCCTCTTTTACAGACAATGAAATACTAAGATAGTAATTTATGTCCAAAACTAGTAAGTGATCTACCTAGGGCCGATGTAAGGCCCAACATAGTTGAGTTAAACTTCCAAAAGTACATTTTCCCTTTGCACAATAATATACCATTTCAAGAAGACTGATTGTAGTTCAGCATTAAATAAGGCATTATAAAAATATAATATAGAGCAGTCAAAGGAATAAATATCTTTAAACATGTGAATTCACTGAGAAGAATTAAATCAAACTTCAGAGAGAAACAAGAGTATAAAACTGCCCAGGAAACAGGAAAATGAATGATGGTGTTGGTTGCAGTGCTGGTAGATTGCCTTCTTTATCTGGAATTCTATGCTCATCATACCAACAATAAAACCGTAGACAACCACACACACATGCATACACACACATGGCAATGAAGTGAAATGCTAGCATGCATAAAATATGTGTACTTTAAATGCAAAACATAAATAATAATAATTATAATACCTATAATAATACAGTTAACATTCATTGAAACTGAACCATACCAAGAGATGTGCCAAACATGTCTCACACATTATCTAATTTAATAGAAATGATAATAGCAGGTATGCTACAGGGCTGTTTTAATAATTAATAAATGCAAGTAAAGCATGTAAACAGTGCTTGACACAGAATAAGTGTAACATAAATGGTCGCTGTCATTATTATGGCTAGTGTTCCTTGTAGCAAGGATAATCTAGAAAACCGATAAACCACCTGCACTGGAAATTCAGTTGGTATGCGTGGAAAGAAAACAAAGGGAAGAAAGTTATGAGCATGATATCTAATTATTTATTATAATGAAAGAAAAATTAATATTTTAAAGCATTATATGCTATAATTCAGATTAAATTTAGTCCAGTGTCTATCTTCAATGACTCCACTTCTCCATCCTTAAACAGAAAACATTTTGAGCAACTACGTAGTGGAGTTGCAGTTTTTGTTTTGAGGACTGTGTACGTAATATGATGGACGGAAAGAGCTAGTCTAGTACTTGAAAAATAGATGCCTTTAAAAAGCTTTCTAAATATTTAAAATAATTGTCATTTACAAGTTGGTAGAAAATAATGAAAGGTTTTGTCCTCTCTGTTCTGTTTTGTCTTCCCTTTCCAGACCGTTGCATTGATCGAGCTGGGGCAGCACAAGCTACCCCAGGGAATGATGTGGTTCTACCAGAAACTTCCCTGGTCATACCAAAATATAATTCAATGTGAATTTATTGAGCACTTATTATATGACAAGAGTTGGTGTATTTTGTCCAGTAGTGTAAAGGAAAGGTAAAAAGTACAAGGGAGCTTCAAAAAGTTTTATTAAAAAATTAATTAGATGGTAATGGAATTTCCTCACAGACCTTTTGAAACCCCCTCATATATGACGAAGCATAGTATGAGAAGACGTACTATGGCTAAATGGTCAGAAAGTCTGGCTTGAACTACTACATAGATCATGTCTATGTGATTTTAGGCCAATGATTTAATCATGCTAACCCTTAGTTTTCCTATGAAATGGGGATATTTATAATATTCACCATGTAATGCAGTTGTGAGGATTAATGAAACAATTCATAATGTGCTTAGCACTCCCCCTAGCATATACTTAGCATTCTATATATGTTAGCCATTAATTGTACATGAAGTTACCAAAAATTTCCAAATATGTATTAGGACGCAGATAGGGTTTTGTTGCATTAAAACCGAATTTGACATAAACACTGTAATTTAAGACTACACACATACACACATATATTACAGCCTTCAGGAAATTTATAATTTTGATGGGAATACAATACTTAGACACAACTAAGACTAATGATTACATGTGGATAATTATGTATTGAAATGTCCAAGACCTCAATAATGACAGGTTAATAACAGAACAAAGATGTTTGTTTCACTCAATTTACTTCTATTCCATCAAACAGTGCCATCATAAACTGTGTTCAACATTTTTTTTATTGTGTAACATATATATATATATATATAACATACATAAATTATAACATCTATTGTAATGACATGAGGAATATTTATGCTACATAAAGCATAAGACAACACTCTAAATGGTCATTACAAATACATTTATTTAAGTATACAGACTTAGACTAAGATTTTTTTTTAAATGGAATGAAGCAGTTGGTTTGTCAATATTGCAGCACCTTTTGTTCTGCCCTACAGAGTTTGAAACATTTTAAAGATATACTGATCCATTATGTTCATTTTACGTACAAAGAAACAGAGGTCTAGGGAGAAGTGATGTATACAAGTCTATACAGATTCAAAGGTTAACAAAAATAGGAGCCATTAAATAATAGAAAACAAAACAAACGGAAGATACATACGGAGTCGTGCCAGATTACAATCTTTACAGACATTATTTTCCTTAACCTAATTGCCTTCATTTGTAGTGATGAGGAAATGGATTGACAGAACTAGAGGCAAGGAGGCTGTATCAGAATTGAAATGTGGAGAAAGCAGGCCTTAGATGAGAGTACTGGTCATGGGAATGGAGAAATAGTGTCAAAAGTGGAAAGAAGGAAACAGATGACCAGGTGGATTACAGAATGAAAATAAAATATTTTCATATTTTAGTAATTGTAACTCAGATATACTGAACATAGATGATTTGGGAATGAGAGGTAGGTACCGTTGCCCTTGGAAGAAAATTTCTATAAGAGCTTATTCTTGAAGAAGCCCTGTTAAATTGGAAGACAAACGTCTATTGAGGCTTTATACATTGATTGGGTTACTAAGTATGTAAATCTGACTTTTAAAAAAAGTTAAGTTAGTGACTTGAGGTTTAAACGTACCTGAAATGGGCTTTCAAATAGTCATCAGAATTTATAACTCCATGCCAAATATATTCAACTAATACATATGTTAAAATGCACACTACACATCTTACTTTTGACTAATGAGATTTCAAATCCACCCTGATTCACTCCCGTTTACAGAAGGAAATTAAAAAATTGATTGGTTACTTCCTCCGCTGCTGGTGGACACCTTGATTGGCCAGCTGCCGGTGGCTAGGCAACCGGACCAGAGCAAGTAGCAGACTTCATCACAGCAGGAGCCATGAGGCAAGAAGCTCTGGGATCAATTAAAATGCCAGGCTTTTCCAGGCTGGTTTCCAGCGCATCTGTGCATGATTCCACATAAATTTAGGGAATTAGAGATCAGACAAAGGTAAACATCTCTGTGCTCTGCTGAGCATTGATTTAGAACGAGAAGATGAAATACGCCACAGTCCTTCCGCCTGGAGCGGGCTGACGCCTTCGCGGATTCTTTTTCCCTTACACTCAATTGCTTCATTATTTTAGATATGCTGTCATGTGAGGCTGCTTAAATCATCTGTGTGCTCCTCTGAGGGCCAGAAGAGGGAAAGAAACAAAGGAAAAACCAGAGCCCCGCTTCTTACTCTAACCCGCCTTTAGCGTTGCAGTCATACCTCTAAAAGGAAAAATCATTGATGTTCTTCATTTTCCAGCCATTTGGTCTCCTGAACGTGGTTGAAATATATATATATAAAAAAATGTCATTCATATCCTCCCGGGGAATGGAAGACATTCTCTCTATGAGTCAATGGAAGTCTGACCTTTGCGGCACCCCCTCCCTCTTTGTTTTGTTTGTGTGTTTGATCGGTTTCCTGGAGTCTGTAGCTGTGGCTGTTTCTCCAGGGCAGGGTTATTGTCCGACCTCTGTACCAGGGACAGGTTGAGACTGCACACTATTCTTTGTATCTACTCCGAGGTAAGAGGTTGACGGTAAATCTCTAATTTCATGTAGCAAACACTAGGAAAAGACAAAATCGGGTAAGTGCAGACTGGAAAATAAAGGCAAGGAAGTCCTTCGAAGGTACAAAAATTATATCCCGTAAAATAATAAAATCAGTTCCTATCAGATAAAAGCACAGTTATCTTTTTTATTCAACAATAACCAAAAAAAGCAATAGGGAAGAAGCCACCCGTTTGGCCCCATGTTAGATATAGAATAAGAAGTGGGGCTTGCAGGCAATTTCTTGAGTGAACTTAACTCACTGTCTCCTGGGCTGTTCCCATACAAACAAATGAGGGCGCTATAACGGAAGACCTCCGAAGTTCTTTCCAGCTTTATGGATGTGAAATCTTATGCATTCAAAATTCTAGGTAAGCAAGGAGGAAAATAACATTTCTGATGATTCTCTCAGTTACCTAAGTCACCCCGGTGATACTGTGGGTTAGGTGTTGGCTGCTACCTGCAAGGTCCTTGTGTGTTGTTTAGTATTCTCTACTTTATGTCATGGCTCCGCTATACCTTACAGTGGCTACACAGATCGCACAGGCAGAAGTCACGATTAACAGAGTGTTAAGGAAGTTAACTGGTTGTAATGCAAGTGAGAAAAGCTGAGGATAAAGTTATTCATCAGGACAGGTTACAAAGTTCTTTCAGGGCTGCTAATACCTGCACAGGGGACATACCACTCTGCTGTAAGCATCAACCCACAGGTACCACCTGAAGCATCTTGAGGTAACAAACCCAACTCCTGGCATTAAGTGCCCAGAGGCACTCCACACCCATAAGCCTCAGCCCAGTGGTTAAAATCCACTTACCACTCAGAGAGAAAAAGATGAGGCACTGGGCCTTTGCAAAAATAGTTATAGTCTTGTACACGGTATTTGGGGTCACAGTGACTCTGAATCAACTCAGTGGTAGTGGTTTTTTGTTTTTGTTTTGTTTTGTTGCTTGTTTGTTTGCTTTGTCACCTATCAGCTAGTACACAATGAACTCAATGGAGGATTTTAAAGAAAAGTTCTAATCCAAGGCAATGGTTCCAGGGGCCATCCTCCTTTGTCTACATCTGTTTCCATTATCTAGCTTTCTCTTCTCTCTGTATGGTCCCCCTCCCCATTCTACTCTTTGTAGATCCAAATGATTAGACTTAGAGCCCATTCTTTTGGGGAACAATCTAATTAACACAACCAAGAGAGCCCTATTTCCAAACAGATCATCTTATAGTTAAATGCATCAGAAATTTAGCACATAATTTTATCACTAAAAAGCACCCAAGGCTGTGCTCACTTATGTAGCTTATTTCTTTCATTCTCCAAAGAACCCTGTGAGCTAGATATTATCTCTATTCTACAAGTAAAGAAGCAGAAATTTGTTAACATGTCAAAAGGTTACAGACTAATGAATGACAAAACCCTGCCTTTCTGCCAGTTAAGCCTGTGCACTTTCTCTCCCATTCCCAGCATTCTCTCCCTCTCAGGAAAGCAAGACTGACAGACTGCAAAGGACTCCACTTCTGAGGAGTGGCCACTGAAGTCCTTATGAATAACAGCAGAGCATTGTTAGATACTGGAAGCATCATGCGTACCAGTGGAACAGGACACATATGAGAATATATATATATATATATAAGAGAGAGAGAGCAAGAAGGAATGTAACAGCTAATTAATCCACACAGCAGTACAGAAGGCTCAGTTCAACTCACTTCCCTGGAAGAGTTAATATACTGGAAGTCCTTCAACTCACTTGGGCTCCCAGGTACAAGGTCAAGGAAGCAGACAGTGGAGTCCTCCCTCAGTCAAGGCAGGCAGAGTCTGCCCACAGGCAGAAGACAGCATGATGGGTCAGCAATAGTCAGTAGCTCCATACTTTATCAGTAGCTCGATAGCTTAGCAGCAGGCCTGCATAGTATATCGAACTCAAGCAATACAAGGCCACAAGATCCACCAGCCTCAAGCTCAAGCAATGTACTCACCAGCAGCATGGTAAAGCAGGTCTCAAAGGAGCCTTAAGTTCTAGTGACACAATCCTCAGGTTGGCTTGGCCCACAGGTAGTATAGCTAACAGATTGAGGCAAAGAACTAGCTAAATCAGCAGCACACTGGTCAGACCACCAGAGAGCAAGAGAAAGGGTGGTGGGGCCTTGCAGAGCCATCTATCTCTTTGCCCTCCAATCAAATTGTGACCTGATTAATCCCACATGTTCCTTTTGGCCAGGTTGGCACAATAAACCTAACTGTCACAGACTGTCTCATGTACTTCAGACGTGTTATCAAGAGGGACCAGCTCCTGTAAAAAGACTTCGTGTTTGGTAAATTAGAAGAAGAGGGAAAAAGAAGTCCTGAGAGAGATGGATTGACACAGTGACTAGTACAATCGGTTCAAACCACAACAATTTTGAGGATGGTCTAGGATGGAGTATTGTTTTTTTCTGTTTTATATATGGTCACTATGATTCAGAACTAACTTCAAAGCAACTAAAAACAAGAACAATAAATCATGTCCTATGAGGAAAATCTACCTAGAGTTTAAGTTAAATAAATCATTCATTCTGTAGGCATTGTAGACATAAGTGAAGTATAACATCAATCTACTATAAAGGTCATTTCAAACACATAAGACATTAAAATCTCATCTTAACTATCTTCTGGGATTTGGCCAGTAAAGACCCAGAAACCTGGCAATCTTCCAACAGAACAAACTATATGGCACGGTTGAAGGCTGGACTCTTCAGCTTGGTGTTCCAAATCTGGGTACCTTCAGGGAAGAAAAAAATGCATTTCAGATCTTGCCAAAGTCCACGGCAAAATGTTTTAGTAAGAAAAGTAAATGGAGACTTAAATCTCACACAACTTGTGGAAGAGTGTTTTAATTTTTGGTCACTTTCAAATGACTGTAATTAATGTTGCTTATATGCAGCTGGCATATTTATGAATTGAGTTTCTTCCTTATAATAATCATAATTTTCCTACCAATTAGCAGCACCCGGAGACCTGGGAATAACTGACTGCAAGTTGATAAATTGTCTAAGAAAACATTGATAAAAATGCTCTCTGTACATCAGCAATTACTTCTGTCACATTCTTCTAGCTGGCATAAACCTACGGTAGAAAATCCATGACTGACAACTCGCTCTCCACCCCAGAGAAGCAGCACTTCTCGGGTCCCCCCATTGGGGGCCCGTGGAGTTAGCCAGGGAGTTGAGGGCTCCAGTCTCTCTCTCTCCCTTCTCTCCTCTTCCTTCTGGATTCTCTGACTCCCTGCTGAAGTCCCTTAATCCCTCCTGATAAGCGCAGAACAAACTTCCCCTTTTTCTTCAAAAAAAAAAAAGAAAATCCATGACTTTAGAAAGTCCTGCTTCTTTCTCAAATAGCTTTAAAAACAAATTGTGTGTGTGTGTGTGTGTGTGTGGTGGGGTTGTAGGGAGGATGGGGGGGTCTCCTCAATGACATGACCATCAATGATAAAGTATTGCAACTTGTGAATATCAAATGAGATGAGCAAAATGATTCTGAGTGGCATTTCTCATTGCATTTTCACTAACGGTTTAGGGAAAGCTCATTGCAATGATAGCTAATTTTGCAAAAAGCCAATATATGAAAATACACGAGTGGGAGTTGTGATTTGGTAACATAAGCAACCAGATTCTTCTCCTTAACAAACACATAGCAATTCTTCATTTAATAAATGTAATGAGAAATAACCAAAGAGCTGTATTCAGGTGAAAGAGTAGCAATCCTAAGTTCCAGAAAAAAAGGGGAAAACATACTTAAAACTGTAGCATGAAAAACAAAGAAACAAAAAAAAAAATGTAGCATGAGTGGCAAGCCTACGAAATCCTGGGGAGTAGCAAGCCTTGGTATAGACCTGCCGTCTCTTTCCTCAGGCCTACTCCTTGCCCAGGAGCAGAGGACTAACAGCCTGATGCAGCAAGTGAAGGCACTGGGAAAAGCTAAGGCATTGTTGAGGCAGCCCCTTTCGCATACATATGCCTCGAAAAACCTACTTTAGAAATGGTGGCTTTGAGTATGTCTTAGAGTGAGAAAAATGAAAGTCTTTCACCAGAAACCAAAGATCTGGGCCTATTCTGCATGCAGGTAAAATTTACTGCTATATTCTATTAAGCCATCTCAATCTAAGAAACTAATAAAAAATACCTTTCTATGAACAGGAAAACTTCTAGGATGCCTGAGAGAAACCAATAGACATTCTTTTTCTTTAAGGATATTGGTAGTATTCAGTGAATATTGTATTCTGAAGTTCAAGATAAGAATATCTCAAGAGATTTAAGATGATTTTATTCTTAAAATGTTGTTGGCTGTTAGGTGCTAGTGAGCTGGTTTCAATTCATAGAAACCACATGTAATACAGAAGGAAACACAACCCAGTTCTGTACCGTTCGGTTAGTCTTATGTTAGACCCCAATTTCAAAATTTTTAAATAGACCATACAAATTATAAAATGTGAAAAAAGGTGAACTACTGTAAATAAACAATATAGATATTATAATTAAATGTTATCATTCTATTTAATCTTGTCATTAGCTACAATTGAAAATAGGGATGAATTAGAAGACAGATATTAACTATCCAGAATTGGTAGTGGTAAAAATATAAATAAGGAGAAGAAACTATAAATGTATGTGGAGAATATGAAAAAGAGATTAAAATACATAGTGGAAAAAATGTAATTTTGCAGTATTTATCAAATATTCTACAAGGAGTGATAAAGAGACTGGAAAGAATCAATATTCAAACAGATAATGGATGTGAATTTTTGTAACTGATGAAAGAAAGAACCTTTAGGTTAACAAATCTTATCAGTACTGAGTAGGGCAAAGACCAGTAAATTCTACAGTTGTTGGAACTGATTCAATGGCAATTAACAACTGTTGCCATACAAAACCGAAGGACACCAACTTCAAAGGGAACCTCTTAGAAGAAATCAAAGGGAAAATAAATGCAACCATACCTTGAAGATACTGTGTGTTTGGTTCTAGACCATAACCATAAAGCGAGTATCAAAATAAAGCAAGTCACACATACGTTTGCTTTCCCAGTACATATGAAAGTTATGCTTACATGATAGTCGATTATGTGTTCAATATCATTATGAAAAAGTTTGAAATACTGTTAGAATTACTGAAATATGACAGGGAGGCATGGAGGGAGTGCTTACTGTGAGTAAAATGATGCCGATAGACTTTGCTGATGTAGAGTTGTCACAAATCTTCAAGCTGTAAGAAACCACCATCTCTGAAAAACACATTAAAACAAGGTATATCTGTAACTATTATATTTCTTAGCAACAGGAATTGAATTTAGAAAATAATCGAAATATCCTCAGTAGGATGTTTTGGAGGGGGGTGCAACAATGTCCAATTTAGAATTTTATACACGGAACCTATCATTTAGGACTGGACTAAAATTAAACAGTTATAGAAAACTAGGGCTGAGATTTCACTATTTGCACAATTTACAGACTGTACTGAAAACACTCCTAAGGGATATAAAGGTCCAAGAAGCAAACATTAAGGAAGACAGGCCTAGGTACAAGAATAATTGGGATTTCTTTTTTTAAAACATAAGAATGTGAGTAAAGAAAGTGTTATTTTTTTAAAAAGCATAAACTAAAACCTGACATAATTACAGGGAAGCTGACAACGAGCTCTTAGAATTAAGCTAATGTTTGCATGGTGATAAAATGGACATATTTACAATATTAAGTCAGGTGTGTGCACTAAAAGTATAAAGGTAATAATAAAATATAAATGAAATACATAATTCAAAGATGGTAGGGGGGAAGGTAATGTAGGCAATGAGCCCAATGGAAGGGGTAACAGGAAAGGAGAAAAAAATAAACAAGGGAAATGAGTATATGCAGGTTATCTGTTGTTTCAGATCCAAGTTTAACCTAGCTTTCATGCTGTGACACTGGGAGACTGCAAAGTACATTTCCCAGACACCTTGCCCATTGGTCTCTGATTAAGTTCTACCAAGGGGAGATCAGAAGAAAGGAAAAAGAAGAGTATGTTCAGCTTCTGGTACCAAAGAGACTGTATCTCTGTGCAGGTGGCAGAGGGAAGGGGGTATAGTTTTAGACTCCAACAGTCCAGGCAATAGATAAACCCATTGCCTTGGAGTGAAGTCTGATTCCTAGTGACCTTAATGGACAGAGGAGAACTGCCCTCATAGCGTATCCATAGTAATGTTCTCAAAGCAAACTGCGACTTCTTTCTTTCTGGAGTGGCTGGTGGGTTAGAATGATTGATCTTTTGTTTAGCATCCAAATTCTCAACTTGGCACCACCAGACCTCCTTAGTTGTAGATGGCACCTCTTGGTTGATTCTAATGCAGCTTCAGCAGCATCTTGTTTGTGGTTTCACTCTGAACTACAGAAATTCATGAAATGACGTGTTAATGGTATACAGAGCCCAGAATATACCTCTTATTCCTCTAGAACATAGATTCCCAAACTTTTTTGGCTACCACTCCCTTTTCAGAAAAATCTCAGTAACACACCTAATAATTAAAAACTTTTATACCAGAGCCTATAGTCCAAGATAAAGTGTAGATATCTGCTGTTTCAGCCTTTGTGGATCATTCCAGCACCCTCAGGAAAACAAAAATCTCACAACAGGACTGACAGGTAACATTATGATAAATGGAGAAAAGGCTGAAGTTGTCAAGGGCTTTGCCTTCCTTGGATCCGCAGGCAATGTTCAAGGAAACAGCAGTTGAGATGAAAGGAAGCATTGCTTTAGGTAAATCTGCTGCACCAGATCTCTTTAAAGTGTTGAAAAGCGAGGATGTTATCAAGCCACATGGCATCTCGCCTACTCAGTAGCCAGATACACCACCACAGTAGACCACAGGTAGGCCCCCAAATCACTTTAACCAGTCCCACAGAGACAGAGCTCAGAGCCCCATGTCTTTGGGAATAGGGCTGCTCCAAAACAAAACAGAGACAGAAAACTACCTCCAAAACAAAACAGAGACAGAAAACTACCTCAACACCGTCGACAAGAAAACAAGAGAAGCAAATTGCAATGTCAGAGGAAGTCCTACACCTAACAACACTCTTAGAAGAAGCAGTTGTTGATCTGCCCCAAAAAGAAATCTTCAGAATGCTGCTTGGAGTCACACAGGATATGAGGGAAGCAACACAGAAAAAGGATGTGTTGATAGAGGAGATGAAGTCCACAATGAAGGGTATGGTAGTTATAGAATCTGTTGTCAATTTGAGAGGATTAAGAATGAAGGAGTGGAGTTTAGCTTGTTGACCTCATTTGGAGGCGCTAAGGAGATAAATAGCTTGCTGGAGGCAGTATGCACACTCACTTCCTGTAAGATATTAAGGATGATGAGCCTGATGGGGCCACACTGATGGAGGTGAACCCTGGGAGTGGGAGGAGCCATGTGGAGACCTCTGCCAGCACTGAGATGCTTCTACCACCATTGGATCCACAAAACTTTCCACCCACTGGCCTGTGATCTTCCTACATTCAGCATTATTGCATGGCTGTGTGAGTCTAAAGCGGAATTTATGGACTAGTATTTGACATGTGGGTTAATATTGGACTTATAGACTTGATCTGGACTGGGCTTGGATGTTTTCTTGATGTACAATTACTCTATATAAAGCTCTTTCCTATACACTTATGAGTGTCTATGAATTTGTTTCTCTAGTCTACCCTAGCACAGAGTGGGTGAAGTCCATGCATCAAAGGAATTAATACAGGAGTTAAAGGGTGATGTAACAAAAGAAAAAAAAATAAGATAACAGACCACACCAACAGACTAGAAGAGGTGAAGAGTTGCACCAGTGATCTTGAGGAAAACCAGGCAGACGTCAACAAATGGGAAAGACAGTTAAATAAGACAATCAAAGAGGTGGAAGAAAACCTGAGAAAAATGACAGATGCTATGAAGAGGACCCATATTTGAAAAGTGGGATACCAGAACAATACACAATGAAGAATTCAACAGCTAAATGAGCGAGTCATTCTTAGAAGAAAACTTCCCCACCTTAATGAATGAGCATCTGACAATCATACAGGAAGCAGAGAGGACACCAATTAGACTACCCCCCAGGAAGAATTCACCAAAGCACATAATAGTTAAATTATCCAATTTTTAGGAAAATGAGAAAGTCATAAGGGCAGCTACAGGAAAAAAGGCAGTCACATAAAATGGTACTAAGCAAGAATATGCTCCGATCTATCAGTAGAAGAGGAAAGAGTGGAGAAACATTCTACAAAGTTGAAAGAGAACGCCAATCCAAGAATCCTCTATCCCACCAAACTATTAGGATAGCTGGAGAGATAAGAGTCTTCTCAGGCAAGGAAAAGCTCAAAAAACAAGTCAAAAGACACCCAACCCTGTGAAAAATCCTTCCCAACTCACTGTAGTCAGAAGACCAACATTCACCAAGCACAAACAGGAGACCAGCATATAGCACATCTCTACCCGGAAGTCAACATGCCGAAAACAACCACCTCTTTGCCTCAGTGGGGAAAAGAAGGCAAGAATGAAGCCCACTGCATATACTCAGCACACTGTTATGGGGTAAGATAGGAAAATACCCAACACAAAAGGTACAGGATGACAACAATTAATCCACCTATGGTGCTAGTAACTCTGAATTTAAACAGTCTGAATTCACCCATTAAAAGACAAAGGCTAGCAGACTGACTTAGAAAACATAATACAACTTTTTTTTTTGCCTCAAAAGATACATCTTAAGCTCACAGATAATAATAGGCTAAAAATTAAAAGCTGGCTAAAAATATACAAAGCAAACAGCAACCTAAAAAGCAAGAGTTGAAATCCGAATCGCTGACAAAATTCATCTCAAGGTGCAAAACATAACAAGAGATAAGAATGGGCATTATATAATGCTCAAAGGATCAGTAGACCAAGAGCCAGTGAGCATAGTAAATATATACATGCCTAAAGAGAGACCCAAGAAATTAGTCCAATTCTTCAATAAATGAAAACAAAAATCACAGTCTCAACAATCATAATAGGTCACTTTTATACACCACTATCAGAAAGATAGATAAGGAGGGAGCAGAGCTAAATACTACAATCAGGCACCTCGACCTGATAGACATTTATAGAGCTCTTCATCCAAATGCAAAAAACAAAAACAACTCACATTCTTTTCAAGTGCACATAGCTCATATTCGAAAATAGACCAGATACTGTGTCAAAAGTCAAGCCTGAGTAAATTCAAACACTTAGAAATCACTCAGACATCCCTCTCAAACCCTCATGCCATAAAGCTAGAGATCAACAAAAGGATGACCAAAAAACAACGGCAAACAGTTAGAGGATGAATAATAATCTTCTGCAATACGAGTGGGTACTGACCCATATTAGAGATGGAATTAGGAAGTTTTTAGAAACTAATGATTATGAGAATACCACATATCAAAACCTATTGGACAGAGTAAAAGCAGTTATCAAAGGGTAGTTGATAGGGATTAATGTACATATGAAAAAGGAAGAAAGACATGATGGATATGGTACTACAAAACCTCCAACAACTAGAACAGAGTCTACAGAACAAAAATCCCACCAATAGCAAAAGAAAAGAAATAATAAAAATCAGGGTGGAGATAAACGAATAGGAAGACGAGGGAACAATGCAAATATCAAGGCTAAAGCTGGTTCTTTGAAAAGATCAACAGCATCAACAGACCACTGGCAAACCTGACCAAGGAAAGGAAAGCGCAAACATCAATAGCCAGGTTGAGAGATGAAACAGGGGAAATTGTAATGTACCTAAGAAGATTAAAAGGATAGTTTCAAAGTACTACAAAGATCTGTATTCCAATGAATTAAAAAACTTGGAAGACATGGATAAGTACTAAGAAAAATAATTCCTAGATTATTCCAGATAGAGGTCAGGAACCTCAACAGACTCATAGCAAAAGAATAAATAGATATAGTTATCAAGAAAGTACCAACAACAACAACAAAAACAAACTCCTGGGCCAGATGGTTTCACAGGAGAATTCTACCAAGCACTCAGGAAAGCTGACATGGATCCTACACAAACTATTCCAGAACATAGAAAAAATGGCAAATTTCCAAAATGATTTTATGAAACTACTATAATACTGATACCTAAAGCAAGCAAGGACCCCACAAAAATAGAGAACTACGGACCAATATCTCTAATAAACATTGATGTAAAAATATTTAACAAAATATTGTCTAATAGAATACAAAAGTATATAAAATTAATCATTTTTCATGACCAGGTGGGATTCATTCTAGAGATGCAGGGATGGTTCAACATCAAAAGTCCATCAACATTATCCATCACATTGAGAAGGAAAAGGATAAGAACCACACAATAATATCAATAGACGCAGATAAAGCAGATGACAACATCCAATACCCATTCCTAATTAAGATACTCAAGAATATAGGAATGGAAGAGAAATTCCTTAAGTTAATACAAGCTATCAATGACAAAACAACAGCCAACATTATAGTCAATGGAAAAAAGAGGAAAACTGAAAAGAGGACCAGACAAGGATGCCCCTTGTCCCCACTTTTATTCAACATTGTACTGGAGGTCCTAGCCAACAACATAAGGTAACAGCAGGAAATTAAAGGTATTTGTTTGGGGGAGGCAGGGGTGTAACTATTGTATTTGTAGATGACATATTCTATACATTGAAAACCCCAAAAGCTCTACAACTGGAGTGTTGGCAGTAATAGGAGAATATGGAAGACTGGCAAGATACAAGACCAACAAACAGAAGTCCATTGGATTTCTATATACCTGGGAAAAGACCATAGAAAAGGAAGTCAAAAAGGCACTGCCCTTCACAATAGCCAAGCACAAATTGAAATACCTAGGGATATACCTGGCCAAAAATACAAAAGATTTGTATGAGGAAAACTACAGAACCCTACTTTAAGAAACCAAGGGTGGATTCCACAAATGGAAGAATATCCCATGCTTGTAGATCAGAAGACTCAACCTTATAAAGATGTCAATACTACAAGGCATTAAGTAAGTTTAATGCTATCCCGATACAAATACCAACATCCTTCTTCAAAGAATTGGCAAATCTGACTACAAATTTCATATGGAGAGGGAAGAAGCACAGAATTAGCAGTGAACTCCTCAAGAAGGAAAAAGTCACAGGGCTTGCTTTACCTGACTTTAACACCTACTATACAGCCACAGTGGTCAAAACAATGTGGTACTGGTACAATGACAGACACTCAGACCAATGGAAAAGAACAGAAAACCCAGAAATAAAACCATCAGTATACAGAAAACTGATCTGTGATAAAGACCCAAAAAACATCAAATGGGAAATGGATGCCTTCTTAAACAATTGGTGCTGGAAAAAATGGATATCTACCTGCAGAAAAATGAAGCAAAACCCTTACTTCACCCCATGCACAAGAACAAACTCAAGGTGGATCACAAAACTAGAAGTAAAACCCCCAATGGACCATCAATGAGGGAATTGGCACAAACCTAAGAACCTTGGCACAGGGAATACATAGGCTAACTGAAATAGAGAAGGATACACACATGGAAGAAGCTGAACTTGATCAGTGGGATATACTAAGGATAAAACACCTATGTGCTTTGAAAGAGAGTAATAAGAGAATCCACAGACTGGGAGAAGATTTTTAGCAATGACACAGCAGACAAAGGACTTTTTACAATTTACATTATCCTGCTAGCCTGCAATAAGAAAAAAGCAGGTAGCCCTCTGAGAAGGTGGATAAAAGACCTGAAGTTTCACCAGGGAGGAAACCCGAACGGCCAATAAGCATATGATAAAATGTTCCTGATCTCTAGCCATCAGAGAAATGAAAATTAAAACAACTATGAGATACCACCTAACACTCTTGAGGATAGCCCAAATCAGAAAATCAGAGAGCAACAAGTAGTGGAGGGGATATGGCAAGATAGGGAATCTCTCATCCACTTTTGGTGGTCTTGTAGATACATACAGCCACTGTGGAAAGCGATCTGGTGATATGTAAAACAAATGGAAATTGAGTTACCTTACGTTCCATAAAAAGTAAGAAATAGACCACCACCAGTCATCTGTGCTCCAGTGTTTATTGCAGCTCAATTAACAATCCTAAAGAATTGGAAACAACCTATATTTCCATCAGTAGATGAGTGGATTAGAAAACTGATATATACACACAATGGAGTACTACACATCCCTAAAAAAGCAGTAATGAATGCATGAAGCACATTGTCTCATGAGAAGAATTGGAGGAAATTATGCTTAGCAAATTAAGCCAATCACAAAAGGACAAGTAACACATGAGTCCACTAAGTTAAGATCAGTCAACACAGGGAGTACAGAAAGAAAGCTACCTAATACATAATAAATGGGTTGAGGGACAGGCACTTGGACGGGGGGTGGGGGGTGGGGGTGGGCAGACCAAACCCAAAGATGCATAAGGTATCCCAACCTAAAGAAGGGGAAAATGGGGGTGAGGGGACACAATAGCATTGGGGGAGCAGGTTACAAATCCACCAATGGGGAGGCAGACCTTATCACAGCCAGTGCTCCAAGCCTTGAGGGCAACACAACCACATGGAACAACCCATTAATAGAGAGGACCATGGTGCTGGCCCAAATCCAAGCTATGCTGACCCCCTCCCTAGAAGAATGTGCTACCGAGAAAAACACTGAAGCTACAGTGAGGAGAGGGGCTGGCCTTTTCCACCCTCGAGAGCAAGTTATGAAGGAAAGAGAGAGAATGAGAACTAGACCATTCTGGCACACCAAGTCCTGAGTATGGCATCCCTGTGTGGAGCAGCTACCACACAGAAAGGACTGTGGGGCTGACAACAGCCTGAGACATGATGTTCCCTCACTGGAACATAGCACCGCAGAGGACAATACTAGGGAACAGCATGGAAAGGGAGTATGGTCTGACCCCCGCACAGTGGGGCAAACCAGAAGGGTACATATCAGACCAGTAATGGGCCCAAAGTCATAGGTCTTAATTCTACTAAAGATTAAAGCTACACTAGACTATACTACAGATAAACTATCAAGGTGTTGTAAACTATGTGTTCATAATTTAATTTATGACTTTTTCTTCTGGACTTGTATTCCCCTTATAGGGAAAAATAAACAATGGGTTGTTCTTTGTTCCTGTTCCAATTTCAATTAGCATTCTTCAAGTAATTATGTAAATATTAATAATGCATCCTCAAAAGTCTTCACAACCCCTTTGGACTTAGTCTCATTTCTCGAACCAAAGTCCGTTCCAGCTTTAATCTAGGAATTCCACTAGTTTGAAATCTTAATGTTCTACACCATTTGGATAAAATTTTGAATCTATAACCAGTTTGTATTGTAGGTCAACCTCTGAACTGAATTAATCTACCTTAAGACTTGTGACCCTACGCATGTCTCAAACCACAACACCAGTGTCAAGTTTATAAAATCAAAGCAAACCAGGCATTAAGAAGGCCTTTCTGTTTTCACTAAAGAGGCATTATTTTCTAATGTCAAAGCCTCCTACCACACAGACTTTTAAAAAATAATTCCATTTTTAGACTCCAGGGTTCAAAGTTCACTTTATAATTACCACTGAGCAATCAGATCTTTTTCTCATAAATTTCTGGAAATTCTGGTGAAAAGCAGATGTTCAGCAATGAAACCCCTGGAAAGGAGTAGTCTTGACTCATTTTAGTAAAACTCACCTGGGCTGGACTTGGCTCCACGTTGATGTGGGCTTCGTTTTAGTGTTGCTTTCCTAGTGTGCCCTTGGGGAAAATATTTTGAAGCTCTAAGCTCAGTTTCATCAGTTGTTGAAGCACATAAGAAGATCTACCGCTCAGGATTATTCTGAACTAAGTAAAATTGTCATAGGGATTCTGCACTTGATCTTAGCCAAAAAGCTGAGAAGCGATTGTCCTAGGGATTCTGATCCTGAGGTATTTGAACTGCCTTCAGTGTGACTGTGAGGCTTTAGTTTGCAAGATACATTTTGTATGTAGAATGTTCATCATTTTTATCACTTAATTATCCAAGGAGTTTGTGTGCTCAAGAATCACTGACATGAGATACAGAGGTGTTTAGCAAATGTTAGTTTGCTGGTGACCTGAAAAAAATTTCATTTTGATATAGTTGACAGTTTATAGAGAGCAATTTTACATTGAGTAGTTCAAACACATTCTGATTGAACTCATGATTGCAATTCTCTTGATAAACTATCACTTGTTCCACTTCCTCCTGTGTTTACTGTTTCCATTCTTCTCTTTTATAACCCTCTGAACTTGATCTTTAGGAACACAGTGCCCTATGATATCAAGTGGTAGATTTTTTCCCCATGGAGGTGAGTTCAATTCCAAACCTGAAGGGTAAATGCTGTAGTCTTTGGGATGATATCAATCTCCATCTAGTTAGTAAACCTGGTCTCCTTTATGATTTTGAGTTCTGTTCCCCATTTTTCTCCCACTCTATATGCGACCTTATAAGGTTATCCTTTTCAAAGTAGTCGTTAATGGTAGCTGGGCATCATCTAATTTTTCTGCTTTCAGGGTTGTGGAGGTTAATGTTTACATGGTCCCTGAGTCTATGGGATGAATTGTGTCCGTGTGTCATTTGATCTTTGTCACTCTTCTTTTCTCCGGACAGGGAGAGACCCATAGTTACATGCTAGATGGTTGTTTGTGGGGAACATAGAAAATACAGAGTTCAATAAAATTTGAGCCCTATCTTCGTGGAAGTCAGTCTAATGAAGAAAATTCAAATAACCTAGCCTAGAGCACTTCCAATTTCCATTATGATTTGCTATACTAGTGACTTGCCTTTGACTACATTTGATGCTGGTTAAACATGGAAATGTAAGGCTGCTTCACTTTAATATGTGCCTGAGAGAGAGTGCTCTTTCTTGAACGCTAGCGAGTTCTACACCTGTACCTTTTCATTGTCTCAGAATTGTGGGGTGGTCTGATTAATGCTTTATGTGTCAGCAGTTTTTAGTCATTTCATGTAGAACTACATTTGCCTCCTTCATATAGATCTGTATGTTAATAATAGGAACATTTATTGAACATAACAGATGTCACCTAGAAAATGTTTATGAGTTGTTTTTTCCTTAATTCTTGTAACTAGCTGTTATTCTCATTTTAAAGATGAAGAAAATAAGCCAAGTTAGGCCCATTTAGTTGTTCATAATGCCATAACTAGATACTGGAATCACAATTCAAATAAATACTGGAATCACAATTCAAAATATAATCACTTACTTAAGAAGTCAGTTAAAAAATAAGAAGTCAGTTTTATTTAGGTATTATAACTTGAGTAATATATCATAAAGGCTATTTTTATTCTAAAATAGAGCTTTTTGAAATGAATTAATATTTTTTATAAAATTAAAACAACAAATCACTAGTGAGATATTTTGAAAGCGCTTTCTTTATGTGTGCAATAAAAAACTTAGATTGATTTGGTAGCTGTAATGAGTGTTTCCACCCCTCATCAGTCAGTGCCTGGATCAAGAGGCAGTTGTGTGAACAGAGCAAAGGAATACTGCATGTTTTAAAATCAGGAAAGATTTTATTTGAATATACTTATTCAATCTGTGTGGGCAATCCAGTTCAATTGCTGGGCTAATAATAATCAGAGAAGCTGAGTTAAATGTAGAAGAAGGAGGCATCAGGATTAGAGAAAGGCTTATTAACAACCTGCCACATGCTGATTACACAAACTTGCTTCCTGAAAGTGAAGACTCACGCAGGGGTCCTCAGACTTTTTTAATGGGGGGCCAGTTCACTGTCCCTCAGACCATTGGAGGGCTGAACTGTAGTCTAAAATATAATTATGAACAAATTCCTATGCACACTGGACAAGTCAGCTGCTAAGCAGGACAGGCAGCGGCAGCAAAAGCACCCAGCGGGCCGGATAAATGTCCTCTGCGGGCCGCATGTGGCCCGCGGGCCGTAGTTTGAGGACCCCTGGAAGAAGATCTGAAGCACTTGCTGATGAAGATCAAGGACAGCAACCTTCAGGGTGGATTATGACTCCGTGTAAAGACACCCACACCTTCACAACTGGATCCATAGGCAATACCATGATCAATGGAGAAAGGCTGAAGTTGTCAAGGATTTCACCTTGTTGGGATCCATAATCAATGCTCAGGGAGGCAACAGTCAAGAAATAAAATGATGCATCAGCACTGGGTAAATCTACTGCGCAAGGCCTCTTTAAATTGTCAAAAAGCAAGGAGGTTACTTTGAGGACAAAGGTGTTCCTGACCCAAGCCATAGTATTTGCATTTGCCTCATATGCATGTGAAATTGGAAATTGAATAAGGAAGACTGGCCAAGGATCAGTGCATTTGAAGTATGGGTCTGGCAAATATAACGAGCGTATAAGGCACTCCAAAAGAACAAAAAAATCTGTCTTGGGAGCACTGGAGCCAGAATATTGGTCTCACATACTTTGGATTTGTCATCAGGAAAGAGCAGTCCCCGGAGAAGGGCATCATACCTGAAGAAGAGAGGCGATGAAAAGGAGGAAGACCTTCACCTCGGCCGATTGATACACTGGCTTCAACAATGGGCTCACATGCAACTGTGAGAATGGTGCAGGATCAAGTGATGTTTCATCTTGATTTTGGAGTGCTTTCTATAAAATCATAAGTTAAACAAAATCTTGCTGATGTGATTGCAATCTTTCTCTATAAAATTTCTTTCTTTTTTTTTTGGATTAGAAAAGAGTCATCTTTTGTGACTGCTTTTTTTTCTTTTTTTTATTATTATTATTATTTTTTAATCAATTTATCGGGGCTCATACAATTCATCACAATACATAGATCGATTGTGTAAAGCACATCTATACATTTGTTGCCCTCATTATTCCCAAAATTCGCTTGCCTCTTGGGTTCCTGGAATCCGCTAATTTTCCTTATTTTTTCCCCCTCCCCTTCCCTTCCTCCTCCCCTTTCCCCCATGCACCCTTAATAATTTATAAATTATTATTGTATCTTATATTACACTGTCCGGCGTCTGCCTTCACCCACCCCTCTGCTGCCCATCCCCCAGAGAGGAGGTTATATGTGGCTCCCTGTGATCCATTCCCCCTTACTACATCCCCTTTCCATCCTGGTATCGCCACTGTCACCCCTGGTCCTGAGAGGTTCGTCTGTCCTAGATTCCCTGCGTTTCCAATTCCCATCTGTACCGCTGTGCATCATCTGGTCTAACCAGGTCTGTAAGGCAAAATTGGGGTCCTGGTAGTTGGGGGGAGGAAGTGTTTAAGAACTAGAGGAAGGTTGTGGGTTTCATTATTGCTATACTGTACACTAAACGTGACTCATCTCCCCACTACCCCTCTGCAAGGTATGTCCAGTTGTCAAGAGATGGGCATTGCGTCTCCATCACGCGCCACCCTCATTGACGAGGATATGATTTTTCTCCCCGCCTTTGGTGTTTAAAGCCTGGTCCCTTTGGCCCTTCATGATCACACATGTTGGAGTGCTGCTTCCATGTGGGCTTTGTTGCTTCTGGGCTATTTCTTTTGAATGTTCCTTTGTACCTGGGGTACAGAGGGTCATTATGAGTAGAAAGGACCACAGGGCACTTAACAATGACAAAGAATGTTTTATTTATTGACACTTTTTTCCTTCATAACTCACTGCTATCAAGTCAATTCTGACTCATAGCAACCTACAGAATAGAGTAGAATTGCCCCTTTAGGTTTATGAGGCTGTACATCTTTATGGGAGCCAAACATCTTATCTTCTCCCTGAGGTGAGGCGCATGTTTCCCGACTACCGACCTTGCAGTTAGCAGCCCAGTGAGTAACCCACTACACAACCGAAGCTCCTTATTTTGCATCATAGCAGTCAAGGTTGAAATAAATGGTCTCTATGTTAAAATCTTCCATGCTAATTATATTGTATTTTTTGAAATAATTCTCCTTCTGCAGAATTTCCAGTTAGCTCTTTGGCGTGCCCTATAAAGTTACATTGACATGTCTATGTTGGTTTCTCTGAGTTCTTGCAAATAGTTCAGCAATTTTTACCTTTATTAAAATTGTATGACAACTCATTAGTGAAGAAAACCGCTGAAAAGTACACAGTTCTTTTGGTTCCACACATGGACTTATTTTTAAAGTTAGCAACATGGTTTAGAATTTTAAATTCACTTCTCAGTGGGTTTAATAAATTCTCAGAAAATGCCTATAATTCTTATAGCAGTCACTTCCTGCCTGCTAACGTTGTATGTTGAACTCTATCAGATTTTCCAGATTTGACTGTATTGATGAACAAAATTAGCCGGTTCACATGATTCAAACTAATATTCGAGGCGTGGTTTCAGGGTCTTTCTCTTCTAGCCCTTCCATATAAAATGTTCAACTGCAGGCTTTTGTCGTGACTGGCCCTGCTCAGTGCAGGTTTCTCCCCTTAACAAAGCCTTCCCAGGGTCAAAGCACCGAACCAGTTCTGTTTCACTGTATACTGTTTTTGTCCCTCTATCCAGTAACTGAATGACTAATTTGCTTACTATAATTTTCTATTTTTAAACAGACTATATAGTATTTATGAAGTAAATATTTAATAAATGAATGAGCTAATGAATTAATATTTCCGTTTTTGTTGACTTCAAAGATCATGTGAATACCCGTTTGGAAATGGTGGTGAGTGAAATTACTTGGTGTGACACTTCCCTGACTCTGTGGGATCATACAGATACGATGAGAGGACTCCATCCAAGGGATGAGTCAGCTCTGTATTTTCCACTGCATAGAAGAGTGAGCCCTCTCAGAAGCTGGAAGAAGGATCCTGTGACCATCGAGAAAGAAGACTCACTTGCAGAACTCGTGAGAGATCCCTCTCTGAAGTCTCATAGGGGCAGCAGCGGCAACACATGCCTCGGCACCAGGACCACAAGGCAGAATGGTGGCTACTTTCTTGGCCCACAGAATGAGGCAAAGGTAAAAGGACCACGTGAATGAGAGATTGAGGACCAAAGAGAGAAGTTGCTGGTGCCATGATGGAAATGAGGTGCTCCTTGTATGATCAAGAAAAGGCACTACTATGGACAAAAGACTGTATACTTCATGGTTTCTGATCCCGATTTATGGTTCCCGGTTAACTTCCCTAATACACCCCTGTGATTGTATGGTCTTTGAGTTCTGTTTAGCGATTGTAATGAACCCCAAAGAGAAGAAGAATGTGAGAAGGACAGTTAGCGTTAGCATAGCATTACAAAGGTGGATGCACGGTGCACGGGCAGTGGATTATTTCATTTGGGTCTTCTAGCCAAAGTCTCTAACTCCCACCAAATGACCTTTCCCTGCAGGGGTCTGGTAAGAAGGTGAGAGAAGAGGCTGATAGGATTCACCTGTGAGGCAGATACATTGGAACTGCATCCTGCTGTGTATAAAATGAGCCCACAGAGAAGGAGGAGGATCTCGTTCTCAGGGAAAGCCAGGAGTAGAGCACATCTCCTAGATCCGAGATCCCTGTGCAGTGAACCTTCTGGATCCAGATGACAGCTATACTATCAGAGGAATAAAATCAGAACCCAGAACCAGATATTGGAACAGAACAATGGGCATCCCAGTCCATGGAACAAGCAAAGCTGAGTGGTTTTGTGCAAGAGACTGGCTTGCAGAGTAGGGTGCCTCTGGGCACTTTACTGGAGAAGTTGAACTTGCTGACCCATGCAAGTGGAGTTGAGTGCCTACAGGCTGAGGCATACTGGAGCACAGTGCTTCTGGATGCTTAATTGAGGGAGCTGGATTTGCTGACCCACCGTGCTTGGGCTGAATCTGGGTTGAAGTTTACAGCAAAGTGGCATGCCCCTTTGGGCAGTTATTTGCAGACCTAAAATTTTGTAATATGTCTTTATGAACAGCTCAACACTGAGCATTTCTCCCTGGCATTATTATAATTTGTTAACTTTCTTAATAAACTCTTTAGTCATGAATTTTACCTGTGAGTTCTGCGTATCCGATGGAATGGATTTAGAGAGGTAAATTAGAGAACATTAATTAATACATTCCACGTAGAGAATGTTGGATCTTTGCTTCATAGGACCCACCCCTGGACAGATGTGTAATTGGATTCTCCTTCCCTCTAGTGTGGCTTTAGGAAGTCAGCTGTCATTTCCATACCACTTCCTCAAATACATTCAAAATATTTTATTACCTAAAATGAATTTAATTTTTTTCCTTCTGTGCAGCATAGACTAAGAGGGTTTAAAAAACTCCAGGTCCTCCAGGAAAAGGGGGCATGTAGGTGGAGTTGGGGAAAGGGAGAGAGGTGGAGAAATCAGGGAAGGAATGCAAAAGCAAGCGATGTCAGGAGGCCATTCTCCACCAGGAGTCTCTCATGCTTCCACGGCTTGCAGGAAGAATGTCATTTCAAGGACTTAAGGATTGTGTTTAGTGAATACCCTTCAGTGATTGAGATGGCGTTTCCCTCCAGAGCAAAGAGCAGGTTTGATAATTGCATACTATACTAAAGATGGTATTTCTTTCAGGGAAAAGTTCCAGAAAAATTAAACACTAAGAGTAAGAGAATCTGGGTGTGAAATCAGATTCTGTGGCTTGTTGGTAAGGTGTCTCACCCCTGGTGAGTTTCAGATTTGTGATCTGTAAAATGGTTTTAATCAAAGATGTCTGAAGAGCTGTTTTTAGGAAAAAATAAATAGCAACTTATGGCAAATAATCAAGGTAAATGTGCACTCAGGGCATCCATAAAACATGGGCACCAGTTATTCAAAACAAAGACCTATAAATGCCAAGCAGGTAGTACACAAAGTAAAGCAAGTATCAGCGTGGAAGGGAACTGGCAGGGCACTAAATGAAGCTGATACCAGCTCAAGTGTCTGAGAATGTGCCAGTTAGAAATAAAGTTCACACTGAGTCCTAAAGGGTCCCATGGGCAAGGTTAAAATATGAAGCCCCTACTATTTCAACACCTTCTTTAACACGGTTCCCACCCACGTCAATGAAACTTCATAGTTTAGTGAGCCTGTGGGGTGTATGCTATTTCTTTCTACTAAACAAGAAATGAGGGTGGCCTATTGAGTCTTTCTCTTGAAACACAACGTGAAACTGAATCCAAAATGAGCAGTTACTGGGCAAGGGTGGATCATATTAATAGACAACAGGTCTCTGGTCCATTGAATGAACCATCTTGGATGTGCACATCTGCTGATCAGGCAACTCCAGTCAGAAAAGCGAGGACTGCTGTTGGGTGTGATGCAAACACAATGGTATGCTCTTGGGTATGTCCTGGTAAACACGCAGTAGGAACTTTAGTCCCAGACGACACACAAAAGCAGGGGAATTTGACTGAATGGACCATTGCAATAAACTCAATCAAATTGCTTTTTACCACTATAACATGTTCAGAGTTATGCCCTACATTTTATAAACAATAATATTTATCAGTTTAACTTTAAAAGATGTCTGGTTTTCAATATTTTCTGTATTTTTGGTTTGTTTTGTTTGTTCATATTTGGGTTTACCTCAGAGGTGTTATACCATTGGAGGTTACAGTCTGGAAATGTTCTATGTTTTTCTGTGTTTCAGTATATGAAATCCAGGATTGATGAGCCTGTAGGAACAGTAAGTAGAATAAGGGTTTTCGAAGCAGAGAGGAGTACAGTGATGAGGGGGGCGGTTAAAGGAATTCAGGAAGAAAGAATGTTTGGAAACTGACTGTGGTAGCAATTGTACAATTCTGCTTGACATGATTAAACTATGGAATGATATGATATATGTATTAACTCCCAATTAATAATAAATTAAAAATAATAAAATATATCTGGTATACATAAGTTTAAATATAGCAAGCATCTAATATAATACCAACATGGGTAATAATTATAATAATAACATGAAAATATTAATATGCTATAAATATTAATATTTATCTAACACAAACTACTTTAATTTATGTATCAAGTGAGTTTTAGTTTGTATTTTCTATTATATGGAACACAGTGCTAGGTGCTACTCTATATATGCTAATGAAATTAGGATTCAAAAGTCAATATCTATTGATCATGCAAAATATGTGTCTGCTTTGTAACCATGAATTTGTTTTTAAATTTGTCTTCCAAGAAAGCAACAAAGTGTGTGTGTCAGTATATTACATCTATATTTTATCAGTAACTTTATCTCTGTATAAGGAAACTGAACAATTCCACAAGGAAATGAATACTTAGGTAATAAAAAAATTAATGTATTTTATTTCCTATTTCTCTTAAGAGTGACTTTCTTTAAATAAATTGATTGATATTGTTATTACCTGAAAAATAAACTTGCTTACTGAGGAATTGTTACATCAATTGTTACATCAATTATATATATACATATACATACATATATATACACACATATATACATATGTGTATACATATATCCATATACATATAATTATATATATACATATACACACACACACACATATATATGAGTGGGAAAATTCCACAAATAAAATGCATATTTTATAAATATATACAGTAACAATTATATTACTTTTATTTCAGATTGATTGGGTATGATCTCACATTAAGGTCTCTCATTTCAATAACATAAGGCACCATTGTGCTGTAGTCATATGATCATGACATAGCTGGTCCTGTCCTATGTATGGAAAGCAAACCCAAACTCATGTTCAGATGGAGCATACCCTAGTAATTACATCATGTTCCTTGTGATCTTCCTAGTTCCATGGGTGCCAGCAGTAGTCCAATGAACTGTGTATCGCATCAAAGGTTATAAAACGAGTATGCATATTTCTAAGTATCATTTCAAGATAAAACACATTTGTGGAGATTGCCAAAGTGACTGCCAGCAAACATTGTATGACAAATGAATGGAATTGTTTCTGACTACCTTTCTTTTTATTATTTCGGATTTGAAGAACAGAATTATATATTCCAAATCAATATTTTAATAACTAACTTTCAAATAAAAGTATCCCTTCAAATTGTTACAGGTTTCAATTTCAGACCAACAATATAACAGATATCATAATAAAGTGATTTCCCAGTGCATTTAAAAGTTCTGTTTCCATTGTAAACCAAAATGCCAAACGCACTGCCACTAAGTTCATCCTGACTCACAGCAAACTTGGAGGACAGAGTAGAACAGTCCCGGGAGGTTTCCCAGACTTCCAGTTTTTACAGGAGTATAAAGTCTCATCTCCCTTGGAGAGGTTAGTAGTTTTGAAGCAAGTGTCAAAATTGAACTATGAGCCACTGAAAGCAAACTTGATAAAGGACGGTGTTTCATTGTGAGATATCACTAGAATTTTACACTGAGTTTTGAAACAACTAAGTTCATGAATCATTTTCTTTCCTTTTTTAAAAATAATGTTATTGGGGGTTCTTATAGCTCTTATCATAATCCATACATACATCCATTGTGTCAAGCACGTTTGTGTATTTGTTGCCTTCATCATTCTCAAAACATTTGCTTTCCACTTAAGCCCTTGGTATCAGCTCCTCATTTCCCCCCTCCCTCCCCACTCCCCTCTCCCTCATGAACCTTTGATAATTTATAAATTATTATTTTGTCATATCTTACACTGTCCGATGTCTCCCTTCACCCACTTTTCTGTTGTCCATCCCCCAGGGAGGAGGTTATATGTAGATTCTTGTAATCAGTTCCTCCTTTCCACCACCCCCTCCCTCCACCCTGAAGGGATCATCTGTCCTGGATTCCCTATGTTTCCAGTTCTTATCTGCACCAGTGAACATCCTCTGGTCTAGCCAGATTTGTAAGGTAGAATTGGGATCATAATAGTGAGTAGGGAGGAAACATTTAATAACGAGAGGAAAGTTGTATGTTTCATCATTGCTACACTGCACCCTGACTGGCTCATCTCCTCCCAGAGACCCTTCTGTAAAGGGATGTCCAGTTGCCTACCAATGGGCTTTGAGTCCCCACTCCACACTCCCCCTCATTCACAATGATATGATTTTTTGTTCTTTGATGAGTGATACCTGATCCCTTTGGCACCTCGTGATCACACAGGCTGGTGTGTTTCTTCCATGTGGGCTTTGTTGCTTCTGAGCTAGATGGCCACTTGTTTACCTTCAAGCCTTTAAGGTCCCAGACACTATATCTTTTGATAGCCAGGCACCATCAGCTTTCTTCACATTTGCTTATGCATCCATTTGGGCTGAGCATAATATTGGGACAAGAGGAAAGTAAAAGGAAATAGAGGAAAGAGCTGTGAGGCAAAGGGCATGTATAGAGGTCTAAATAAAGGCATGTACATATGTAAATATATTTATATATGAGGATGGGGAAATAGATCTATGTGTATATATTTATAGGTTTAGTATTAAAGTGGCAGATGGGCATTGGGCCTCCACTCAAGTACTCCCTCAATGCAAGAACACTTTGTTCTACTAAACTGGCATTCCATGATGCTCACCTTCCTGACATGATCACTGAAGACAAAGCGGGTGCATAAGCAAATGTGGTGAAGAAAGTTGGTGGAGCCTGGCTATCAAAAGATATAGCATCTAGGGTCTCAAAGACTTGAAGGTAAACAAGTGGCCATCTAGCTCAGAAGCAATAAAGCCCACATGGAAGAAGCACACCAGTCTGTGTGATCATGAGGTGCCAAAGGGATCAGTTATCAGGCACCAAAGAACAAAAAATCACATCATTGTGTGCTCACCTCCTGAATAATTTTCTTTGTTGTAGAATATGGGGCATTTTTAATTTTATAAGTTAGAAATGGGGCATGTCATAAAAATCTTAATACCCACACATCCACAAATAATTTTGTAATCCAATTAATTTGTTTAGGGTTCTCACATACATTAATCTTACCCAGCAAATAAGATGATACCATGTTTATATCATGGCTGGCACCGTGTAGGCATTTAATTCTTATCTGCTTCTTTTCTTTCTTTTTCTCTCATTCCTCCATTTCATTCTGCCTTTCCCAGTTGTCAGAAAATCAAGATGCCTCTTTGTCCAAATCTCAGTCTACCTCAATTGACAAAGTTATGTACATTCGAGAAATGTATCCGATCATACAGAGCCTAAAAGCTTTCAGACAGAAAAGCAAATATAATATTAAGTGAAGATTACATTAGCCCAGGTAGTCACAGGCGAACTTCTTTATCACAAAAATCTTTCTTTCCACCCTGATATTAGTTCCTGCCTTATCAAACATTTGTTGATCACTCGCCAATGGGGAATGTTTACAGAGAAGAAATGTATCAGGGCAGGATGAACTCAGCTGTGACTATAAGAACACTTCCTGGTCCCCATAACCAGTGGTTCTAACAAGTAATAGGTCTATTTGCTTCATGACAAAAATAAATCCAAGGCTGGGTAGATGAGGTGTAATTATGATATTAAAGGCCCTTCTGATTTCCCTTCCTTAACATGCAAGCATTCTGCCTCAAAGTTGTCTCTAATTAACATCAGATGAAATATGCATAGACTATACTCTTTGGCTTCGTGGTATCTCTTGAACGCTCTCTTCAAAATTATTTTAAATTTGTTTAATGGTATTTGCTGACTAAATATCTCACCTTTTTCTGGGATTTAGCCTCAAAAGAATTCTACACCGATCGTATCTGAGTTTCAGATCATTGATGATTATCACCAACTGTATGCAGTTTTACCTCCATCAGATGGGCCTAGACTTCTCATATATGGATTTTTCTACTATGATGTTTTTTTAAAGAATTTTATTTTAAGGACCAAGGTATGCCTGACCCAAGCCACAGTATTTTCACTTTCTTTATATGCATGTGAAAGTTGCATATTGAACAAAGAAGACGGAAGACAAATTCATGTAGTTGAAATATGGTATTGGCAAAGGGTATTGAAAGTACCCCCTGGGTACCTGCCAGAAGATCAAATAGCTCAGTCTTGGAAGAAGTACAGCCAGGATTCTCCCTTGAAGGATTATAGCCAAAATGTTTGTCTCACGTGCTTTGGACATGCTTATCAGGACAGATCAATCCCTGGAAATAGATATCAAACTTGGAAAAGTGGAAAGGCAGTGAAGAAAAGAAAGATACTCCCATGAGATGGAGCTGCGACCACAGGCTCAAATATAAGAACCATGTGAGGAGGGCGCAGGGCCACCAGTGTTCGTTCTGTTGTGCACAGGTGACTATGCGTCTGAGCTGACTTGATGGCAACTTAACAACACTACTGTGAAGGAGAGATCAGGGATCAAACTTTTCTTGTTTACTAGCTCACAGGTAGAATTCTTATTCATTACTTTCCCTCCACTAATGTGCTTCTGATTAATTTTAGAAAGCTGTCATTACTAATCTCAGGTCATCTCCCTTTTCTCTTTTAGAGAATATAAAAACCATTCAGTCCTGCTCAAGGTCAGTGATTGTAGTAGAACTTCCATGCCTTTTTCTCCTTTGTGACAGACAGTACTGGATGGAGGGCCATCATGCCTACAAAGTGGGGCTCACTGGAAGGTCTAGTGTATGAAGAAAAGGCCTCATAATTAGATAACTCCTTAGTTTTACAAATATGTTTGTTTGTTTGTTTGTTTGTTTGTTTGTTTGTTTTCCTCCTAGAAAACAGAAATTCTTGGCCTAACCAGCCTGGGGCTGTGTTATCTGGTTCACAATGAAACCTGATTCTTGGTATTTCCATCTTTCGGTGCCATGATATATAACACAGTCTGCTGCCTTATCTGTTGTTGCAAGCTCTCTGCGTATCTTCCTGACCACCTTCAAGAGGAAAGAGAAAGACAGCCTTCCAGAAATCCCGTGTTCATTTTTCCTGTACCTCATGGAGCAGAATAGTATCGTATCTTATCACAAGGTAGCCTGGGGATTTGAATATTTTAGTAACAATATTAAAGTTCAGTTAAGAAGGGAAAAGGGGAGAGTGGATACTGGGTAGATAAGTAAAAAGTGTCTGTCATGTGATAATTGGGGAGTAGAGATTATGCTAGATCTTGTAAACTATATCAGCCTCCATTTATTAGCTATTGGTTGAGCCTAAATTATTTTCTGCTGAACCCAATGAACAGGCTTTGAGTCTGATTAAAGTTTTAAGTTTCAAATGAAAATTCCATATTTCTCCCATTATACACTGATCATTTTCCACAAAACCTGACCTCCTCCATTCCTCATCACTGGGTCCCATGCCATTATATACAAAGGTTTCAGTCACACCCAAACACTGAAATTCATAGTGGTCAAATAGTTAAAGCAGGATTCCTAGAAAATTCACCTGCAGGTAATTAACTAAAGCTATTTGAAAGAGTAAAATATTTCACTGCCTGCCATATAATGTTTCTCCATCCTCAGCCCCTGTAAAAATAAAATGTCTAATGGAAGCCAACTCATTACCCAATAAAATTACTACAGCACATGTGCTTGAAAATGTAAGACAGATCTTTTTAACTTGGCATGCCAGAATGAACCACAAGAGTCTTCTCCAAGAAATGATTTCATTCTGTTGGTTTCATATTTAAAGTCACATATTTGGCAGCCAACCCCAAAGGAAAATTCTGAACGCAAACTAACCTATGGACTGGAGCTCGGCTTTTTAGTACAGTCTCAAAAATTTGTTTGACTAGCTCAAGTGCCATGTTGTACTTGACACAATTATGCGGGAGCCTGCCTTCTTGATTTTGAACTGTAGGCTTCCTGTTGATATATCTGCTTCTTACTCCATACTCAGAATAATGCCTATTGGCACACATATGTAAGGTTATAGATCAGGCTGGATTTGAACTCCAGTGCCATGTAATAGCAGTGTGAATTAGGAAAATTTATATAACGTATAGTTCATCCATTTATAAAATAAGTATAGCAGTAACATATGCCTTATAAAGCTATTAGGAGACTTGAATGAGTTAATCATTAAAGGTCTTAGAATAGTCCCCAGGATATGTTATAAAAATGGTGGTTATTATTATTATGATTCCGTAGGTTAATAGGACACATGACTTAAATTAGCCAACAAAATCAATCCCCAAAGTAAGCCAGGCAGACTAAAAATGTTCTCTAGAAATATGTGCAGAAGGTGTCAGGTGTCGGTTAAATAAGGGACTCAGAGGATGAATGATCATGGAAAGTTGCCTGCGATTAAGAGTCACTGTTACCTCTGGTTGCTTACCCCAAATCCAAATCTACAACAGTCAAGTTGATTCTGACTCGTACTGACCCAATAGACTGCGACTGGAACTCTTTGAGGGAGCAGACTACCGCACCTTTCTCCGGATGAGTAACTGGTTGGTTTGAACTTTCCACCTTGCAGTTAGCACTCTAAAGCTCTATATGAGCTCCTTACTAGTATTTATACACCCAAACAAAAACCAAAACATTGTCATCAAGTCACTTCTGACTCGACGACCAGTGGGCCTCCTTGTCAACAGGTCAAATCTACCAGCCATTCCAAGGGAGAGAGATGAGGCTCTCTCCTCCCCTCCTGGAAATCCACGGTTTCCATATGAGGAAAATAAGAGTCATCGATATACATAGGGTTCTAATACTGTATGTTTCTTGTTGTTGCTGTTGTTGTCTTACTGCCATTGATTCCGTTTTGACTCCATGTACAACAAATGAAGCACTACTCAATCTCATACTCTCTTTACAATCATTGTTATATTTGAGCCCATAGTCGCAGTCACAGTGTCAATCCATCTTTTTGAGGGTCTTCCTTTTTTTCATTAACCCTACATGTTACCATGAATGAAGCCCTTTTCTGATAAGTTGTCCAAAGTAAGTGGGATAAAGTCTTATCCTGGCTTCCTTCTGGTTGTGCTTCTATGACAGATTTGCTTGTTTTTGTGGGAATCCACAGAACTTCCAGAAAGCTTTGTCAACACCATAGTGCAAAAGCATCAGCTCTTCTGCAGTCTTCCTTACCCGTTGTTCTATTTTCTCATGCATATTCAGCAATTGAAGATGCCATCGCCGGAGTCAGGCACACTTTAGTGGCCAAAGTGCCACCTTTGCTTCCCAACTCCTCATAGAGGTCGTGTGTAGGAGATCTGCTCAATGCAATTCTATGGATAGTCACTGAAACGTCCAGAGACTTCATCTCAGTGCTGGAAATTTAACTTAGCAGTGTATCTTGAAATGCTAGAAGCCTTCGAGCTCAGAATCCCATAGCTACTTCTTCAGCTGATTCCCTATCTCTTACTTTTTTTGTGACACAATGGCAATGGGTGTTTTGTGTAATTCATGTCAAAGTGGGATGACTCTGATTATTATGACTAATCCCATTTGCTTTATCAATTGCCTCAAAAATAAACATCTTAATCATTTGTAGCCAATGAGTTGAGAAGCAAGTTTGCTGCAGGCTTCTGAGAAAGTTATCATTTCCAAGAAAGACCCAGAAATAAAAAAAGAGCTAGCAGTGGAGAAAAGGAAAAAATCCCATTAATCTGCTAAACTAACCACCTGAAACTAGCCTGACCTCAAGACTTCCTCTGTGTGAGCTAATAAGCTTCCTAATGACGTAAGCAAGTCTGAGCCATCTTTCATTTTCCTTAAACCTGAAAACTAATTATACAAGAGGTAAGATGAACAGGAAAAGCCTCTTCAAACAAGTGACATTTGGACTGAAGCCTAAGTGATGAAAAGGATATGACCAGGCACAGGTCTGAAAGCTGTGGGCACAACAAGACAGCAACAAGAAGGGGCTCTAACTGTGTGGTAGAGGAGGAAACGGTGAACAAAAGAAGAATGTAAGGGTGTGACCATGGTTATACAGAATCTTAAATCCTTTCTTCGGAAGGTAAAGCTGGAATGGAAGCTTTTCATAACAACTCCTTCAAAAGTTATAAATAATTCATGACGTGCAGAGCAAATAGTGTCCTCACATCGTTTTTGAGCCACCCTGACCTTTCTGGAACTAAGGTCCATATCTTAATTTTGAAGTTCCAACACTTTGTAACATCTATGGAACAATGGCAACATGCCTTTCTCTTGGGGGTGATAAATGCCCACAGACAAGGATATGGAGATAAAAACTGGGATTTTAGAGGAGAAAGGCAAACTATGGGCAAGTCAATAGGCAAATCTGGGGGCATGCAAGCAATTCTGCTTTTTCAAATATCCAGAGGTAAATGGAGAATGTATGACTTCAGGGCATCTTCATCATTTATTTATGATTGCTTCTGGGTCCTTAATATATTGATAAATAAGTGTTCCTTACTTTATATTACCATTATAATGCTTATTTGTACTTATTAAAATTTAAACTTAATTAAGAAGTTTAATTATATACAAGTATATCTTTCCCAGTAGATTTTAAGTTCCCAAACAATAAACACAACTCTAATGTACTCTGTACTTGTACACCAGCTAACACCTCTATCGATACAATAGCAGCGCAATGCATTTTTGATGAATGAATGCTTCCCTGATAGCAATAGGGATTTCTGGTGGTGCTGTGGGCTAAGGATTGGACTAGTCATGATAAGATCAGTGATTCAAACCCACTAGCCACTCAACAGGAGTAAGATGAGGTTGGCTATTCCCTTAAACATTTCTTTAACCATTTTATTGGTACCTCATCCACAGATCGTACAATTCAATTACTCAGTCATATCGAGAAGGGTTGTACAATCCTTACCACAATCAATTTTAGTGCATTTTCGTTTTCCTTGTACTCAGTATTAGTGTATTTTGTAAACTGTGGCAAAAATATACACAACAAAACATTCAACAACTTCTACATGTATAATTCATTGATTATACTCTTCGTGTTGTACAACCATTATTGATATAGTTTCCAAATTATTCTATCACCATTAACATAATCTCAATACCCCCTAAGCAAAACTCTTCCTCCTTCACTCGTGATAATGATTGGTCAAGTTTGGATTCTTTGTTTTTTGTTTGTTTTTTTAAGTAGTTCTCTTGATATAATATTCACACATCATATACTTCCAGAATTAAGTTGCTTTTAAAAAGAGTGGTATATATATATCATTGCAATCAGTTCTAGTGCTCCCTCCCCTTCCCACATTATTTGCTCCCCAACTTCCCTCACCTTCCTCACCCCATGTCCCCAATAAATCATTGCATCAGTTACCACATCCAGTTTTCTGTGCTTCATAAAATTAATAGAAATAAGAAAAAACAAAAACAAAATGAAACAGAAAGAAGAAAATCGTATAAAAATAAAAATAATGTGTAAGAGAGAAAAGTCCATCAACAATATTTAAAAAGTCAGAAGAAATTTCTGTCATGCAAAAAGTAAGAAATATTTGAACCTCGAGAAAAATCAGGTTTGGTCAAGAGGAAGGTCAACTGGCCAAGTATCATATTATACCATGGTTTAATCCACCGTAATCAAGTTTATAATAACCTGTGTCATAGTAAAGCTGTCTGAGTGCCTTATCCCATAAAAATGTACAGGGTCAGAAACCCTATGCTGTAGTTCTACTCTGTCTTATAGAGTTGCTGTGTTAGTCTGGGTAGACTAGTGAAACAAAATTCATAGACACTCATGTGTATAAGAAAGAGCTTTATATAAAGAGTAATTGTATATGAAGAAAACATTTCAGCCCAGTCCAGGTCAAGCCCACATGTCTGATCTTGGCCTATATGTCTGAGGCTAATCTGTAAATTCTCCTTCAGACTCACATAACACATGCAATGATGCAGAATACAGGAAGATCACAGGCTAGTGAGTGGAAAGTCTTGCAGATCCAGTGGTGGTGGAAGCATCTCAGCGCTGGATCTCCATGTGGCTCCTCCAGCTCCAGGGCTCTGGCTCCTTCAGCTTGGCTCCATGGGGCTTGTCAGCAGGAAAACAAAGCAGGGAATGTGTGTGTTCTGCTTCCAGGGAGGAAGGCAGGAGTTCCCAGAATCCTCAGGAGAAGGCTATGCCCACACAGAGGCATAACTGGCTATGACCTGATTGACAGGCTAGAGTCCACCCCTTCAAAAGTTGATAGGAGATGATGTAACTGCAACAGTTGCTATGAGTCAGAATCAATTTACTTGCAGTGGGCTTGGGTTTTTCGGTTCTTAATTATTATTTAATAATTATGGACAGCAATACTGCTTTCTATTTCAACACATATCATCTCGAGGGCATAGTAGGTAAGATCTTTATAACAGTGTGATGGTTAGGTTCTGTGTCAACTTGGCTCAGCCAGAATTGTAAGTGGTTTGGCAGTTAGGACTTGTAGTCCCCATGATGTGACTTTACACAGTGTAAGTAACTCCATGATGGGGACTTTACACAATGTAAGTAAGTCCATGATGGGGATCTGCTTTCAGCAGCCAGGCAATTGTAAGAAGATTAGCGGGGAGTGAATTGAAGGGAAATTTCCTCAGCGTGTGGCCACCTCCTATATACTAAATATGTATACTAGACTCTGTACTATATACTAGACTCTGTGAAGAACTTCTTCATTTCTTGCTGCTCTGTATCTTGCATTGAGCTCATTGACTACTGGTTCTTTGGACTCAAGTTAGTGGCCGGCCACATTGTCTGCCAACCCTGGAAGACTTCAAAGTCTGCCTCCTGGCCTGTGGACTTGGTAATCATCACCCTCTGCATCCTCCAGCTGTGGTCTTCCTGCTTCAACTTCCTGGCCCATCTCCTTGCTTTTTGGTTCCTCAGCCCTAGCAGTTATGGGAGTCAAGGAAAGCTTCCAGCATAATATCTGACCCAAGCACTTGAATTAGAATGGGTTGATGTATTTCTACAATTGTGTGAGGTACTTTCTTGATATAAGTTTCTTCATATATATATATAAATTGTTTTGCTTCTCTGGAGAACTGCAGAGAACAAGCAGCTTGTTTTAATATCTTATATAAAGAAATAATTCTCTGTGGGATTTTGAAGAAGGATTCTTTAAGTTCTCTTTCTAGAGATTTAAATATTGTTAGAATTTATAAAATTAATAGTTTATTCATTCATTTCATCGGAACAAGTGGCCTCAATCTCAAAAATAAGTCTGAAAATGGACTAGCTTTCACAGAAATCCTTAGATTTCAGTTCAATTAAGGAATAATATATTGGGGTTCAAAATTTGGTTTTGATGCCTGATGCATGTGCATGAGAAAAGTCTAGCTTGTCTAATTCAGTCTGTAGGAATCAATCCTACCTGACAGAATCTTGTTTAATTGAGTGAGTAAGAAAAAAATGGTCTACATTCTACTCCCTCCTACTTCCAAGTTCACTCCAGGGCAGTCATCAATAAAGCAATGCCTGTGATACACCTTTGATACAATAACTAAATACATGTACATGTATATTATCTCACCCTCAAGTCTCCTGTCTTCCGATCCAGGGATCACTCCCCCATTCTTTTTCCTTTCTATCGTTAGCCAAATACTAAAACACATCATGATAAATCTGGAGAACTTATGTTCAATATGATCTTTTCACTAAGTCTAATAATTGCTTAATTGCAAAGCGGATTATTGATTTATGGTAGGTTTTTGGCTGTCTACCATGCTGCCCAATATGGGATATGTGTTCAATAGAAAAACAATTGAATTTCAAGAAAGAAACTGTTCTTTCTCCAACTGAGGCTGTATCTCCTGAGGTATTTATTTTAATAAACTCTTACTTTTAATGAAGATTTTAATGAGAGACAAGAGAGAACCCCACTAATTAAATCAAGCTGGCTTGCATACTCTAACATTCTCAGTTTTTAGTTTGTTACCTGATTAATAGTTGTAACATCTGCTGTATTTTTTTTACTTTAATGTAGATGATATTTCCACGTTTGTTTTAATACTTGGTGGACATTTTAATATTCAAACTTCATTTATCTTTAAGATTTTTATAGACAATTTTCTTCTGCTGGTTAATCTTAGGTGAACCTGGATCCACAGATAATTTCTGAGGTTTCATATCTGCCAAAGAGAAACTGCAAATGAATTACCTTCTGAAAGAATGTTAACGTCCAGCCTACCACTACTTGACAGTAAGTAACCTCAATCCCTCTCCTCAATTATAACTGTGGGATAAATCTAGCATTATGCATTAACTTGGGAATATGGACCCTTGTTCTCAGAGAGCAGCATTGCTAAATGACTGACGTTGCAGTTGTAGCCATCATGGAGATATTCCAAAGTGCGTGTCCCTTGTGTTTAAGGCATCCCTTTGTCTTCGTAAACTTATACACATTTAAAATCCTTTCTTGAAGGGTCAAGTTTAGACTATTACCATTACTACTAGTTTGACATTTAATAGTGTGATATGGATGCTTTCATCCAATTGAATCGACCAGATACAAAGGATTCGTTTCCTGATTCATTATGCAGTTGTTGTTAAACAACAAAGAACGTATTCCTCTGCAGTTATCTGTACTCACGAAACCAAAGTCAACATATAATTAAAACAAAAATCTTGAAGGCTTGTCTTCCATACTAAATCTGTTTCTGGAATTTCTCCTGAAATGGAGGCCAATAATTCTGGAGAAGTCATCTGTAAGTGAAATGCGGGGAAACAATTGTAAGGCATCTAGAAATATTTTATAAATTTTAAATCACATTTACATATTTTGTTGTTGAATTTTCGGGTTTTCCTCCGTCTTGAAAGATGTCCTTGGATTCCTGGTGCACAAAAGGCAGAAAAAGTTACTAACCTTCCAGATAGAGATGGCGTCATCCCTAAAGCCAGTGGAAAGGCTATGGATGATAAAGTTGAAATATTTTCATTGCAAGTAGCTTTCAAATGAAAGCAGCCACCTAATGACTTAACCAAGGTATCAACAGCCAAGGAAATCATGACTATCAATGCCACCATCATGAATTCAGGGAGATTAAGGGTCATTTTGCCCAATCACTCGTGTTATAGATGGCAGAACTAAAGACCTGGTTGTAGCCAAGACTCACGCAACAATACAGCTGCTTGGCGGATTCGACTCCGTGTGTTTGGCTCTTAGCTTCACTGTTCTTGAGCCTGTTTGCCCCAAGCCACTTTCCATGCCACTCATTCCTGTGAGGGGCTTTCTACAGGCTGACTTAAACTAGTTTAGGTGAGTAGGAGGCCTTGGTGGAAAACAAAGAGAGGGCGAGAGAAGAGTGAAGTGCAGAGGCTCATACCATGAAAATTAATCTCACTGTCCCCACACTTTGTCTTCTATCCATGAGTGTGATGATGGAACCAACGCTTAATTTTTAGTTCAGGAATGGAATATTTCTGTGCTTTTCCTAAATGAAACCAAAGTCACTGGCATGTCAACCCACAGTGACCCTATAAGACAGGGTAGCACAGCCCCTGTGAGTTTCTAAAGCTATACAAATGTTTATGGGAGTAGGAAGTTTTTCTGCTCCCTGTTTTTCTCCCAAGGAGCCATGGTGGTTCTGAATGGCTGATGTGGTTAGCAGCCCAATGTGTAACCGCCATGCCACCAGTTCTCCTCTAGGGGCTGGTTAGGTTACATAAGTAAAGCAGGTCCATGTGCCCATGGGAAACATAGCCATCGACAAGGGACAGCCTACGATCCAGCTGCAGACACCAACTGCCATGTAGGAAAATTGATTTGTGTTACCAGCCTCCTCTACTATCTTCTTATTGAAGTAAGGCATTCAAAATTATATGTGAAATGTCCTTATCTTTAAGTGTTAGAGACCTCTTCCTTTCTTTCACAGTATATGGGCAAACACAACCTAGCTGTGAGATCATTCCAGAAAAGCGTTCATGACTTCTGCCATATCACTCACAACATCAGCTCATCTGGACAGTAACCCGGCATGTTCACCATGAATGGGAGGGCTGAAGTAAGCATCTGGCGCTTCCTCTTCTCCCCACTCACCTGGATCCACCCTGGAAGACTGTTTTTAAAATTTACAGCCTCAAGATTGTCAAATACTGTAAGAATCCCACAAAGGGATCCTACTCCTAAAAAAGCCCAAACAAAGACCCCAAAGCTGAAAAATCCTCGCTTTATAAAAGGGAAGAAGATCCCAGGCCTCCTTTTGTTTGTTTGTTTACTCTAAACCACAAAATGAAGCGAACTCGACTGAGTTTTCAAATGTTCCACATGTTAGCTAGAATTAATCTTACATCTACTATAAATCAAACACCTTAAGACTGAGGTACTGAGGCTATTTTTACTGTTTTGCTTACTTTTAACTTGCTTGTTATAATGTGTACCTAATATTTAGCAGAGTTTTTTAATCACCCAATAATTGATTTACCATCGACAAAATTAAACATGAAATAAAATGATCACTTCAAAGAATTATGTAATCTTGCTCAACACAATTGCTTAGATCTTCCACTTTCATTGCTGACCTGAAACACAAAGCATGCATGATCATATCGAGATTGTGAGAGTTAAGAGGGCAACATTTGATAAAGAACATGCGACTGAGTGGCTAAAAAGCAGACAATCCAGTTGTAGTACATGTTATACCTTCAGTTATTATCTACAAATAAATCCTGGTAATGAGGTTGCATGTTGATGATAAATTCTCTGTGGAACTGACTCCAACACATTAAGCAAGCTTGCTCCTGCCACCGGGGCTGTTAATTTGACAGGACACTGTCACATTAAGTAGAACAAACATGTTTTCGCCCAGTCGGCCATCCAGAACCGACATGGCTGTTACTCTAACAACTGGATATTGATTGGAATCATTCACCCCTCCTGACCCTCCACTGAGAGGTAGAAATGGAGCCCTGGCTGCTTGAGAATGTTCCTCTTCAGTGCATGTGGGTAGTGTGTAAAAGATAGCCAGAAATTCTAAGCCACTTAGCTCCTTGTCATTTTCATCTTTGACACTGTCTGGCTCTAATTTTTGTCAGTGGGCAGTAGACTTTGAATAAATTATCGTGTTTATTAATTTTGTGGCTCTGGGCATCCATCAGGGAGGACTCCTGGTTTTAGATTTCATAGCTTCACGAATACAAAGCACCAGAAGGCAGACAAAGGGATCCTATAAGAAGTCCAAAAGGAGGCCCAGAATTTAAAATCTGTGAATTAAAAAAGGGAGGCAGGACATTGGTATCTCTTTTTTATCTAAGGAATGGGAAGAAATCTAATTGCTTTTCTTTCTTTTAAAAAAATCCTTTTTGGGGGGGCTCTTAGAGCTCTTTTAACATTCCATACATTAGTGGTATCAGGCATATTTGTACATATGTTGCCATTATCATTCACAAAACGTTTTCTTTCTACTTGAGCCCTTGTTATAAGCTCCTCTTCCCTGACCCCCACTGCCCCACCCACCCACCCTCATGAATCCTTGAATAATTATATACTGTTATTATTTTGTATCTTACACTGTCCATTGTCTTCCTTCACCCACATTTCTGTTATTTGTCCCCTTGGTGGTGGTCTGGGGGGCTATATATCCAACCTTGTGATGGGTTCTCCCTCTCTTCCCATTCCCTGTCTCTGGCCATCCCCTACGCTCATAATGTCGCTACGCCCACTACTGTTGCTGAGGGGTTTATCTGTCTTGAATACCATGTGTTGAGAACTCTTATCTGTAACAATGTGTATTCTCTGGTCTAGCCAGATTTGTAAGGTAGAACTGGTTCATGGAAGTGGTGGGGGAAGGAAGCATTTGGGAACTAGAGGATGCCTGTTTTGTCAGTGCTATACTGAACCTTGGTTGAATGGTCCCTTCCTTATAACTCTTCTGTGGGGGGATATCCAAGTGTCTACAGTTGGGCTTTGGGTCTCCACTCCAATCCCCCTTTTTCACATCAATATAATTGTTTGTTGTGGATCTTTTTATACCTGACACCTGATCACATCAATACCTCATTATCACACAGGCTGGTATGCTTCTTCCATGTGGACTTATTTGATTCCCTGATATATGGCTGCTTGTATAACTTCAAGCCTTTAACACCCCAGAAGCTATATCTTTTGATAGCCAGGCACCATCCACTTTCTTCAACACATTTGCTTTTGCATCCATTTTGTCTTCCGTGACTGTGTAGGGAAAGTGAGTATCAAAGAGTGCCAAGTTTTTTAATTCCTTTTCGATTGTTCTACTCACTAGCTAGATAGAATCTAAAATTTGCTATAAATCAAACTCCCTGGTGATAAAACTGATATTTTGGTCTCTTTAAAATGTTCGGTTACTTTTAACCTGCTTATTACTAGGGGCATGTGACATTTAGCAGTTTGTCTCTGATCCAGTAGAACATGTCACAGAGAGCATTTTAGACGTACAATTGTTATGCTCCCCTTTCCCTGTGTCCCTGTGTTGGTGAAAGTTATTCTGTGTCTTGCTCTGTGTTCTCTGTGTTAAATTCCATGTTTGTTTTAGACTATCGTATTTGAAATAAATCTCATAGGACACTTATTCGTCATTTGTCAGAGTCCTTTGCTCTGGCTAGAGGGAAAGGAGGAATAAAAGATCAAACAGTTGCCTCAATGCAACAAAAACAGTTGTCTTTGAGGGAAATCTGGATCACGGTGACTCCAAGGTGTCTAAGTCAAACGGTTCCGTAGCGTTTCCCATTGCTGATTTTTGGAGGAAGATCACCAAACCTTTCTTCCAAGATGCCTCAGGGTGTACTTGAACCTCCAACCTTTTGGTTAACAATCACAAGACTTTACTATTTGCACCACCGAGGGACTCTGTAAACATTCCAGTGATGGTAAGCTCGTTGAACTCATCACCATCCTAATTAGAGATAAAAAATCATACTTTTATACACAAAGCAGGCAAAGACAACACAAAGACAGAAAACTAATGACTAAATATCCCTTATGAACATATATGCAGATATTCTCACCAAAATCCTGGCCAACAGAATCCAACAAGGATGGTTCAACAAGGATTGAAATGCAATCAATGTAACCCTCCACATAAATAAAGCAGACAAGAAGAACCATGTCATGGTATCAAATGATGCAAAAAAAAGGCATTTGACAATATCCAACACCCATTTCTGGTAAAAATATTCAACAAATAGTAGTAAAAGGGAAATTTCTCAACACAATAATGACCATATATGAAAAATCAATAGTCAACATCTCCATCAATGGACAAAAATGAAAAGCCTTTCCTTTGCAAAGGGGAACCAGGCAAAGATGCTCCCACCACCATTTTTTATTCACTCTTGTGCTGGAAGTCTCTGCCAGACCATTAGACAATGAAAAGAAAATAGAAGAATACAAGTTGGCAAGGAAGAATTGAAACTCTCACTGTTTGCAGATAGAACAAAGACATAAATGTCAATCGCAGAGGTATAAAAGATCATCCATGAGGAAATAGAGCAAATGTACGGGCCCTATTGCAGGACGTTTATAGTTTAACAAACATAGCGAAGAACCCACACATAATAGACGATAAAATAGATGACTGGGACCTACTAGAAATAAGAGACTGATGTGCATCAAAAGAAAACCAAAAGAGTAAAAGTAAAAAGAGACCCCATTTCTAGGGGGAAAATCTTCAGCAATGACACAAAGGGCAAAAGATAAATCTGTAAACTCGATAGAAAAATGCAACACCTCAATAAGAAAAACACAAATAATCCAATTTAAAAATAGCCAAAAGACATGAACAAATTGTTCACCATAAATGATATTCAAATGGCTAACACATGAAAAATGCTCATGATTGTTCACCATCTGGGAAATACAAGTCAAAACAACAGTGAGATATCACCTCACACCAATGATGACAGCCCAATTGAAACAAAAAGAAAATAGCAAATGCTAGAGAGGGTGTGGAGAGATTGAAACTCTCATTTACAGTGAACCCTCGTTTATCGCAGTTAATCGGTTCTAGACCCTACCGTGATAAATGAAATTCCGCAAAGTAGGATTCCTTATTTGTAAATCAAATATTTTCGTAGTTAGAGCATAGAGGACATGAAAAAACACCCTTTAGTCACCATTACACTCGTATTACCCAATTTATTAAACGAAAAAGGGAAAACACAGTAAAACATTTTGGACGTTACAATTATCATTTATTATTTATTATATTATTTATGGCATCAAGCATGTACAGTATGAGCCAATCAGTGGCAGTAATGACAGAGCATGCGCTGTTACGCAAAAACCGCGATAGAGTGAAGCCGTGGAAGTCGAAGCGCGAAGTGGCGAGGGTTCACTGTACTGCTGGTGAGCCTAGAAATATGTACAATCATTGTAGAAAGTGACATGGCACCACCTAACGCCATTGGGAATAAAAACCCATGGGATCCAGTGATACCTCTGCTGGGTACATCCCCTAAAGAAGAAAGAGACATAACACGAACAGATATAAGCCCTCCCATGCTAATCACAGCAGTGTTCATAAGAAGAACAGGTTGGAAATGGCCAAAAATGCCATCAGTAGATGAATGGATATACAAACGTTGGTGCATACACACACTGGAATACTATGCATCACCAAAAATAATATGAAATCAGGAAGCACCTCATGATGTGGCTAGACCTAGAGAACATTATGTTGAGTGAAATTATTCTATCACAAAAGGACAAATACTGTATGGACCCACTACTATAAGGATAAAAAACAACACTAAGTTGAAAACCAAAGGGAACAGGCTTTGGAGGCTGCCAAGAGAGAGAGCAAGGTGGGAAGCTGAAGCAATGGACTAGAAGGTTAACAGGTATACACACAGTTATAAAGGAAGATGCAAGTCCCTAAGGAGGAGGAGAGGAATCAGGAGAGGAGGCATGGAATAGAATACAGGGCTGGTGGGATGTGTGGTTTGAACTAGTGAATGCAGCATTGATGGTCTGTAATGTAAACCCCACACCTAGTTCACTGTAACCTATCCATTTCTAAAAAGTCATGGTTTGGGTCAGTCAAAATATCCCAGCATAAATCTTCCTCTCATTGATCTGACCTTGTACTGTTGATCCAATTCTTTTTCTGCATGGAAGTAATTCAAGCCTTTGAAAATCATTAAGGCTTGAATTAAATTAAATTAAATTAAAAATCAAAATCAAAACCTTTTCCTATCTTCTTTAACCTAAATACCTCAGTTCCTTTCCATTGTGTATCTTAGAGCTGTGGTCAGCAATCTACGGCCTGAGGGCCAAATGCAGCCTGCCACCAGTTTTTATAACTGGCCATTTCTTTACAGATTTCTATAACCGCTTTCTTGCCACAGCGACGGAGTGGAGGAGTCATGAGACCAACTTATGGGCATCTAAAACAAGAGCAATCCTAGTCACATCAATTCACATTTCATGAATATTGTTTCCTTTGCTTTTCTCCTGTATAAAATTCTTCAAAATATGTGGAGTTCTGAAAACATTTTTTCCTCTAGGCTACTGTGGGTTATGTGTGGTTTTTTGTTCAGAGTTGCTGTTTCAGAGGGAGAGCTCCTTTAGTCGTGTCAACATCTGCAGGGTACTCAGTTTGCAGTGCCAGAGGAACCTGGCATCCAGAGCAGAGAGAAAATGGTTTGGGAAACTGTGTAAGACTATGTTCTGTAGAGGGTGTGTTAGTCCAGGTAAACTAGAGAAACAAATCCACAGAAACTCATATGTATATAAGAGAATAAAGGGTAATTTTACATTAAGAAAACATCCCAGCCCCATCCAGTACAAGTGCATAAATCCGATATTTGCCCATATATCTGATACCAATCTATAAAGTCCTCTTCAGACTCACACAACACATGCAATGATGCAGAATGCAGGACAATCCCAGGCCAGTGGGTAGAAAGCCTTTGGATGCAATGGCATTGTAAGCATCTCAGTGCTGGCAGGGGTCTCTATGTGGCTTCTCCAGCTTCTGAGGTCTTGTCAGCTCAGGGTAGGTCCATGTGGCTTCTCCAGCTCTCAAGGTGTAGCGCCATGTGTCTTGTCAGTAGAGTGTCTCCAAAGGAGTGACTTGAGAGAGAGAGAGAGAGAGAAGGTGTCTCCCCTTCCAAGGAGGAAATACCAGAGTTTCCCCAGAATCCTTAGGGGAAGGCCATGCCCACAGAAGCCTCATTGGTTGTGACCCAATTGACAGACTAGACTCCACC